>NW_009953507.1:2558705-2588858 GCF_000747805.2 Chaetura pelagica | reverse complement strand
ATAAAATTTTACCTTAGTTTCTAAAAAAAAATAAAAAAAAAAAAAAAAAAAAAAAAAGAAAAAAAAAAAAAGAATTAAGTAAAGTTAATGAAAAGATTAAAAAAAACCCCAGTAACAACACTAAAACATTTCATTGTTTTTGACTGGTTTGACTAGCATGATTTTTGCCTTAGATCAAACATGGAAGTTGACAAAGACAAGGCAATAGCGTTGGCTGTTTCAAGGCACCAGGCAATACTGACAGGGAGAAAAGCAACAGAAAGACAGTATTGTAAAAAATTATAATTTGAAAAATGCATAGTGTATGCTATATAATCTTATATTCAGTATTTTTCTACTCTATAAAAATAGTCTTCTGATACTGAGAGATATTCAAACTTCACTTCTTTTGTCAGGGCTCTGAGTACACCAATAAACTTTGCGAGGTCTTCCTCTTCTCCACAGGTTTGCACTGATAGGAAGTCACAGAAGTGTTGAGGTTGGAAGGGACCTCAAGATGTCATCTGATCCAACACCCATGCTCATGTACAGTCATCCAGAGAGGATTGACCAGGTTTATATCCAGACAGCTTTTTAATATCTCTGAGGATGGACATTTCACAACCTCTCTTTGCAATCTGTGGCAGTCACCCTCACAGTAAAAAAAGTTCAGATGGAACCTAATGTTTTGTGTATTGCACTATGGTTAGTATTGAAACCTGATCATAGAATTACAGAATATGCTGAGTTGTAAGGGACTTGTCAGGATCATCAAGTCTAACTCCTGTCCTTTTGTAGGGCACTCCAATAATCACACCATGTGCCTGAGAGCATCATCCAAACACTTCTTGAACTCGGGTAGGCTTAGTGCTGTGACCGCTTCCCTGGGGAGTGTGTTCCAGTGCTTGACCACCCTCTGCAGGAAAAAAACTTTTCCTGATATAGATGATGATGTGATAGAAGTGATGTAGACCTCTAGTTGCTGGTCTTTGAATAGATATGATGCCAATGATAATCTGGTCCCTCTGGGCCAAATCATTCAGTTTTCAATCTATCTCAGTTTGCTCAACCAGCCCGTACTTCAACAGCTTATCTCAGATGATATTATGGCAAACAGTGTCAAAAGCCTCAATGAAATCAAGAAGACAATATTCACTGTTCTCCCCTTGTCTACCAAATGAATAATGTCATAGTAGAAGTTTCTTGAGTTAGTCCAGTGTGACCTTGTGAAGTTGAACAAAGCCAAGTGCAAGGTCCTGCACCTGGGTCAGTGCAAACCCAGGAATAAATAAAGGCTGTAAGGAGAATGTCCAGAGAGCAGTCCCAAGGAGAAGGACTTGGGGGTGGTAGTCACTGAGAAGCTGTACATAAGCTGCCAGTGTGCACTCACAGTCCAGAGGGCCATCTGCATCCTGGGCTGCATCAAAAGAAGTGTGGCCAGCAGGGCCAGGGAGGTGATTCTGCCCCCTCTGCTCTGCTCTGTTGAGACCCCACCTGGAGTGCTGTGTACAGTTCTGGAGCCCTGATCACAGGAAAGGCATGGAGCTGTTGGAGAGGGTCCAGAAAAGGGCCATGAAGATGAGCAAAGGAGCACCTCTGCTATGAAGACAGGCTGAGAGAGTTGGAACTGTTTGACCTGGAAAAGGGAAGGCTCTGGGGAGACCTTGAAGTGGCCTTCCAGTACTTGAAAGGGGCCTACAGGAAATCTGGGGAGGGCCTTTTCACCAGTGGGGGTAGTGATAGTACAAGAGATAATGTTTTTAAACTGAAGAAGGGGAGATTTAGCTTAGACATCAGCAAGAAACTCTTTACCATGAGGGTAGTAAGGCACTGGAATAGGTGGCCCAGGGAGGTTGTGGCAGCCCCCTTCCTGGAGGTGTTTAAGGCCAGGTTGGATGAGGCTTTGTGCGGCCTGGTCTAGCGTGGGATGTCCCTGCTCATGGCAGAGGGGTTGGAACTTTAAGGTTCCTTCCAACCTTAAGCATTCTATGATTCTATGATTCAATGTCTTCCACTTAATGAAAGTATGCTGACCATTCCTCAGATCTTTCTGTCCTTCATGTGCCTGGAAATGATTCCCAGGGTGTCCTGGTTTGAGCCAGGATGAAGCCAATTTTTCTTTTTACTGATTTTTTTTTTCCTTCAGTAAGCTTTCTTTTAACTAGCAACAGTGTGTTCTGCTAGGCTGATAAGACAGTGGAATGTTTTTCTAACTACTGAGGCTTCAAGGTCGCACCTTCACTCTGCCAGCTCAGACACTACGGGGAGATCTGTGACCCCCCCATAGGAGGCTGAGTTAGACAGACAGCAAAATTAGCCAGAGATATTCCATTCCATATATCTACGTAAGCTCAAAGGAAGGTCAGAGATCACAGAAGACGACTTCCTTTCTGCTTCTTCTTCCCTTCTCTTCCGTCCATGGCCAGCATCTGGGGAGGACTCTGTTCATCCATCACCGTCGACCCTTAGGCTTGAGCTCTCGTGACCCTCATCACTCTCTGCTTTCTTCAGCAGCAGCTCCGGGGTTCCTCAGGACTCTTCCCAGTTCAGGGAAGTGCTGTGGGAGTTGCTGGGGTGGGGGGAGGCGAGAGGCTTTTGCCCATACCTGAATATATCTGTATATAATTGTATATATTTTCTTGTATTGTTCATTAGTGTTTTAATTAAAGCTGTGTAGTTTAGTCTTCAATCCAGCCAAGTCTCTCTCTTTTTCTCTCTCTTCTTCCCTACCTGGGTGGGAGGGGGAGGGGATCGAGAGCATTGTTGTCGGACCTGAGTCAAACGGTGACACCAGGGTTATCTGTTGCAACATCTTTGAGTGATGGAGTGATCCAGCTGAGGCTGATTCACCTGTACTTCCCTGGGTCATCCTTCTTGCCCTTTTTTAATATTTTAGTGACACTGGCCTGCTTACTTCCAGTCTTTGGCCACTTCTCCCAGATGACATGTTTGATCTAAGATTATTGAGGATGTCCTTGCAATGAACATCTGCCACCTTCCCTAGATGCATGGGTGTATTGCATCATGGCCCATGGACTTCAGTATGTTCAGTTTGCTTAAGTATTCTTAAATATCTGTCCTATATAAGATCAGTCTAGTATGAAAACACATAAGCTGAGAGTAAGTGTTGTGGGAGGTTCATCTGGGATTTCTGTCCCTTAGCTTGGTTGCTGCATTTTAGCTCAGGCCCTTGCTCTGTAATCCTTGTTTGAGTTTTCTTGCAGATGTGCCTCAGCTCAGTATTGCACCTTGCTGTCCCTGGCCTGGCATCACTGACTTGACTTCTTGGCTTGATCTCACATCTGCAGTGTCATAATGGACAAGACTGGTGATCACAGAAATGTTGGGTGACTTGCTGGTCCTTAACGATTTTCTTCATAAACACTTCTTTTTACCAGTCACCATAAAGCTTTGTAAAGCTATTGTAAATAAAAGCATATTCTGCACATAAGAGAAGATTTCGTGATGCACCAGAATAGTGTACTTTACTGGAGCTTGGCTAGAAGTTTAAGTATGCAAGTACTGCTTTTCCAGTCCTCTCTGGAAAAAAAACAAATCCTACAAAATGGCCATCCATGAAAAGGGCCAGTGTTTCCAGACATTCAGATGTCTAATTTAATTGGACAGGTTTTTGAAAGGCGTAGATAAAATTATATCACACACTATCCTAACTAACCAGACAGTACTGAGACATCTGTAACCCAGATCTTTCATTTAGGTGTCAATTAGAGTATAAAGCCTGATTTGCTTGAGTCAGCAGCAAAGATTATCAGTGTGGGACAGAAGTCATATTGCCTTTCTTAGTATAAAGTTATCAAGAGACACTTCTTGATGAAAGAAACTATACCTGGCACTTGATTACAAATAAGCACCTGTTTTAACAGTGAATATTCTACATAAGGTACTAAAAGGTCATTGTTATTTGCTCTGTTTTAAGAGAAGACAGGAGCAGAAAGAGACAAATATTTTTCCTAAGGTTATCTGGCTGTTGCAGATCTGAAAAGAAGCTTAAGTCTTCTTATCTTAGAAAATCTAAGACACGATTGGTTTCCTTACAGAATTCTGTGTATTGCATCTTCATTGGAACTATTTCTGAAATAAATGAAATTAAATTCTAGAAGAAAAAAAAAAAATAGTGTTCTCAGGCATTTTTTTCTGGAAACACAAGAACAAATGCTTTTTTAATCATTAAAAAGCCCTAATGTTTACTATATTTCAAATATTTTTGCATTTCACAGGTACGCTATAAGGAGAATAGGTTGCACATGTCATAGTTTTATAAGAAGCTGTTCTTGTGCATATAAATAGAACCAGCCAAAATATTTGAAAGCAGATTAGCTTTTTATTGCTTCTTTTATATTTATAAACTCAAATTATAGTGAATTATAATCTGACATTATACAACAGTCTCTGATTTTAATCAGACCAACTTCTTTGCCTTCATTACTAGAAACACTTCCTTTACTCATGATAATCAAAAGAACACAGTGCCTCAGGAGCTGAAATAATTTTTGCTACTGTCCTTCAATACTTGAAAAAAGTGCTGGTTTTGGAACTGCTGAAGAGAATATTTAAATCCATTGTCTGAAAAGTGAGGTGTTTTGGGCTTTATATAAATATTTGGGATTATTTTTCAGTTGGAAGTAAAATTGTTTTCTTGTCTGATCATTTTTCTATTTGTCTGTTTCTTCGCATGTCTAATCTCCTTTTTCATATACTTTATATTTTCTACCACAAGGTTAAGCTTTTCTGTGCAACAGTCAAGTAAAAATGCGGGTTTCTTTCAGCTCCAATATCAAGGACCACAAAATTTTAATTCTTCCAAGCTTCATATTTTCATAACAGTCAAATCCCTTATCATAAAAAGAGCTGTGAAGAGTGTACGATTTGATCATTTGAAGGTGCTTAGATACATGCTTTTAAAAGCATATTCAAGACCTTTGCAGTAGGATGTCCTGTGAAACTGAGGTTGTTCCCAGCAGAATTCTGTGTGTAGGTACCACACAACGAAAATAGGAAACCTAATGTTGTTGGGAAGCATAATATTGACATATGAAATTATTAAACATTCATTAAACACTTCTTAGATCGCTGAGCTCTCCAGGTT
Source organism: Chaetura pelagica (assembly GCF_000747805.2). Lineage (NCBI taxonomy): Eukaryota > Metazoa > Chordata > Aves > Apodiformes > Apodidae > Chaetura > Chaetura pelagica. The sequence continues at coordinate 2,583,772 of NW_009953507.1, read as the reverse complement.
TCTCTAATCCTGGAGTTGTTGTTTTAAATACTAAATGAACACTAGGCTTGCAGATTCTTTTTATCACTGCTTCCAATTGAGAAAGTATTACATACTCGTGGTCTTCAAAGCAATTTGGGGACCTGTGGATATACTTCCAAAAATTGGAAGCAGGAAAATCAATTGACAATAAAAGTTCACCAGTGGGAAAATGATGAAAATATTTCAGACAGATGATAATCACTGAATAGGCCTGAACCATCTAGACTTCCAATAGCAATTTATTATGCAAATAATTAATAAGCAAACAAACAAACAAAAAGACAAACAAAAAATGTGAGACTGTAAGCAAACAGCTTTGTAAGTTATTTTATTCCTTGCAAGCAGCTGAACATCAGGTCTTTGGGGAGTTAACTTTGGAGAGGTTCTGTTGAGAGCTAATTTAGCACTTACTGGGAGATATGCAGTAATAGGCAAAGGTTTTGTTTCTGGATTAATGTACAACTTGTGTACTGTTACTGACATAAATATGGGTAATTTTTCATGGTGATTAGGCAATGAAACCATGTAACTAGCCATTGAAAGGTGAAACAGAAAGTTCTACCCAGCCCAGTATTTGGAATTGCTCACTCAGTATAGATCTCAAAGGGCCCTGAGGAAAATAAAATTACTCATTATGATCTCTATTTGACACCAAGTCTTACCAAATCTGAAATTACTCTTCTCTAAGACTTACAGATAACATATTCCTGGTCTCTTCATTAAATATTAGTAGTGCATTCACACCATGGCATATAAGCAATTAAAGCCTGCAGCTTCTTCACATCTGTGTAGGACCTGTGTTAGCGGGTTGTTTTAATTCACTTAAATTTTCTGTTTGAACTATACTATACAAGTTATTATGAAATACTAAAATGAAAAAGCAATAGGACAATATCATTCTGGTCTCTGTTCTATTTAAAGCTCTTGTGCACATTGTGTTAAGCTGAGGGGTTTGCAGAAAAAATAGAAAAAGATATTGCTCGTCTTGAGGTTCTACAGTTATCTTAATTGACATTTTCTCATTTAGATTCTAAGTAACAGAAGGAACCCATAACTTTCTATAGAGGCTAAGAAACTGGTAAGGAACTCTCTGAAGATTCCACCAAAATTAAACATAAATGATCATGGAGTGAAAAGTGTTACCTTGCTGACGTGAATCATACCTACCAGACCATGGTAAGTGTTCATCGGAAAGTATGGTGAGTTTTACATCACCATAACTTATGAGTCAGCTTTTAAAGATGGAAGATAAAATATTATTTGGGGGGTTTGGTATTTTGGTGGGGTTTTTTTGTTCATTTATTTTTTTTTTAATTACTTAGGCCTGTGCAGGTCTGTTCACAAAACCAGTTTAGTGACCAATACACAGAATTGCAAATGCTCACAGAATTAAGCTTACATTAGTTAAATGGTTTTACTTCCAGCCTCTTGATGTGATGAAGTCATCTATTTGGCCCATGCATGAGTGAACCAAATTAATCTCAGGTATAAATGGGCATAAATCAAATGAAGCCATTGGAATTGCACCCACTTACATCAATGCTGATTTTTTCTTACTCTGTCAAGGAGCGGTTAAGGAGAGCTCAGTATAAATAGCTTAACAGCATTGATCCAGATAAGAGGAGTAGCAAAACTTGCATTTGTAAAAATAGGAACTCATGTCTTATGAGTTTATTCTGGGAGTGTTTTATATTTCAACCCTGTGTTCTTTATTTGCTGTGATATATGCTGAATGTGAAAGTGTGTCTGTGCATGCATTATACCAGTATGAGAAAATTTATCTCAGTATTTAAAGAACTGGGACACACAGAGGTGGATTTTCTTTTCTTTAAAATATATGAGTATTTGGGTGTAAAAGTATAGGAATAGGTTAAAGAACTGTTGTCTTTGTATATGGAATTGTACTAGCTACAACAAATCAAATCTGATGTAGTTGACATCAAAGTAAACTCAGGATGATCACAAATATTTTTCCTTATGTCAAGGAAGGTGGTAAAAGGAATACTATTCAGTGTTTTTTTAACCAAACAAATTAAACAAACACAAACGTAAACCCAAACAAAAAAAACCAACAAAACAAACAAAAAAACAAAACCAAAAAGCCCAAACAAACAAAACTCCAAGGCCAAAACTAAAACAAACCAACAACTATATTTTTCTCCCCTGCTTATCAAAACTTCAAAGCAAGAGAGTATTATGCTGTGCTTTATGGTAGGAACAAATAGTGCAGTGGAAACAATCCATTTTAGTTCCATACACCAGGAGAAATCCTCTATGCATGTTAATGTAAGAAGCGTATATCAGTTCACATTACAGTTTTTCCAGATGTACTGATTTCCCAGATGACACTGATGTTTTCTATTACTTGCTGAGGGAAGCAGATAGCTGAAAAATATATTTACGTTATTTGCATTGAAGAAAGTTTCTTCATAATAATATAAAGAAATAACTTCTTGCTTAAGAAAGTCTTGAGGCAGAAAGCCCTACCCATGATCCTATGCATAAAGACAACAATACTGTTTACTATGAAATATGCATTCATTCTGTTAATTCAAAGTTGTAAGTAAAAGAGAGGGAATCTGCTGTAGTGGAGCAGAGGAGAATATTACATAATGCATATGTCTATAGAGACAAAGGAATTTTAAGTTCCTCCCCCCCAAATAGAGAATCTTTCTGTTACAGCATGCTGCTTACAACACTAAAAGGGTATGCATTTTATTAAGTACATGCCAATGCAATAGAATTGAACCTCAAAACACCGCAGTGTCAAAAGCTGTTGGCACAGGGTTATGTGCACAGCACTGATCATCAGTGGCACTGAGGTAGAGGTTGCCACCCCTGCTGTTAGCAGTGTGCCGTCTTTTTATTTAAGTGCACTGGTAGAGCAGAAGGGGAAGAGGAACATATGTTAAATCAGCCACAGGCAGCTCAAAGCTATAGAGTGAATGAGTTTGCAGTACAGGCAGAACACTGAGGCTAATTTCTTCCCCAGTGGGAAAAGAGGACCAAGATACAGAGATGCTCACAGTGTAATGTACATGTCTGTGAGAGGCCCATGGGAAGTCTCACAAATTCTCCCATACAAGGTGCCTGGTCTGTAGGAATAGATCTAGCCATGCAGATCCACAGCTGTGGCAGATGGTAGATGCTATGCCAAGACACCAGAAGTGTTATTCTCCTACTATAGACTGCATTCACAAACCTTTCTGACTATGCTTTTTTTTTCCTCACTGAGAATTTTAGGGAGCAGAGAGGTGCAGCTGAGAAGATGGGAGTGAAGGAAGAAAATGTTGCCATGATATTTCAAAATGAAATGATTGACAAAAGTTGGAAACTACTCTTTTGCTTCTAATATGTGTTCAAGAGGCAAGCACAGTCTTTTAGTTTTGAGATTCAAATAAAACAGAATGCAGCCAGCTTGCATCTCAGCAATCTGCAGAGACATTGCCTTACATCCATCCTGATTATTCTTGCACTATAGACCTATGTACAACAGCCACTTAGAACTCAGCAGTCTAGTGAGGCTGTTTTCAATGATTCTTGTATGAATGTTGAGATAGGAAAAGGAGCTACAAGGGCTGCTCATCACTAAAGATATTAAAAATTAGTATTATTACAATTTGTTTCTCAGATCAATCCATTCTTCAGTTCAATTTTAAAGGAACCTGAACAAATAATACACATTGAAAAACATCTGTCAAAGTCTTTTAAAAAGATTGCTATTTGTGAGTATGTATACAATCCTGAAAGCAATAAGCCTACATTATAATTCTTCATATTAGGATTCCATAGTGCAGCCAACCTGTAAGTAGAGAGCCCAATAACATCCATCTTTTATTAACAGTTTTATTGATTTTGTTTTCCAAAACCATAAAAGAAAATCTTTAGTCTATTTCTTCATATCCTGCATTATTGTATCCACTTAAAAAATGCAGTACACACTGTCTTAGCATTGGTATTTTATTGCAGAACTTGTAGTTTCAGTTCTCCTCCTAGAAGTTGACTTTCACAATACAATTTATTTTTTGAGACGGCATTCTCTTCAGTGGCTTAGAAATGTGTAAATTCTGAGACTGACAAATCACTGTGTAGCATTGACATATAAATAATATTACCCTAATATTCTGTGACTAAATCAACAACTGATTTATTGTACAGCACTACCTCACATTTGAACAGCAGCTACATACTGGTCCCATTCTTGAATGGGGAAAAAAAAAAATTACTTTCATATCAACATTCTGTTAGATTTTTTACTGTGTAGACATCTGTATCTGAGCTGATCATCTTTACTAATAGGGTGTCCATGTATATTGCATGTGTTTATGTTGATGAGGTGTTTATTTTACTGTTAAGATGATCAGTTTTTATCTATGTTGAGAGAAATCTATTCTCTCTGATCTCCCTAATCACCTATTTTTTTTAGTCTGTTAATGTGAACTTTCAAAAATCATTAATAACTCCATCTCTTCTACAAGCACTCATACAATTACCGTAGTCAATCAGTCCTGAATTGGGGTATCCACAACGCTGCTTTTGCACATTGAGTAAAAACTTTTCAGTTGATTATCACATCTCTTGTGAATGTACAGATCTCCTGCTCATCCAGACTACACATCATATAGTATAGTATAGTCCAGATGATATGATGTGTATACAAATCCCTACATACTCTCCTATATTTTTATTACTTCCCAATATTCTTTTTAGGACTTGGTGGCAAAATAATACAGTCAGCATTTCAGAATCCAGCAAACTTGCCAAGAACAAGCTGGGAGCAATCACTGATCTTGGGAAAGAACCCAAACTATTTATTCATTGCATCATCTGCTGCAAGCCATCCCTAGCTGAGTGGAAAAAGAAGACTGGCTGTGGAGAAATAGGATTTAGATTGTAGACCTAGAGACACTAAGAAAGAAAACTTAGAGACAAACAAAACCAAAAGCAGGTTTGAATAGAAATTTGTTGGGGTTTTCTGGATTTCTTTGCTGGTAATATCAGAGCTCAGGAAGAGAATTAAGCACAGATTCTGCATACCACAGAAACTGTATTTTCAAAACATATTAGGAAACTCATCTTCCATTACAAATATATTATGAAAGTATTGTATTTTCTCACATATTTGTTTACCAGTGTGAAATAAGTCTGGATTTTGTAAAGAGAAAAACAAGCCGCAGACTTCCTGAAATAAGTTAAGATCTTCTGTGCTTTCCCTTGAATAACACCTATAAGTAAAGACATCACTGAAACCTGTGCTGTTCTACTCTGTAACAAAGTCAATCCCATATCTTTTGAGTTGATTTCAACTCAAAATAGTTTTTTTCCAAGTAATTTGGTAAGAAAACTATTTTAGAATAATTACAAAAATTTAATTGTAGAAGAAAAATTGAATTATAATAAATTGTATATATTCAGAGATGTGGAAAACAATAATATTTATTGGTAATATGCTGCAAGCTCAGAACACTTAAGGAGAAAGAAGGAGTAAAGAGATACAAACAGCAATTAAGCCAATTGGTACATCAGATCAGGTCCAATGTTACTAACTACATGTCCTAAAAGTTTAATCTCTGCAGTCTTTAATACAGATGAGACAGAAATAAATCAAGGCAAAAAATATTATTTTCTCAAGCATAATCCAGATTTACAGGAGTTTGTGATAAGAATCTTGTCGTGGTTCCTTGTCTCTCTCCTGCCTGGCTTGCCAATCATGTGGTGGTTTGGGATCCGACACAACACAAGGGTCAGCCCCATGGCCGCTCACTTAACTCTCCCCTGCACACACACACACACACACCCTGAGATGAGGAGGACAAAGCTCATGGGTTGAGACAAAGGACAAGGAGGTTTCTTCATTAATTAAGGTCCCAGGCAAAACAGACTCAACTTGGGGAAAAGTAATAATTTAATTTGACACTAATCAAACACACACGGGACACAAACAACACAAAGAGCAGAGCTTGCATATGTTGCCCCTCCCTTCTTCCCAGCCCCGTGTGTTTAGATATGTGTGTCTGTGTACAGTCACAACATACCCACTGTGAAAGCAGTGATAGACATCATCAAATGGTGAGTCAGAACTTAGACTACCAAATCACCCTTGAGGACATTCTGTCATATTAGTAAATAAAATCAAGCAGAGACCACCATTTGACCCTGAGGCCAGCTGGCACAGGCTCACTAAATTCGCACTGTATAATATTTGGCCTAAGACTTCCTTGGAGCCCATGTGGTATCTCTACAGCCAAACAAATAATTCTAATTCTGTGTGTGTGTGTCTGTACTTAAAGGAGGGGGGTCAGTTCAAAGTAAGTCAAGAAGCTGAAGGGATGTTACACTTCATTATGAGGATGTTTTCACAGTAATAAACTGATAGCTTGTGTGGGCAGCCCTGGTGTGTTGGGTGGAATCATGTCATGGGTATTTGAAGATATCCAGCCAACTGGGCTAATGTTGGAGGACCTTGTAAGGCAGAAAAAGACAGATGGTGCATTATTCTCCCTACAGCTTATGGCAAATGATCCCTAGCATATGGTAACACCTAAGTCATGTCCAGGCAATGTCTCGGTAAGCACTAATTGGAATGGCTAAAAATATGCCAGGGAGCATGCAAACAGTTAAGCAGTATGGATGATCAGCAGTCCAATGCTGACTTTGCCTCCTGGCACTGTTTCATTTAACAGTGCAGATGAAAACTGTCTCCATTGGCAGTAGTGCAAGGTTTAGGTGAATAGGTAAGCTTTTCAAGGAATGTCTTTATTTTTAATTATACAGTTCAGAACCTAATGAATTAAAAGATGGAGGAGCTGTGAACTTAGGTAAACCAAGTCCAGAAAAAGTGAACTCATGATTTTATTAATTTGGCACTTTTCCATTTTTTGGTTGTTTGTTTCGTTTTGTTTTTTTCTTGAGGCATATGTTACTCATGGGATACCAGATAGCCAGACAGTATAAATAACAAAGGGAAAAGGAGAACTACTTTGGTAGTGTTTGATAGTCCAAAATACTAAGGTGAATTCTGGCACTTTTTATTTCTACTTTTTTTTTTTTCTTTCTTTCTCTCTTGCATGTATACACTGTCTAAATCTCATTAAGATTTTGGCATATAAAATTTAAGATTATTCCATTTTACAGGAAGTCTAACAAAATTCATTTGTGTGTCAAAGATTGTTGAGAGTTTTGCTATATCTGCACAGTAATTCGTAAGTCTTGCAGTCTGAAGTTTATCTAAGCTAACATCAAGAGAAATTACATAATGTAAGAATTGTATAAATGTTTAAGAAAAAGTAAAGAGAAAATCACATCAGCAACAGCTCCTGCATTACAGTCCTCAGGCAAGTGCCTAAGATGTGGCAAATCAGGTGCTCTGTGTCTGGAACTAATGTTAAATGTCATTATGATCCTATACATGGACTAAAAGTTATATGCCACCGAGTTAGACCAGTGGCTTCATTCAGGTACATAGGCTTGAATGAGGAACTTTGCTGGACTAATACAGTGAATAAGATGGAGGAGTTTCTTTATAACTACACAGTAGCTGAGTAAATACAAATTTTTTTGCCAGTATCAATCAAAAGCTAACTACAGACTTAAAGCTCAGGGCTTGGGATTCACCTTGGCTGGAGCTGGGCTGAGCTTGTTTCAGCTTCCTCAGGGCCAAGTGCATGTTTACTCCCCTGCCTGAGCCCAAGCTCTGCCGCTGCCTCTGTGGGAAGGGTCTGGCAAACACAGGGAGTTGCTGCCCAACAAACAAGAGTCTCTGTGATGACTGAGACTGAGAAGAGTGTCGTTCTGTGCTCACAGTCAGCTGGGACCAGCCAGAAGGCAGGAGTCCAACCAGGGCAGTGAGGTGGATGAGCTGTCATATAAATACCTGGGCGAAATCTTGCAGTTTTTTGCCCTTGTTCTCATGGGGGACTTCAGCTTCCCTGATACGGGCTGGAACTATAACACAGCAGAGAGGGAACAGTTCCACAGGTTTCTGGAATGGTTCAAAGATAACTTTCTGACACAGCCGGTGAATTAACCAACTAGGCAAAGTGCCCTCTTTGTGAACAGGGAAGGGCTGGTAGGAAATGTCATGGTTGGAAGCATCTTGGGCACAGCAACCATGAAGTATTAAGAATTCTCTATTCTTAGAGATGCCGGGGCGGGGGGGGGAGGGCAGCAAAACTGCCACCCTAGACTTCTGAAGGGCAAGCTTTTACTTGTTCAGTAGCCTGATTGCTAGAATCCTTTGGGAATCTTTTCCGAAGGGTGTAGGAGTCCAGGAAGGCTGGACACTCTTCAAGTAGGAAGTCTTGAAGGCACAGGAGCAGGCTATCCCCTGGTGCTGTAAGGTGAACCAGCAGCGTAGAAGACCAGCCTGGCTGAACAGGGAGTTTTGGCTGGTGCTCAGGGAGAAAAAGAAAATCTATGGCCTTTGAAGGAAGGGGCAGACCACTCACTATGATTTAAAAAGTGCTATGAGGCTATGCAGAGAGGGAATTGAAGGTCCAAGGCCCAGCTATAAATTAATTTGGCCTCCATGGTACAGGACAACAAGAAAAGCTTCTACAAATATATTAACAACAAAAGAAAGACCAGGGAGACCTTCCATTCCCTATTAGATGCAGTAGGAAACATAATGACAAATGATGAGGAAAAGTCTGAGGTGCTTAATGACTTCTTGGCCTCAGTCTTTAGTAACAGGACCAGTCATGTTGAGAGAATCCAACTTGCTAAACTAGGCAACAGGGACCAGGAGCAGAATGATCCCCCCACAATCCAGGAGGGGATGATCAGTGACCTGCTGCACTATGTACATGTGCACAGATCAATGGGGCCAGATGGGATGCACCCAAGAGTAATTAAAGAGTTGTCAAGGGTGCTCATCAAGACACTTTCCATAATTTATCAGCAGTCCTGACTCACTGGGGATGTACCAGCAGATTGGAAATCAGCCCATATAACCCCTACATATAAGAAGGGACAGAAGGATGATCCAGGAAAACACAAGCCTGTTAGTCTGACTTCAGTACCAGGGAAGCTGATGGAACAGATCATAATGAGTGAGTACCATTATGTGGTGCTTGCAGAAAAAACAGGTGATCAGGCCCAGTCAGCATGGGTTCATGAAGGGGAAGTCCTGTTTGACCTGATCCAGTTTTGAGCAGGATTTTAACTGGAGAATTCTTCAAGACCTTCTACGTTGTCATAAGATCTTATGATCAGGTCTAGATACTTGTATCTGAGCTGGCCATCTGGCTAATGCTTACAGTAATGGAGCAAGATAATTACTTTTAGCACATGACACACAACATCTTACTGGCTAAATAATTTCAAATATGTCCTTAGAAGAGGGTGCCTAGAATTCCAGGGTCTGTTTTTAGGTCTTTGATGCATTTTATGTTAAAATTATTTAGTAAAATATGTCAACAATCTTAGAAGTACAATTTTGAGAAGCTTTGGGGTCTTGAATGTAAGGAATGGAAACACACAGCAGAATTAGGCTGTAGTTGAAGTTTCTCAAGATAATAGTTAGATTACACATGTTATGTTAGAGTCAATAATTTGCATCCAAATCTATACAGTATACCTGTGTAAAAATTACATATTTCAAATATTAAGTGATCAGTTGGTAAATATGTATAAATCATGCTAGTATAATGATAGCTAGGCAATAGAAGCAGAACATTCTGTCATGATAGTGACATTACACTCTTGTACAGAATCCTCAGTACTCAAAATTTTTGCATTAAGTTCTATTTCATCAAAGTGCATTTTGGATCTACAATTTTTGAAGGTATGTGAAGCTGGGGAAGAAGCAAAATTAGCTTAAAAATATTTAATCTTGCATATGATTTATTATCTGGCCAGTGTTGGTTCTACAATGTCTGATATATAAGCATTTCTTCCAAGTTTTTTCCCACTTCCCTGCACCCTTAGAAACAAAAATGAGGAAACAGGATGATAGCAAAGATTATTGTCCTAAAAATCAAAACTTATCCTTCAGGAACTCAGACTGACTCACACACTGTAGGACACATATTCTCCACAAAACTAATGCCATTTCATTAATAGGGAGTAATAATCTGGTTTCATGTATATAATCAGAACACATTCCAAACAAGAAATGCAACTCAGTAGAAGGAACTATGATCATGCAAATCAAACTGATCTTCATCCTTCCATATCTCTGGGTTGCCTCTCTTGAGCTTACAATTATAAATGCATTAAAATATTTCTGCTAGAAAGCTTGCTTGTGCATAGATCAGCTCACTAGAAAAAGGATAAACTGTTCCACAGCATATGAGTATACATTAAGGTCCTTTGTCAGATCTAAGAATTATGCTGTTGATCCTGCAAAGCCTTATGCAGAATTTCTACATGAGATTCAGTGAGAATGTGTATATCTGTATGATTATGCATGTGCAAGTCTCTTCAGGATTGAAAAAATACAGGTCATATCCAGGTTCTCAAGGGTACTTTAGTGGGAAGAACTGGAAACTCTTAGACCCAAAAAATGAACGTAATCACATAACCAGAGCTATGAACTGGCAACAAGGATTTGCAAGAAGATTTTAGGTGACATTGTCAGCTATCATGTAAGAGGAGCCTCATTTTAACCATGTAAACCTAAAAAAGGTACTAACAATATAAAGAAAGAATGTCAAGAGTTACACTTTAGTCCTTTTTTTTTTTTTCTAGAACCGTTTGGTAGTTCTAAATTGAACATATTTTCTATTTAAATTGTTAATTTTAATATCAGTTAAGAAGGTTAAAATATATTTTTGCTACAAGGCAGATAAATAACCATACTAAACTATGCAAAACATTTACTGTGGTGATTTTTATTCCCATAGTATAGTTCTTTTGATGGTTTAAAGCTATTATTTATTTAATATGAAAAAAAATAGATATTTATTCTTCCCATCTCTTCTTTAAGATCAAAAATTTTATCTGAAATATGATAATTCTCATTAAATCAGTAGCAAATGTATGTTTAAACTAATGGACTCTTGTAATAAAATAACTGGACCAGTTTAGATACAGTGTAAAAATTCTACAGTAATTGATGCATTCATAAAAATACTAGAGCTAAGAAGTGGTCTGACAAAGCTGATAAGCCTTATTAACCATAACTAAAATTGGAGAAGAGCACTCAATGTGTAGAAGGCAGGAGATATTTCCAAGTTGACAGTATTTTCTTGCTGAAACATGACAATGCTGAAAGCAGTGGAATCATTTCACCTGACTCCACTATGTCCAAGTTTTCATCTGCATGAGTTTCCTCTGAAGATATTTTGTTTACTAAAGCTTTGTTAGTTCTTCATTTTTTAAGAAGGATGAGAGATTGATTTGCAGCCTGTGGAACTAAACAGAAAGCAATTACAATTGATATAAATATATACATCTTCTCACACTTTTTTTTCTTCTCATCAGTCTTAATTTATTTTTCTTTCATAATCAGAGAATCATAGAATGGCTTGGGTTGGAAACAACCTTAAAAATAATCTAGTTCCATCCCTTCTGCATGGTCAGCGACACCTTTCACTAGACCAGGTTGCTCAAAGCCCTATTCTATCTTGCCTTGAGCTGGAAAGTGTGTTTCTTTGGCAATAGGTGCTTCCTTCACTCAGTATTTCTTTCTTTTGATCCCACTCTCTAGGCTCACTTGACCAATTCCAGTTTCTTAACTGTGGGGTTTAGAAGCTCTTTGTAGTCTTACCACAAAGCAGAGCCAGCAAAACTGAATTAGAACAAATCACATCTTTTTTAGTCTCAACATATAACTCCTTTATTTGTATCAAGCTATTGTTACTCACTCTCCTGATATGTTTTATACCACCTGCTTGCCTTGTTATCTAAGTCTGTAAAGTAGTATAAAGGAAAAAATCCTCATAAGATATAAATCCAATTTGATTCCAAAGGAGCTACCTGAAATTACATTAGTCTCATATCTACTTTGCCTTATTTATAGCCAAAGAAACTACGATTTACACTGACTATTAAATTTTAGCCTGAAATGGCTACCTTTATGTTTTTTATTTTAGAGTTTGTGTTTAAATACATTCACAGCTGTCAAGGCTTTTATATACCTTGGCAGCAATTCTAAGAAGAATGTCCCTGGTACAGAAGAAGCAGCTGAAGTATCTTACAAGTTAGAGATCTCTCTCTTCCTCCAGGCATCTGACTTCCACAGCGCTGTCTTTTAATGTTCACAGATTCAAGTACTCTCCTTTAACTACCTATTACCCATCTTCCTATGTTATACCCTGATAAGGGTCATGACTGTATCTTTATCCTTCTTGGTCATTTTCATAATCCAAGAACATTTACTTATATGATTTATTTGGTGTGTTTATGATGTTAATGATGAAAGTTGTTATATTTTTTCTGTTTTTAATCATGATAACTTGCTGCTACCTTTACCTGTGGTTCATATTTATGTATCTTTTCTTTTGTGTAGTTAAAGAAAACTTTTCTGCATGAAGATGGCATAACAGTTATTTTAAGTGCATACGAATAATTCAAGTGAATATGACCATCAATATATTGTAAAACATAGTAATTATTTTTACAGTACCTAAGCAGTTCTGGATGACAAATGTGTCGCATTCTTCCCATATATAATGACTCTGAGCTATACAAAATATTAATGTTAGACATTAATTCTAGTTCTTTAGCTATAACAAAAAAAAAAAAATTCATGCAAAAATGGGAAGCATCTGGAAGATATTTCATTTTCCACCACCTGTTTTCTTGCCACTGTGTAGCTCAATAGAGACATTTTTATTATTGCTGCAAATTAAAGCACTCATCTTAATTTGTGTATGGCTACATTCCACTCTGATAGGTTTTTCTTCAGGCGGGTATCTTAAAGAGTATAGGAACACAACTTTTAAAATTATAAATTCTACACATGTAATTGAAGGGACTCATTATAACTTCTAAAAGCACTAAAAGATGTGTAGGGATGGTACAGGTGGAACAAGACCAATATTCCTCTGCTAAGTCATTGGTAAAATCATAAAGATTGCAAGCCTTTTAAAACTTATTCTATCCCCGCCAGGTGTAGATTACATGTATATTTTTTATTGGATCTTGTTTAGCAACCGTCCCTCAGATATGAAATCCTCTGGTACCTTGCAACTTTTGAGTGTTGGAAAGAACATCTTCCTGCTCTGGCCATCTTTTTTGTCTTGCATGTTAAGGCTATGTCAGGAGGGCAACAAAGATCATGGTTTTCACCTGTTTTTTGATTGGTGCACTTCTTTATATGCATTTTTTTGTCATGAGTTAAATGACCAAATTCAGGTTTTCCCAATTATCACACTCAGGGAAGAGACCTTTATGAAAATAGAATAACAAAAACAAATAATTCAAACAAAGACGGCCAGTGAAGTTGCCATCTGGAGTTATGCTTTTGATCAATCATAAACATAGTCACAATCCTTCTTTGAAAGAGCTGCTGAATCATAAATAGAATATTGATTTTTCAATTGTTTATAAGCAGCAAGTAAATAAATATGTAGATGTAGCTACTCACTTCTTTTTTATTTTCTTTGTTTTAACCTGAATTGAAAGGAAAGCTAAGCGCTTTAAAGTAATATATTTTAGCAATCTTTCATTTAAGAAAAAAATGAAAACATTGTTGAAATGTTCTGACTGATATGGAATGATGACTACTCAAATCACTTATAGCTTTTCAGTTTCTCTTTCATGAAAATGACCATACACATAATTCTTTACCTTTGTGATTCAGTAGCAGAGACTTTCATACTTGTGCTACTTCTTCAAAGTTTCAAATACAGCGATTGTTTATGAAATGTGTACTGTGGAAATCAATTATCCCCTCCAAATGTATCAAAGAAAGTATCTGTCCTCTGTGTATATGTGTGTTGTAATTCCTCACTGGAAACCAGTTGAAGTTCAGTCTAAGACAGTTGTCATCTGCAGATACAATTATATTGTCATATTTAATGCCTCAGTGGATAGCTCCACATTACAGTTTAATTTTCCACAGAAATCTAAATTTGTTCTTGGACTGTGTATTTTTCTACCATATTAAATAATCAGTCAGAACAGAAATCCAATTTTAACTCAATCAACAATACTTTGAAGAAGGTTATATAAAATAACTTCCATAGATTTCAGTAGGTCACCCACTATGTGACCAGCCTGTTCATTTATTCATTGCTGGAAACATATTCTAGCATGAGACTGAAACTCTTACTAATTATCTCCACCTGGAGTTTTTTACAGTTTTGAGAAATGTTCTCCTCCTTGTTGTTGTTGTTATGTTGTTTTGTTGTTGTTGTTGAACTTGGAAATGTCTAATTATAACTCTGAACCACAAGACAGAAGTAGTGTTCATAGTGCCATAAAATAAGTATGCCATTTATTTTGGTAGATTGCCAAAGATAATAATATTATATAAATTACAGTTCAAAATTACTTCTTTGTCTATTTTCTTCTGCTGATATAGGTTTGTTCTCTACGGTATATCCCTGTATAGTTCTTTCAGTGGTTTTATACTGATGGAAATAATTTGACTTCACCAGCTCTTCACATACCACATTATGATGTATGTGTTTATACCAATTCTATCCCCATGATATTCAGCTTTTATTTTCTTTTAATAGCTATTTAATGTTATTAATCCTAACAACTTTGCATGCTAAATAGTATATCTTTTTTCCTTAGTAGTAGTAAAATAAAGTCATATTGCACAGACACATAAAATGAAGTATTATTTTTCTGAAGAAGAAAATATTCTGAAGAAGGTCTTTGGTTCCATTGGCTTCATACCATTCTACTCCTTTTGCTTTAATATAAATATTAGGTGTGACCTACATGGCTCAGCTTCCCAGGAAATGGCTAAACATCCATCTGAGGACACATACAGCAAGTGAGCGTGAAAATTATTTTTTTGAAAGTCTCTATGGATATATGAATGTGGTAATGTCATGGGCTGGCCCTGACTAGCAACTAAGTACCCTCTCAGTTATTCAGTGACTCTCCCTCCATAGAGGGGTGGGGGGAGAACCAGAAGATTAAATTGTGGGTTGACATAAGGACAGTTTAATAAGTGAAGCAAAGCTGTGTGTGCAAGCAAAGCAAAGCAAGGAATTTATTATTTCCCATCCTCAGGTGGATGTTTAGCCATTTCCTGGGAAGCTGGTCTTCAGCACAGTCAACAATTACTTGCAAACACAGACATCACAACCACCAATGTTTCTGCTTCCAGCTCCTCTCCTGCTTTTATTGCTGAAGATTATTTCAGATGTTATGGAATACCCCTTTATTTGATTCAGGTTAGCTGTCCCAACTGTACTCCTCCCATTTTCTTGTCCACCCCCAGTCTACTTTTTTGAGGGATATGGGCAGGGATAGACTGAGAAAAAGATTAAACCTGGATACTGCGCAAGCACCGGTCAGCAAAGGCCAAAACACTGGTGTGTTACCAACGTTGATTTACCCACAAACTCGAAGCACCATAAAGGCTGCTATATGAAAGTTAACTTCATCCTAGACAGACCCAGTACAGGTAGAGATTCAAATGGGTCCATTCTAGCAAAGGTGTCTAGGGGGTGTAAAGGTGAGAGGACATCTTGCATGTATGTGTTGGGCAATGCATTTTCTGATAAGGAAAGGCATTACTAATACTCCATGCAAAGAATGTTTTCCACTTGTTGCCAGATGATAGGGAATCAACTTTTTTTAATATCTGAAAATGTTTTCAGTGAGAGGTACAGAGAAGTGAGGCATAGGATAGTAACTATAACCGGGCTTCTACTGTCATAGCAACAAAAGTGAAAGTCTGCTCTTCACTGAAAGGCTGAAGACAGAAAGGAAAAATGAAGACATTTTTTGAAAAAGGAAAGAAGGGAGAGGAAGAAGAAAAATAAAAAAAGCTGGATATCTCTGGTTCAAACATAATGGCTCATAATAATTGTACGTGGAGGAATATTTACTGATATAAAGTCAAATTCTGTTATATTTTGCTCCGCTTGGAGATTGAAGATGTTATTCAGGGATTTCCTGCAAGCAGGAAATCACTACGTGCTTAGTGATTCTGGTTATATTCTTGTTTTTGGCATCGTCTTGATATCACAGGTATCTCCTTTAGATAGTGAACACTTACGGCATATGTGAAAGTCATTGAAATGGAGCTGAGGACAGTTCCTTTAATACTTTGGTCACAAAGACAGACCTGTGTACAACATGACAATGAAGTCAATTGTCATTGTTGAGAATGCATATTGATGCTTTCATGCCATGGAAGTTGATTTTGTAGGGTGATATAAGATGTTCATTTGTACCAGGAGCTGTCAAATATTCAGACATGAAGAATATCAGTGTAGGTGATTCTGATGTGTCTGAATATTCTGAACTGACAGGTAAGTTTCTAGAATAACTTACAATACAGGCAAATACTGGTTTTCTCTGGGGTCCAGACATGCTTGCCATTAATGGTCTGCTGGGATCCACTGGAGACATACTGGTTGGGGACCCATCTGTCACTGCTGGTCACAGTGAAGTTGGACTTACTGTTTTAGAAGAATTCTGCAATGAATTTGAGTATGTCACAGGTGGTAATTTCTAACAGGTAGACAAGACCATGGCAATAGTGTTTTGCAAGAAGACAGGTGTGAGGGCAGATTGACAAGTAGCTGATGCACAGATATTTGAGTGTCAGATATCTAGAAGGCAGAACAGGAAGGTTCCTGTGACCCAAAATGATCAAGACAGGAACTCAGAAATTACATACCCAGAACTAATAATCTATTCCTTGTAGAGAAGTATGATGGCTATTACATATCTAGAAATAAGTGATCCATGCTAGCTGATACCTGGAGTGTGATGAGGTCCTGATAAAAACACCTGTCACATTCTCCCGTTCTCTTGCCTGAGGCTGGTGTCTTCTGTTACTCAGATGTGCTCTTGAAAAAGGTTCTGTAGTGCTGTGACTAGGGTGTCCTTGTGATAAATGATGCAGCACCTCGCTGTAACTGGAGACAGTTTTCCCACTGCTTAAGAGCTCTCAGAAGCTTGCAGTTTATGGCAGAATATTACAGCACATAGAAGCAGTGAAACCATTGCTGAGGGACAAAGGAAGAACTGGTCCCTTAAGTAGACTAAGAAATTATGATAGAGACTGTTGAGAGCAGAGTGAAAATCCTTCCAGAATTTTATTGGGTTTTGATGCACTTATGGTTCCTATGAGTAGGTGAGGCCTAGGCAGGACTTGGAAACAGTGTAAAAGTGTAAAGTTTTCTGGGACAGATGGCATGGGGTATGTTACATGGCTAAGAGTGAGGCTCTTTGGAATAACTTTGTGGATGACATGTTGTATGCTAAGGATACTAGGTATGAAATGTTTATATCAGCTTTATGCATCTGAATTTCTTTTTCTATTACCCTTAATATATGTATTTGTTGTGCTTTCGGTGGACCAATTCTAGAAAAAGCCAGTGGTCTGTAAAGAAATAGAATAATTTCAGTATAGTGTGTCTGATTATGCAGGTCTCTGCTGGAAATATTTTGCCACTTTATTGCATTCAGTCTAGTTTGCTAGAAGAAACACTAATCTTTTTTGATTGCTTCTTTATAAGCACATTCTGTGAATACTGTTTTTCCAGGATACATTAGAATAAAATGTTTTAAGTTCTATAGAGAGTTTTTTACTCTTGTTTCTGTTCTTTTATTATTTCTACATATTTCAATGGTTAGTTCCACTTACTACTGTATTAGTGTAGATTACTTCTGTTCCAAAATTATGAGAAAATGAGCTTAGTAAAAGAAGGCAAAGCAACTGTCAATACCTTTTGACTTAAACTGAACTATTGCTCCCAATTCAACACATTGTTTTCCTTCAATTTAATACTTTATCTTAGTCTGTTTGGGTCTTGAGAGGGAGGGTGTGCAAACATTAAGCAGTAACTTAAGCTTGCCTTTCATACACGAGAATTTGTGCAAATAGTCTCTTTGCCCAAGATCATAAGAGCTAGCTGTGTGAAAGTGTTAGGCTGGAAACAGGAGTTTGATTTTGTAACCTCTGTGTGGGTATCTGTACTGACGCAGTATCTACTGCATTTGCTGTACTCACTGACTTTGTAATTGAATCTGAAAAGCATTCAGCTCTATTCCGTGTTCACAATGAACTGGAGCATATGTCTACTTCTTTGTAAATCTTTTGACAGAAAGGTAATTTCAGAGATGTCACTCATAGTATTTAACATACCACGTTTCCTTCATTATCATTCGAAGAACAAATTAGGATCAATGCTTGAGCAATTAGTATCAATTGATCTGTGCTTGTGCATGTGAATAACTCTTATATTTAACTTAATAGGTTGAGTTAAAACAGATTTATATTGCCTATCACAAGAAACTTTTAATCCATGGGATTTCTGCAATGCAATAACTTAGTTCTGTGAGATTCTTAGAGATGGTGTGTGTCAAGTTTTCCTTTTTTTATTCTTGTTAAACAGAGGAATGTTATAAGAATTTTCAAGAAAAAAAAACACATCTGTTTTTTTTATACCAAAATTTTTTTTTACAAAGTCATTCTAGTCACTAAATTGTATCTAATAGTATTATAGTTACATAAAATATAAATTCTTGAGCTATAGTTAATATTTTTTTAGAAATATTTGAAATCTTTATTATTAACTCTTTATTTGCTTCTTTATGAGCCTTGCTATTAATAGTCTTCTGCTAACATATAATAGTCTCGTAATGTGAAGAAGAGCTAGGAGGAGTTGGGCAAATCTATGTGACCACCTTGTGGGGGTTTAAAATTTTCACCAGGCTTCTCACAGAAACTTTAAATCCTTTCATCCTTGCTTTGGCAAGGGAGTTGTTCTCTGTTCTGATAGAGGTTGCACTGCCGAAATAATATAACAGACCATTGCAAAAGCAAATGTTCACGATGGATTTTCTCCTACTGTTCAGCAACAAAAGTGCAGGCCAGTGCAAGCAGTAGGAGGTCAGCCTATCTCTTCTTGATTTATTTTTATCCGAGTTGTCTCTTGTAAAACTTAATGAAAACTCAATATTATCAGCATGGTGTAGCAGACTGTTCAAGAATTTGAACTTAAAGAGAAAGCTCTAAATTATTATACTTTGATCCACCTGCTCCGCAGAAAACTGTGCTAACTAAATGTACTCAAATTAATTAGAAACCAAACATTATATATTCCCCCATGCAGACTCCTGCACTTGCTCCCATATGACTTCTACTCTTAAAAAAAGAGAAATAGGAGGCAACTAAAATTGTAGAAAGTATGAAAAATTCATCTTGGCAACAGCTACCAAAATGAAAGCCACATGAGTTTATTCCTTTAATATTATTTTTAAAAGCAGCTGCCCTATCTGTCTGTTTTGCCATTTTTAAGTTGTAGCTTGAATCTCATTCTTTCTCAAGTCATAGACTAAATGAGAGATTATGTTTTACTTCTTTGTTAAGCTTTCTTTCACAGTTCATGAAATGTCATCACCTCTGGAGACTACTTACATAACCTAAACAATGGTAGCCACCTGCACTTAATCACTGACTAATTGGGCATGTCCTTCCATTATTTCTTCTGCAGCTGATAATTACCTCTTCAGTGCACACTAATTCATTGCATTAGTCAATACATTAATTTTTTTGAAGAAATTAACAAAATATTTTTAATAGTAAACAAAGGATACTATTTAATTTTTACTTCCAGGGACCCATATTTTCCTTGAATCAATAAAATGATATTTACAAATTTTTACTGGCAATTTTTTGCTAAAAGATGAGGCTTTCAGTTTCTAGTCTAGACATGTAATTGGTCAGACAAAATTTTTAAAAAGTGCTTTCTCTTTCCTGCAACTGTAAAAGAAAACTGCATATCTTTTTTTTTTTTTTTTTTTTTTTTTTTTAAATGGT
Organism: Chaetura pelagica; assembly: GCF_000747805.2. Taxonomy (NCBI): domain Eukaryota; kingdom Metazoa; phylum Chordata; class Aves; order Apodiformes; family Apodidae; genus Chaetura; species Chaetura pelagica. The sequence continues at coordinate 2,563,845 of NW_009953507.1, read as the reverse complement.
GTTAACTCTGTGTTACATTTTTTCACTCACTACAACACGCTAGAACAGAAGTAAAAACAGAATTGCTTGATCACCCCTGGAAAGAAGGTCAAACAAACTGCCAAGGAATTTTGTGAAGGAGAAAATCAATTATTATTGTTGCTGAAACTACTTAAAGGTATAAAACAGTTTGCATTTGTCTGACAGTAAATTAAAAATTGCATAAAATTAAACAATTACTCCAAATGTGATTCTAAAGGATAATCTTTCAGATTAGAAGATAGAAGAAAATGGGTTTTGGTATAGGTCATATTGTTTGATATTTTCTTCTAGTATAGGTGCAAATATACAGCTGGTAGTTGGTGGTAGTAATATATCCACAGCACTGCTTCATGATCACTTTTGTACTTCTGAATGAATAAACAATTAATATCTTGACTAGATTTTACAAAGTGTCCTTAAGAAAGAATTTTTGTTTCTTATAGACTTTGAAAGTTTTTTTTCTTAACTGTCAATGACCTCAATCCTCGTCTATGATGCCTGTCAGAACTGTCAGAACTGTGAAGAATACCCCTTACTTGGAGTTGATGTTTGCCTTGTGCTTGACTGTAGCTTTGCCCTGAACATGGGGGCAGCAGACTGCTATGTACTGCAAGATGCAAATTGTCACCGTCTGCTTCCATTCATTCTGTGGGGAACTTACCCTGTGGCAAACAAGCCAGCAGTCTTCAGCCTTTGCAAGATTATGGTCCTAAAACAGCCTGCATGCACTGACATGAACCCTTGCCCAAAGAGCATAAGCAGTGCCCTTAGGCTTCTCCTTGTCTGAAGAGCTGAAACACAACCAATAGGAAGTGCAATGCACATGCTTTTTACTCTCTTGTCTGGCAGTTGAAACTGTACCATAAGTTTCCCTTTCCAGAGGCCTAGATGCAGAGAAAGAGCATAGACCTAGGTCTTTGCAAGCCTGTAAGCCATTCCTACTTTTTAGGCATTTCATGCCTCATACCTTTTTCTTATACGAAGAATTCATAATCCAACTTGGCAATGTGAGAGAGGAATTTATAACACCCAACACACTCAACAAGTTTAGATTAGGCTAACAAATAGTGGATTATGAGGAGCTTGTTATAGTGAAGACTTGTACTTTCCTAAAGCTAACTTCCATCTTTTAGATAAGTTGTACTCATACAAGTAACTACAGAATAGATTTATCTTTAAGCTGCTTGTCTCTTCTTAGGTATTGTCTATAGAGAACCTGGACGCATGACTCCAGGCTCCAGGAATTCCCTAAAAATGACTGTCCAGGTGTTGCAGTGTTCACTGATGTGATAGCCAACATGGCTTCACTAAGGGCAAATCATGCCTCACCAATTTGGTGGCCTTCTATGACAAGGCTACAGAGCTGGTGAATAATGGCAGAGCAACTTATGCCATCCACCTGGATTTGTGCAAGGTATTCGTTACTGTCCCACATGACATCCTGGTGTCCAAACTGACAAGGCATGGATTTGACAGAGGGACCAGTTGATGGGTAAGTAATGGGGTGGATGGCCACCCCCAGAGAGTTGTGGTCAATGGTTCTGTTTCCCAGTGGAGTCAAGTGATAAGTGGCATTCCTCAGGGGTCAGTATTGGAAACTGGAACAGTGCTGTTCAACATCATTGTTGGAGACATGGGCATGGATTGAGTGTATCCTCAGAAAGTTTGCTGAGGACACCAAGCTGTGTGAAGAAGTTGACACGTTAGAGGGAAGGGATGCCATCCAGAAGGACCTTGACAGGCTGGAGAGGTTGGGCCAATGACAATCTCATGAAATTCAACAAGACCAAGTGCAAGGTCCTTTACCTGGGTCAACACAACCCCAGGCACAAATACAAGCTGGGGGGAGAAAGGAAAGAGCAGTCCGAAGGAAAAGGACTTGGGGTTAGTAGTAGATGGGAAGCTTGATGTGAGCTGCCAGTGTGTGCTCACAGCCCAGGAGCCAGCTGCATCCTGGGCTGCATCAAAGTGTGGCCAGCAGGGCCAGGGAGGTGATTCTGCCCCTCTACTCTGCTCTTTTGAGACTCCACCTTGAGTACTGCATACAGCTCTGGAGCCTTCATCACAGGAAAGACAGGGAGCTGTTGGAGAGGATCTAGAGCAGGGCCACAAAGATGAGTAAAGGGCTGGAGCACCTCTGCCATGAAGACAGGCTGAGAGAGTTGGGGTAACTGTAACTTAGCCATATACATTTATGCTTTATACATTACTTATTATGCCTCAACCATATAGTCATACCCTACTGCTTTTAAAGAGCTTTTCCTTCACTCAGTACTTGCAGTTAATATCACCAATATTCAGAAACTGACCTGTTTCTCAAAGTATATTTTTGTCTTTCTCAAAATACCTGTTGGTATGAAGTCTCCTACCTCTATTTTTGCTTACATATGAGGCACTGAGATGCTGTAGTTCCAAAGAAATGGAGTATACCTGATTCAGAGAAAAGTCACATTTTGCAATTAATAGTTTCTTTCCTAATAAAAATCTACTTCAACTAAGGCACATTAAGCTATGCTGTCTGAAAATGAACTTTAACAAAACCCTGTATCACTTGCATATTTCTTCTTCATAAATCACAGTGCTATAAATCTTCTATGACAGACTTAGGAGTTCATTTTGCAAATTGAGCCAGAGGCCTACATTCTAAATTTTGTACTGATGTTGTGAATAGTTCTTAGAACATGACAGCCTCTCATGACCTGGATTTAAAAGTACTCAAAGTTCTCAGCTTTTCTAGGAAATTAGCTTTTCGCTGTGGACAGAGGTGTTTTGGGTCTTGGTAACACCCCTGTATTCCTCTGGTGCCTTTTGTGCTTCACAAGTCTTTGATGCACTTTATGTGAAGCACATCATACCCAGATGCAAGTTTCCCTGTTGCAAAACTAATGCAACAACTAAAGATACTTCTGGTGAATGTCTACATAATTTCATTGTATTGCCTTTCAGACATTCATCGTATTTCCACTTACCATAATAATATGATTATTTTTCCCAAAATACATAACAAATGCCCAAAGACATGTAGATGATCTACAGCAACAATATATGGTGTGGAAGAGTTCTTTAAGGTCTCAGTGTCTAGAATCTGACTGTGTCATTTTATGCCAAGAGGTTCATTAAAGAAAAAATTACACCTTTTAAATTAAAGTAGATGCTTAAAGTAGCAACATAGGTTCAAGTTTCCTAGCTGTAAATAATAATTTAAAAAACCACAATGAAAAACACTACTGTATAATACACATTTGATTTTGTTTTGAGTTGGATCCTCTTTTGGATAAAATGTTTTAATCTCCTCAGAATCTTCATTGGTGTTTATTTTGTGTGACTTTCTCATCAGTAACAGTTTTGAGACAAGAGATGGTAATAGTAAAAGGATTTATCTGCAGAGGGAGATCAGAGTTTTACTGACATATTTAATGCTGGTCTTGACAGCTTTTCTCTCAGATAATGGCTGGAACAGAATTTTTTTCTTGATGTTGATACTCAGCCTGAGCTTCTTAGGAATGCAGTAAAGATCAGAAATGTATCAGAAACAGTGTGGCCAGCAGGAGTAGGGAAGTGATCATCCCCCTGTATTCAGCACTGATGAGGCTGCACCTCAAGTGCTATGTTCAGCTTTGGACCCCTCACTACATGAAGGACATCAAGGGGCTGGAGCATGTCCAGAGAACAGCAATGAAGCTGGTGAAGGATCTAGAGGTCTCTTTTCCCAAGCAACAAGAGATACAACAAGAAGAAAAGTTTTCCTAGGGGAGGTATAGATTGGATATTAGGAAAAATTTCTTCACTGAAAGGATTATTAAAGATTGGAACTGGCTGCCCAGGGAAGTGGGTAAGTAGGTATCTCAGGAACTCTAGCACCCTTCAAACAACACTAGAGGTAGTCAATTAACAGAGCTTTTAACACTCCTATGGTTACTTTGTGGCTATTAACTAGCTTTTGTACAGAAACCTAAAAGTGGATACTGAATTTTAGATTACTTGACCTCAGATTAAATCCATTCTTGGAGTTCAACTTGGGACTGTGAATAAACTTACACATTTCTGAAGTGTCAGCTGGGGACTATTGTGGAACACACATATCTCAATATTAACATTATTAATTAATTAATTAATTATAAAAATAGTCTGTTCAGTAGATTTAAATCTGATATTATTGTTCTGTGGATTTAAAATACTTTCTGTATTATTATTTTTTTAACTGTTTTATGTAAGATTTTTCACTGACAGGAAGAGTATAAACTTCCCATGGCATTCATAAAAAGACAATATATTTAATTCCCCCATTTAATCTCACTTTTTAATTATCAAATATAGATTCTCTTACATCAAACCACTCCACAACAGATCAAACAGATTATAAATGAGAAGCTGGATTTTATTGTGATCAGTCTTTCATTAACAAAGGACATAAGCATTAGCCAATTGACAAATTTAGTATTATTTTATGCATATTAATGTACATAAATGATTCTGTTTCTTGGCAAGCTGCATGTCGTAAGTGGTCACTACTCTTCTTTCCATTTCTTAAATAACTCTTAAATTCCTGTCTTCCAAGAAAGAACATTGTGGCTGTCATTCAGAGTACCAACATTAGCAGAGGTTCTCCATTTTGAACCCTATCTTCTGACAGCTGAGTGGAATAATTGCTTACAATATCATAGTTGTTGCTGATGCTGTAATCACCTACTACTGTCTGTCTTCTCTCTTATTCTGCCCTTTTTCAGTGCTACCAAGAAGAACCATGCATCAACCTTGCTAACTTGACTCTCTTCAACAAAAGAAACTTTTCCTGAAACATTGTTTAGCCTGCAAATACACTGGATAAAGACAGGTTCTTAAAAAATTGGCATAATTGTCACAGGTAACAGAACTAATATTGTGAAAGTATCATAATAGGTGCTCTTCTAAAATCCAATGGCTTTAGCATACCATAGTGTGTGTTTTTTTTTAAATCATTGGTGCTAATCAGAGAGAATCTGCTGCTGTGAGAGCATGCCTAGACTCATTTTTTTATCACTTCAGAAAAGTAAATATGCAGCAATTTATTCATGTTTGATCTTTTGCAAAGGTTAGCTTGCACTCCTAAATAGTAAGCTATATGCAACCAGAAGACATT
>NW_009953507.1:2549895-2558632 GCF_000747805.2 Chaetura pelagica | reverse complement strand
CTGGAGAACTACTGAATGATCTGGATTTAGATCAGGGTGGAAAGGCATTAAAACAATCTGGAGGGGAAAAAAAAAAAAAATATCTAAAAATAGAAAACCAGCACTCCAAACTTTTGCCTTTACCTAGAAATGGTAGCTAGCTGACCTTGGGTGAGAAAGTCCCACAGAGATAATTAAGAGCTTGGTCTTTGCTTCTGATTCTTGAGAGTTTTTGTTGCAAAAGGGTTGGTCGTTATTTTTGTTAAAGGATAGCAATGGTCTTGACTCTGATTCTATGAGGAAAAAAAAAGTGCAAACTCTGGACTGATCAACACACAACGATCCTGCTAATACCATTAAATACATAAACCTGAGTATTCAAGAAAGAAAGAGGAAAAGAAAAAAAAAAAAAAGACAATGATGTTTCTTTTCATTTTTAAACATACCTGTATGGCATGACTATTGCAACTACTTGTGTTGAATTTGCATCAGCTACTGTCAGATTTTTAGCTTGTGGTCATAGCTGTTTATCAGCTATTGTAAAGTAATCAAGACTTGAATTTTCCGTTTAACTGCCTAACATTTGAACACTTGAGAAACAAGGAGATTTTAAGTACTTTAAGGGACTGTAGTTTTCCCTGGTAACTTTTGTCAATATTTTAGTCATGTTTCAAACTCTCTACTGAATAAATAGCATTTCTTTCTCCTCCGTTGTTAAGTCAAAGATTTGAGCAACTCACAGGAAGAAAGTAATGAAATCAGACTTGGTGAGCTCCACATCTGGTATACTTACCAAGATGTGGATGTAGATGTATTCAGTTATGCAAAAAGCTGAAAAAAACAGAGACCAAGGAAGTAGATTTTTTTAGTTTTATAAAACCATACAAGGGTGGCATTTTAAAACCCTGGAATTCTGTTGCTTGTCTCATTGACTTTTTTGCGGGCTTATATGCTTAAATTGAGCCTTTTCCACTGCTTTTTCAGAGATTCCAAACATGCTCTGCAAAGACCTGTAGTTCCTGTGTTACAAGATGTGTTACAAGAGACCTGCATCGTTCCTGTCTGTGTTTTAGAAGAAGTGACATGTAGAGGTGTTTATCCCTTATTATGGAAGGAGATTAAGTATTAGACATAAATTAAGCATCTCTTTGTTGACTCTAAAATAGCTGACATTAATAACATAATGAAATGGATATAAATGATAAATTCTCTATCAATATTAGGGTGAGATTTCCATCAGTAGTCCTACCCTTTTATGTAAACATCTGTACAAAATACAGAATCACAGAATAGTAGGGGTTGGAAAGGACCTCTATAGATCATCTAGTCCAACCTCCCAACATACCCTGTCAGTATTGCCCTAATTCTTCTCTATCTGAAACCAAAGATAGAGCTATATGATAAAAGATTAATACTTGCTTATTTCCCCCTTTAAAAATACAATAGTTGTGACAATTAATATAATTTTTTTTGGATAGGAACATGCTGCACTATCTCTCCATGGATAAGTAAAACTGCAATAAATTTTAAATTTTCAAAATGCCCTTGATGATGGAAAACCATTGAGTATATTTCCAAATTCTTAGTGTCAGAATATGTGGTAAAAAATGATATAATAACATTTTTTTCCTCTGCTTCATTCCTGTCTGTTTCCATCCACACCTCCTGTGTACTTCTCTCATGTTTTTTTCAAATAGAACAAACAAATTTTAAAGAGGGAAAGAAAGGAAAGTACAATGCACAAGATTAACACTGGCAGAAGAATAGACATGCATGGCTGGTTGTTGGCAATGTCTCCAAAATGCAGCACACATTTCTTCAGTGTACTTATTTTAGTACGATAAATGCAGTTCTCTTCTCCTTTATAATGTCGTTCTTTTTCAAATGTACTAAAATGTAAATATTTTTAAAAATTAGTTACATTTTAGCAGCTTGTTGAACATAAACACTACATCCACAATGGGCTTTTGGACTCTGCCCATATGACAAGAGTGGCAACCTAGAAATATTCTCAGTGTCCTCATATATACAGGATTTAATAGTTGCATTGTGAAAAGTCATTATTGCAGGTGATTCTCACTGCCTACAATAAAATATGAAGATATTTATCTTGCCTCTTTGCATTTTTTAAGTCAGATATATGACTGAGGATGTGGGCTGAGTCTTCCCCACGAGTCTTCCAGTTCATCTTCCAGTATATATTTTTTAATAAAATGCTTAGGGTGGGAAGGTCCTACAGTTAAAGTCTGCACTGTTTTTTCCTTACAGACATCTAGAATTTTATTTAGACTTCTCTGCCCCATCCTGAAAATTAGGTGCACTGAAGGGAGAATTGTTTGAATTTGGATTAATTCATGTAAAGGAATGGCACTTGGGTTCAAATCCAAATTAAAATAAATCTCAGAGGTTTAAATTTGAACTTTTGTCTCCAAATAGTAGAAATCTTTTGTGTGTCGCTTCACTTGATTGTTGATCAAACATGAAAAATAGATACTCTTAGTTTTGTCTTCAGGTACTAACTGTGTCATATTCTGATAGCAGAAAGCGTATTTGGACTCAAACTCTTTACTTGTAGAAGCTGGTGATGAAGTGCAGGCTTTACTTCAGGAAAAGTAAATATTTTTTTCTTAGTGATTTTTGGAATTCTATATATTGGTGGTAATTGCAGAAATAGAAGAACTGAAGATTTTTTCCAGTATACATTAATAATTCCTTTGAGTTATCAGAGGCAATGGCCCAGTTTTATAAACTTCAGGTATAAACAGAGACGTAACCCCATTTAGAAGCTCTACGGTCACATTTCTATTCTAACTGACATATTTGCAATTAAATATTCTTGGTGCATGTATCATAGCTTAGAATAAGTATGTTCATTCACTGCTCTTTCTAATTTAAAATAAAATTATTTCAGATTTCTGAAAACTGTGGAACCAAAAATCCCCAAAGTCAGTCTATAGTTTCTCCATTTTTTTTTAAACTATTATTTTTGTCCTAAATACCCATGACATGTTTATTTTATCTCTAACTTACTTGCTCTTCTGTAAATAGTAACACTCTTTTAGGCATACAGACTGTTAGCTATATCAGGAAAAAGGTATGCCTTAAAACCTTGTGCAGAAGGTTAACTTTAATCACGCCTAGGAGGCACAGTCAAGAAGTGTATTTGAGAAAGTTCCCAAATACTAGTTTATAGGCAGAATTGCTTTGAAAATCACGACAACTAAATTAATCAGATGTGTTAACATGCTGCTCCGGAGTACTAACTCAGTGGATATACTGCTTGAAAATTAATGTAATGGTTTTTTATTCCTGTCCTCCCACTCCTCAATGAAATGTTAAAACAGCCGATGCATTTTATTTCACAGGAATGAGAAACTCCTCATTCCATACCCTGGAAAGACGTTCCTGTCACTATACTGTCTGGGATCCTTGAAGAGCAAAAAAACATCAAAATATTGGATACCAATTACAATGTTTTCTAACCAATGGTTGTCTTTCATAAAAGATGCTCATGCTAACAGGCAAAACCAGCAAATTCATGTAAATAAATAGATTTTTAATTTATATATTTTATTGGATAATAGCTTTATTGAAACTCAAAGCACCAATGCTAGTTTTGGGCACATTTTTCTGTGTTTCAAGCAACAGAGCTGGCTGCTAAAGCTTTAATTTCATAGAATCTTAGGGGCTGGAAGGGACCTCGAGAGATCACCTAGTCCAACCCCCCTGTCAGAGCAGGGTCACCTAGAGCACATCACACAGGAACTCATCCAGGTGGGTTTTGAATGTCTCCAGTGAAGGAGACTCCACAACCTCCCTGGGCAGTCTGTTCCAGTGCTCTGTCACTCTTACAGTAAAAAAATTTTTTCGGATATTCACCTTGAACCTCCTATGCTCCAATTTACACCCATTACCCCTTGTCCTATCACTGGTCATCACTGAGAAAAGCCTAACTCCGTCCCCCTGACACTCACCCCTTACATATTTGTAAACATTGATGAGGTCACCCCTCAGTCTCCTTTTCTCCAAGATAAAGAGACACAGCTCCTTCAGCCTTTCCTCATAAGGAAGATGTTCCACTCCCTTAATCATCTTAGTAGCTCTGCGCTGGACTCTTTCAAGCAGTTCCCTGTCCTTCTTGAACTGAGGGGCCCATAACTGGACACAATACTCCAGATGTGGCCTCACCAATGCAGAATAGAGGGGCAGGAGAACCTCTCTTGACCTACTAACCACACCCTTTCTAATGCACCCCAGGATGCCATTGGCCTTCTTGGCCACAAGGGCACATTGCTGGCTCATGGTCATCCTCCTGTCTACCAGGACCCCCAGGTCTCTTTCACCTACACTACTCTCCAGCAGTTCAGCCCCCAACCTGTACTGGGACATGGTGTTGTTCTTCCCCAAATGTAAAACTCTGCACTTCCCCTTGTTGAATTTCATCATGTTTCTCCCCGCCCAACTCTCCAGCCTATCTAAGTCTCTCTGAATGGCAGCACAGCCTTCTGGTGTGTCAGCCACTCCTCCCAGCTTAGTGTCATCAGCAAACTTGCTGAGGGTACATTCTATACCCTCATCCAGGTCGTTGATGAAGATGTTGAACAACACCGCTCCCAGTACCGACCCCTGAGGGACTCCACTAGTCACACACCTCCAACCAGATTCTGCCCCATTGACTACAACTTTCTGACTCCTTCCTTTCAACCAGTTCCTAATCCACCTCACTACCTGATCACCAAACACATACCTGATCAACTTTTCTACAAGGATGCTGTGGGAGACGGTGTCAAATGCTTTACTGAAATCCAGATAAACCACATCTACCGCTCTACCATCATCTATCCACCTAGTAATTTCCTCATAGAAGGCTATGAGGTTAGTCAAACATGATTTACCCTTGATAAAACCATGTTGACTGCTCTTGATGACCCCCATGTCCTTGATGTGCCTGGAGATAGTGACAAGAACAAGTTGTTCCATCACCTTTCCAGGGATGGAGGTGAGGCTGACCCGTCTATAGTTACCCGGGTCCTCCTTCTTGCCCTTCTTGTAGACTGGAGTGACATTTGCTATCCTCCAGTCCTCAGGCACCTCTCCTGTTGCCCATGACTTACTGAAGATGATGGAGAGTGGCCTAGCAATGACCTCCGCCAGCTCCCTCAGCACCCTTTCTTCTTGCTTACTAGCCTACTGTGACACTGACAAGTGAATGACTCAAGCAACAATACCAAGAAGAAATAGAAACAACATTCCAGACTTATAGATGACAAATATCCCTCATATTTGCTCCCAAGAACCATTCAGAACTGAGTAAGAGGAACTAGAGTGCTTCTTGCCTGCTACACTTGAAAATAGCCAGTGATCAATTAATGAATGGTGTTATTTTCCACAGCTGAGAGACCGTGATTACAAAAGGGATCGAAACATACAATCAACTCAGGAAAGACCACCTTGCTAACTTGATAGGGTCACAAGAACACCAAGGAAGTCATTTATTATTGTTATTCATTAAAAAAATGTTATAGCCATCTTTCTAATTACTTTTCTTACTTAGAACTGCTAACTTTTTCACAGATTGCTTGTCACTTGCACTGACCTCTGTGTAAAATCGATACATATTTGCATTTTTTTTGGTGCTCATTATAGTGAAACATGACACAGCTTGAAAATAAAACATGTCTGTATAATGATAGGCAAGAACTGAAAACACTTATGACAAAGATTTCAATTTTCTCTTTTATTGTCTCAATGCTCCTTTCATATATTCTTGGAAAATTCGTATATTCTGACTAGGCTTACCATGAAGTTGCTATAAGATGCTTCAGGAAAATGAAGCCAATATAATATGCAAGTAATTTCGAGAAGAAAGATATTGTGTGCATTGTTTTCTTTCTTAAAATTTTGAATTAATAAGAATCACCAAAGACTTATTTCAAACTAAAAACCTTCATCTCTTTTTCTATTTCTTTTTCTTTATTTTGAACTATGAAACTATCCATTCATTTTTTTAAATTAAAAAAGAGCTGATACTATGAAGTTTGGAGATAAATTTAGATTATAATTTAGTTTTAAATTATAATGCCTCAAACATCAGGTATGTTTAGATGAAAGATTACTATTAGCAGAGTAAGTTTCTTATTTGATTACTAACTTTTGTCCAAACCCAGTCTCTTCCTGTAACTCACAAAGTCACACATTTACCCCTGTTCCCAGCTCTGTCATCCTAACAGCTTCAAAGGCAACTGTCAGCTCTGTCAGGAGCTGAGAAACTTAGGGATCTTATTCTAAACAGCAGTAGTGGCAGTGATACCCTTTAATAATGACACATTTAACATTTCATGTAAAATATCTTCCTGAGTTGCGATTAACACACACCAAGGAGAAAGAATGTTAAATCCTAAATGGCTGAAGGTGATTCTTGTCTCTCTTTTTCAAGGGAATAATATTTAACCAATTATTTGAGGCAACAGAGCTGGAGAAGTCTCATCTTTGCTTTCCATGTTTGTTATAAAGAAGTATTTATAATGAGCATTTAAAATAGGGTAATTACTCAAGCAATCCACATGACTAAGAAAATGTAAAGGGAGGGGAAAAAATCACAGATAATCACAGGTAAGATAGAATATTTTTTTTTTAAACCAAGACTAACAAAATTATGTCAGCTGGGGTTTTTACAGTATGTTTCTACATGACTACATGGATTTGAAAATAGTAAACACTGGACAGGTATTTATACATATTGTAAAGAGGTATTTCATTTAGTAGGAATGAATGCTAATTACATCTGGGCTGTATTAGCAGAGGGACAGCTGGTAAATTGAGGAAACTGGTTAATTCATTGCATTCAGTGCTTATTAGTGCTATACATCTAGAGCAATGCATCCAGCTTTGATCTTCCTATGTGCTAGAGATATGGAAAAACAAGAGCAAGTGCAGTGTAGGGCCACTACACTGGTGGAGGCCTGGGACAGTTTTGCTATGAGAAGACACCAAGGGAGATGGTCTTGTTCATCCTGGAGCAAGGACAGCTTTAGAGGCACCAAACAACAGCTTCCCTACCACCTGCAAGTAGACAGTGAAGAAGATGGAGCCAGGCCCTGCACAGTTGCACAAGATGGGAGAGCAGAGGCAAAGAAGCATAATTGAACCAAGAGAGGTTCTCACTGGCTATAAGGACAGACCTTTACCCCATGAGGACACTTAGGCCATGGCAATTGTGCAGTCTCCATCCTTGGGAGTGGATAAAGCCCTGATCAACCATGTCTGACCACACAGTCAGGGGTTTGGACTGGGGATCTCTTAAGTTCCCTTCCTCAATTAATCTGTTGTCCTCTGGAGTGGCATAGGCATGGCAGACATTTACTGTAGTCCTAGAAATATTGAACAGCAGCCATTTTAAATTAAAAATAAATAAATAAAAAAATTTGGGTTTTTTGAGGGGTTTTTTGTGGCTTTCTGGGGAGAAGGTTGGTGGTTTGTGTTGGGTTTTGTTGTGTTTTGGGGGGGTTATTTGTCTTTTATTTTTTTAAATAAATCTTTTCCTATAACAAAACATACTTTGCATAAAAATTATAATTCTGCATTACAGGTTCTATCCATAAATGAACTATATCCAGAAAATGAATGTTATGAATTTATGATATTACCAACTGCTATAAGGAATTATTTGTATTTTATTTGCAGTTTCAATGGAGTTACTATTTTATTCTCTTACTGACGAAAATTTTTCATTTTGACAAATCAATGAATACAGATATTCCCAAGGTTCTGCTCTCAGTTGTGCTGAGAATATGAATATGAAATAATTTGACTGAATATAATAACATAATCATAGAACATATTGGGTTGGAAGGGACCTTTAAAGGTCATCTAGTCCAGCCTCCCTAAAATAAGCAGGGACATCTCCAACTAGATTGCTCAGAGCCCCATCAAGCCTGACCTTGAATGTTTCCAGGGATGGGGCCTCCACCACAACTCTGGGAAACCTGTGTTCTAGTGATCCATCACCCTCATATTTAAAGAACTTCTTCCTAATGTCCAACGTATATCTATGCTTTCCTAGCTTAAAGCCACTGGCCCTTTTCCTATTGTTACATGCCCTTGTGAAAGTTCCTTCCCAGCCTTCTTGTAGGCTCCCTTCAGGTAATGTTAGGCCTTTGTAAGGTCTTACCAGAGCCTTCTCTTCTTCAGGCTTAACAACCCCAACTCCCTCAGCCTGTCTTCATAAGAGAGGTGCTCCAGCCCTCAAGTAACACTTGAGTCTTGGAACTTCTTTAGATGGTGAAAACCTGAGATCAGAGCAGAATGTGATGCTCAGATTGTAGCACTGACTATGACAAAAAGGACTTGTGTCTGTAAAGCGAAAGTCTGGAGAACATTGTTTTCTCATTCATTGTGGAATCATTATGAAAAGCTGGGGAGTGAAGTGCAGTCCTTTAAGTACTTCCTTTTTCATGGCAAGAGCAGCAAATGCAGCTGACAAAATTTTCTTGGCATTATGTTAAAATTGTCAGAGCTCTAATGATTTGTATTCACAATATAGTCTCAGAATACCAGTAGCTATAATTCATCATATTTCTAATTTTACAGAAGCACAGATGGCTGTCCACTCTAGTGGTCCCAACTCTAGTGAGTTAAACATGGAATAGGATGATTGATTAAAAATTGTAATCAGGCATTACTGCTTGTAATTGTGATTAATATGAGTTTACTGTTTCTGACAATAATTACTTTTATTCTTTCTTTTTTAACAGCAGGA
>NW_009953507.1:2541325-2549343 GCF_000747805.2 Chaetura pelagica | reverse complement strand
AGCAGGAATAAAAAGTGCATTTCAGGCTTAAAAAAAATCAAGATTTTAGGGCCAAATGAACAATTAATATTAATTCTAGAAAAAGACAAATGCTGTTAGCACTTCACTGTTACGATGGTTTAGGGATTCCTATTATCCTCTTGATAACCAAGTAGCTGTTTTTTCAGGGCTAGCAATTGTTCCCCATGGGAAAGTGACAGCTAATAATTTACTTGTATATTATCCTTTGTACTGTTTTTGAATAATTTTGCATGCCTGCGCTTCCAGTAGTGCCTAGTAACAAGACTTTTTCAAGAACTTTTTTTCATGCCTTTGAAATTAGAAACAAAATATATTAGCTGGGGCAGTGAAAAATTAATGGAATAATTTCTATTAGTGTTTTTAATATTCACCAGAAGCATTGTTAATGGGTTCATTTTGCTTTGGATCAGGCTTGTCTTTCTTGCTTACTTCCTCATGGTCAAAGAGAAACCAAGCATATATTGTGATAGAATCCATATGAATGACTCTTTTCTTTAAAAGAGCTTGTGAAATTTTACACTTAGATTGACACTATGTCTTCTATTTCTTAATTTGGTAAAACATTAGTTTATGTGATAAGGTTTTGGTAGCAGTGAAGCTGCAGGAGTGGCTTCTGTAAGAAAGCATCAGAAATGCCACATTTCAGACTGAGACAATTTCAGCTGGCTCCAAAGCTGACTAGCCAGAGCTGAGCCCTTCAGTAGTGCTGGTGGTGCTGCCTCTGTGATAACATATCTAAAAAAGAATAAAAACCACTGCACAGCAGCTGTGAGAGAAAAAAGTGGGGAAAAAAGGTGAAAGAAACAATCATACAGACACCTATGTTAGTGAAGTAGAAGGAAGAGGAAGAGATTCCCCTTGACCCATGGAGAAGAACATGGTGATACTGGTTGTTTTTTTCTGCAGCCCATGAACGACCACCTTGGAGCAGATATCCACACCAAAGCCTGTGGAGGAGATGCCCTGAAGGAAGCTGCAGATTCATGGAGATCCCACCAAGAGCAGGGGCCTGGCATGAACCCATGCTGGAGCAGGGGAAGAGCATGAGGAGGAAGGAGCAGCAGGGTTGTTTTTTTTTCCTGACTTGTTATATGATACAATTTATAAGTTAGATTCTTCATCTTTATATCCTCAGTGAAACATTTTCATCACCAGTCTTTCTGTGTGACACCAGATCTGGTCTTCTAACAAGCTCTGGTATGCAAGTGTTGAAAACATGAGGAGGAAGCTAAACATAAGATTTTGGCAAAATAGAGTACAGAGAAGGGCTGCTAATTCACAGCATCTTTTGTGCTGCCTTTGGCAGCCAGATCTCATGAAGCCCAGGGCAGTACTTAGAGCTGTTTCCTTGAGTAGAATCCTTATGTCTTGCCTCTGTGGTCTTTTTACTACTGATTCTCCACAGGCAAAACAGGCAAGCACAGTTCTTTCCCTGGCTGCAGGCAAGTTTAGATTTTCTCTTACTTCACTCATTGGGAAAAATCCTTATTATTTTTATCTCCCCATGTCACCCTCCTATTTTGACCTGCATGTCTCCAAGAATTGTATTTCTTTTTGCCTTCTTGCATCATTGTGCATCTATCTATGTGATGCTCTTGTTTCCTTTTAGCTGGGTTCCTGTGACAAGGCAAACAAAGTAACAAATATTATTATCGTAACAAAAATAACATTATTTTTAAAAGATCTTATTGAGTAGAATTTGTTAAGACAGATGGGCTTTTTCTTTAAATTTTATGTTAAAACCAACAGATTTTTCTTATTTATTTGCTGTTTATAAAGATCTGCTGCATGTTATCTTAACTATTATTTTAATTTTAAATGGACACTTCTTTCTAAGACACAATGATTCTGTTAAATCATCACGGTAGAAGGATGAATGGTAAGATGTCATGTGAAGAGGAGGACTGGGTGATAAGACTCCTATGGCAATGTGCAACTTTTCCCAAAAGATGATCAGTCCTGTATAATTACAGCTGGTATGTGCTGTATCATGTTGTTGAAGGCTGCTATCATGAGAGGTGGCTAATTGGCTATTTGATTAATAGGTCTCCACCAGACTCCATCTGTAGTGAGATTTAGCCTACTGTTCTCAAAGCTGGCTGAGGCATACTTCACCACAGCTTATCCACACAGCTACATGGAACTGAGAAACCATTACACCATGAAAAAAAAAGTTATGATTGAGTTGAAGGTTTCAAGTATATGCAGCTACCATCAGAGAGTCATAGTGGTTTGCCACTGAGCTGAAACTCTTTTCCCAACAGTACAGTGCCTATTTTCTCCTTTAAAGAAAGCATTTCCATTATCTTGCCTAGTAAAGAGAAAGGAAAGAAAATATACCTAAAAGGAGAAACCCTCTCCAAAACCTCAGTGATAGAAAAGATTAAAATAGGTAGTATGATGTACAGCTAGACTAGCCCAAAGTGCATGTGGGAAGGGCAATAGAACAGAGCCAGCTGTAACCCCAGAAGGTATGCAATAACAAAATTGCCTGTGGCCCTGCCCTCCTTTTTATGCTACCCAGAGACAAGAGTAGCTAAGAAGGTAGTTGTGCACTGCAGCATCCAGGTTTTGGTAAATGTTTTAACAAGCTGGCATCAGATGCTAGTTAAAAATAAAGCCAGAGCCTAACATTCTCTTACTGAAACTAAATTAATGGGTGAGCATACTGTAAACTAGGTCTATAACTAATACTTTCTACATATGTGTCTTCCTATCATGATGTACGGGGGGTGTTTTTGTTGTATTTTTTTTTCCCTTGCAATGCATATGTTAACTTTGGAAAAATAACAATGAAGTAAAAAGAAATTACGTATAATACATTATTGTCAGAAAAGTAAGCTGCAAGGAATAAAGCACATATGTAAAATTAAAGATGATGACTGTATTACTTTTTTTACCAGACCTGTGTTAACAGGCCTATGAATAGGGTTAAATATCAAAAGAGGGAATGTTTCTGTATTTGTCTTACCTATTTTATGAAGTGAACAGAAGGGTACTAAAAACTGTTGTAAATTGCTGCACAGAAGCAGCATTGGCAGTGGTCAGCAATGTGCACCTATAAAGCAAGTTTTATATGCTAGAATCCTAGCAGCTAGCTCCATGTACTTATTAGCTATGCTTATACTTTTACTTGAGCTCTGATTTGGTTTTTTTAAATGTATTTATATATAAATAGGTAGACAGACATATACGTGCGTATATATGCAACTTTAGTAACCGAGATAAACTTGGGAAGCTTTCCGCGTGCATGATTTACAGAACCTGTGATTTATTGTATGTTAAAAATACTGCCACATCTCTCCTTTTTGCAATAATACAGCTCAAATCACTGAGTATTACTAATTTCAGCATTGTTTTCCTAACTCTTGTGTGTGGACAATAAGTGGATTTAAAGGGAAAAGGAGGTATCAGAGCTGTTTCATCTTCTTTCAATTAAGCACCCGAAGGCTTCAATATTTTTTTTTCTCTCCTGCAAGAACTTGTGCTTTTTCAGTACAAGAAAAGAAGTGGCTTACAGTACCCAATAAAACAAAAAACCAAAACCAAACAAAACAAAAATCGTTGATCTTTTAATGGCTTTTATTCTAGATATTACATAAAAAACAACGAAATTTTCTGACAGAATTATTTACTTTTCAGAGAACACACTGAGTTCAGTTAAAAATAGTTTTATGCCTCATGTATTTTCATATTCAGAATGCAAGTAAATGATTTACTGGCAAATGGGCTTTCAGTATGTAAGTCTTTCTAATTGTCAATGTAGAATTTTATTTTGTTAGGAGAAGGAGTTATGGGTTACTTAAATGTAGAAGAAATTTTTATGCATGTGTTTTTTTGTTAGGACTGCATTATATTTAGTGTGAAGCTTTAAATAGTATATACATTGGAAATTACCTTTTTTTTAAAAGTACATATAACAATAGTACATATGAATTAATACAAAGACATCAGAATAAAATCCATGCCAAAGCAGGATTTACTCCCCTGCTAAAGATGGAATTACTTTCTGCTGTTTTAAAACTAAGCAAATTTACCACATATACTTTCACTAGTCTAAATTAATATTATAACAATCAGTAGCAATGGAGAATACACAGCAACTCCTGTACCCATAACTTAGGGGTAAAATCTGAAAAAAAGATCCAAACATCTAAAAATGTCAAGGAACACTGACAAGCAAAAGAAAAATAAAAAGGGGGTGGAATTACAACATGAAAAATAACATAGCAAGATACTCTAACTTCTGTGGTTGAAAGGTAGTGACAGATTTGTGAATCTATTCTTATGATTAATTTTAATACAGCCTAGTATCCACTGCAAACTTCTGTGTTTCCCAGTGTTGTAGGCACACAATGGTGTAGAGGCATGCAAATCTTAACAGTTGTCACTGCATGTAAGCCACCTGAAAATAGCCACAATATTACAGATGAAAAGGAGCAGTGTCTTAAAGGCAGAGTAGTGACTCCAAAGGAATCAAATTTACCAGGGGTTTTCTTACACAGCTTTCTGCTGACAGCTCTGCAGTTTGTAATCTTTTTTACCCCAAAGCTTCTTCAGCATCAATCAGAATGAGACCCCTGCCTAAGTATTTCTCAGTCTCTAGAAGTATATGTACTATTAACATAGAAAGTGCCTAGATTGCAGATGGCAGTATTGGAAAGACTAGTCTATTTGAATGATTTTTTCTCAACATCATTGGATTAGGATGTTGTTCTGCTTAAGGGTATTTGGTGTTGTTCACTAATGCCGATCTTACTTTGTTAAAAAGGTGAACATGCCAGTGTGCATCTGGTGGGTGAAAAGGAAAAAAGTCATAAGCTGCTCAGTGTCATGCCAACAAAAGCAAGAACCTTCAGTTGTGTCATTGCAAATGACACACATTAATTGTTCACTAAAATTTCAGACCAAAAAAAGACTTTTTAGAATCAAGTGGTTTAGTTAGAAGCATTTTATATACATGTTATTTTGATCTTTTTAAACAAGCTAATTTCAAATTATAGAGCCATAATTTAGGTGTAATGCAAACTTTTGTGATGACATTTAGCTTTCTTTATTTATCTTTTTGCTTGGCTTTTTTCCTATATTGAATAAAGAAGGAATGGGAAAACATAGTGAAATGAGAAAAGTAGAAAGCAAAACACTTCAAGAAAGTGCCTGAGGGGCTGAAAAGCCATACAACTGTGCAAAGTGTCATCACTTATCAGTAAACAAGTCGGTCCACTGGAAATGCTACGTGGCCTCAGTTTTGTGGAGATACATGAGGAATAACCAGAAAAAAAGCCATTAAAATAATTTTATTTAATATTATTTTTGAGTGGTTGGCATCAGAACTCTTCTGAGGGCAGAGCAGGAGTAACCTTTAAGCTTCTGGTTTTTGAAACAAAACCTGGACAGAAAACAAAAAGATCCCCTTACAGCTTAAATATTTCCAGCTGAGAAGGTGAACTCAGATGTTTCATCTTACCAGTTCTTTGCAGATTATAGGATCATAGAATGGTTTGGGCTGGAAAGGACCATACAGACCTTCTAGTTCAAACCACCCTGCATGGGTGGGGACACCTTACACTAGACCGGGTTGCTGAAAGCTTCATCCAATCTGGCCTTAAACACTTCCAGGGATGAGGCATCCACAACTTCCCTGGGCAACCTGTGCCACTGTCTCGTCACTCTCACACTCAAGAATTTCCTTCCCATGTCTAACCTAAATTTACCTTCTTCCAGTTTAAAGTCATTACATGTTTTCCAATCACTACATGCCCTTGTAAAAAGTCCTTCCCCGGCTTTATATTGTAGGCCCCCTCCAGGTACTGGGAGGTTGCTATGAGGTGTCCCTGGAGCCTTGTCTTCTCCAGGCTGAAGAACTCCAACTTTCTCAGCCTGTCTTCATAAAAGAGGAGCTCCAGCCCTCTGATCTTTGTGGCCCTCCTCTGGACTCACTCAAACAGCTCCATGTCTTCTTTGTGCTGGGGGCTCCAGAACTAGATGCAGTACTCTAGGTGAGGTCTCATGGGAGTGGAATAGAGGGAATCACCTCACTTAACCTTCTGGACACACTTCTTTTGATGTAGCCCATGAAACAGAAATTATGATCTGTAGCCCAGACTAGAAAGCTAATAAGAATTTAAAACAATATACTTAGAATTTTTATATGTGTGGCTTAATATTAAAGATTAGTAAGATACAGTTGACACCCATTATATAAAATAAACATCTACTAATCTTATCTGATATAATTACCCAGTATGACAGAGGCTGAGTTCTATCATACAATTTGCTTCAGCTATAAAGATGATCATTGTCATAATGCACTCTGTAAAATATTTTCTGTCTTTTACCTTCTGACAAATTTTCTGTATCCCTCTGTGGTGATGAATTCCTATTTGAACATCTAGCTCTTGATAGTGTCACTTAAAGCCACACCTGTGTTTTTATAAAAAAACAATGTAGAATATTTAATGTTTTTATTCTCTGAAGGGTCAAAGAAACCAGTGCATGTTGTTGGAGGTACTGAGCTAGATGCATAAAAATGGTGATAGTGATTTTTTTTTTTTTTTTTAATGTGAGGTGATTTTGATTTCTGACGCCTTAGAATAACTGGACATTATTATAATACTTCTCCTTTCCCTGCTTTTATGTCAGTTTCAGCATTAACTCATTCTTCTGTTTAGCTCTTGGCAATAATTTTTCATCTGTTTCTTAAGGACTACTTGGCACTGCAGCTTGGATATTCAAATTCTTAATTTCTTGATTCTGACATAGCTATCAGTTTCTTGAGAGTAATTTCACTTGCTGAAAATAGAATTGCAAATAATACATATTTTTAGTGTGGAGAACTTGCCAAGGTATTACAGTATAATTGATTCTCCAACTAGTTTGTTTGCTTCAAGCATATGAAAATAACATTTTATGGGTTTCACTATTTTTTTCTTTCCTGAACTCTTCTTCAACTTAGTCAAAGTTTGAAATATAGGAGAAATATGACATAATAAAACCAAATGTTCCCAATGTTCATTAAATGATCCTCATAAAGCAAGACCTTCATGAGAAATCAGAAATAACACATGAAACTAAAGCACATGAAAATTATTGTGTTCCAATAGTTGCTACAAAACTAGGTAGCACTGTATGATAACGTAGTGTAATGAGAAATTGAAAACATTTTTTTTTCTGTCTTACCCTCTACTTAAAGAGATTGAGAGGAGCACAGCCATGACAGCTGACCCAGACTGAGCAAAGGGGTATTTCGCATGCTAAAACATTACGATCACCAACAAAAATTACAGTAGAGGAAGAAGCTCGGGCACTGTTTTTTTCCAAGTTCACTCCTGCTCAGTCACAAGCCCAGTTGTGAAAGGTTATGGTAGCCTTTGCATCTTCTGCCTTGCAGCCTTTCACCTATTAAACTCTCTTTATTTCAACCCACAAGGGGTTTGGGGTTGTTTTTTTCTTTGTTGTATCTTTGGGGTTTTTTTTCCCCCTCTTTTTATCTTCTTCCCATTTGCCCTTCCTGCTGGGTGTGAGTGAGCAAGCAGCTGTGAGTGTGCCTAGCTACTGGCCAGATTCAACCACCACACAACTTAAAGCTCTCAGGCTCTGAACTGAGATGACAGGTTTCAGGGATGACCTCGGCTCACCTTGGCTAGAGCTGGGTTGAGCTGGTTTCAACATTTGCCTCAGGCCAAGTGCCTGTTGCTTCTCCTGCCTGTGCTTGAGCTTCACCAGTGCTTCTGTAGAAAGGGGAGCTGCTGCCCAACAAAGAATCCTTTTGGAAGGCTATGGGACCACACTCACGCTTGAGCTGGGAGCAGCCAGAAGGCAGCAGCATGGAGCAAGAACAAGAAAAAATAAACTCAAGTAAATCTCAAGATTAAGGAGGAAGGGAATTCATCTTCCAAATACTGGTCCCAGGTCAGTGAGGGTTTGCTGAGTCACTCCTCACTTCTGTTGGAGGTCCCAGACCAGAGTATGAGCACAACAGAGGAAGGTGTAAACAG
>NW_009953507.1:2512163-2540826 GCF_000747805.2 Chaetura pelagica | reverse complement strand
GCAGGAATGGCAAATAAAAATATTTTAGCTTTATTACTGGTGAGATTATTTCATTATTAAGACTCTTAAATTGAAAATATTAATAGAAATGTTAAATTAATATCACGTCTGTAATGTGATATCTTTTAATCATAAGAAGAGTTAATGGCACTGCTACCATTATTCCATGAAATTCAGCTTCCAGGAGTGGAAGTTGAAACATGTTTCTGCCCCAGGCATGAAAAAACTTGCTGTCAGTGCTAACATTCCTGCAATGAAAATATTTCAAGGTAGCATTTCTGGGAATCAAATAATTTTGCAGGCTACAATTTACAATCTGTATTTTCTCTTGTACCTTATTTGGAATCAAGGCCACATTTTGAGACATTGCTTTTCTTGTAGTAGGAAAGAAGAATGCATTTCCAGCAAAGTTGTTGTATTGATAGGTACAATAAACAGCAGTCTGATGCATAGCAATGATATTTTCCTTTTAGAAGACTTTTCTTAGTCATGCACTGAGAGGTCACTTACTGACACTGTTGAGATTTAAATGTGTTTCTGAGGTGGTAGCTAAGGTACACCTGGCTTACATTCCTGATTTAGTATTTAAAAAATGACTTCACTGTGTCTTATCCTGTCTTGCATTGGTCTGCATAAAAACAAGCCATTTAGGCAATGGATATTACAGTGAGAGTTGAGTAAAAGGCTATGCCTTATCATGCAATCATAGAAATGCCTGTCAACACTACAGTTGCTGATTCAGTACTGGCTCATGAGGCCAGGGTAGCAGGAAACATGAAATGCCTTAAGAAAAATAAAACAATTTAATACACTACAGTGGTGTCTAAGTTTGTTCTTTCTTGTCAATACAAATTATTTCTTTTCTGAAACATCATAGCAAACAGAATGTTAGAGGAGTTGTTGCTTGCATTCTTTCAGCTAAGGGTATGACAGTGTTTTCTTGAAATACAACACTCCTGGCTTTTTAAGTTTATAGCTGAGCTGTAGAGATCTGTATTGTGCTAGAGCTTTTATGAGCTATTTTCTTTAAGGTAAAAGTAATGCACAGCCAGCACATGAAAAAAACAATGAATGAAAACTGAACTTTGGAGACCAGTGCAGTAAACCCAGAAAATTCGAAAACATGTCAACATCAGAATAAAGGAACCTTCCTTCTTTTGTCGTCCTAGTATGTTCCATGTGCAGCAGCTACAGCCCAAACTCAGTAATATCATGGATGAACTGGCTAATCAGTAAGATCTAACAAGAACAGTAAACCAACTGCACCATTCCCTAGTGTTATCAGCAAGTCATAGAGCTGACTCACAGTGATTCCCCCATGACCTCCAAAATACAGTGATTATCAAAATATGCTATATAAGTATTTATGTGCAATAAATGAATTTGTATCTGTCTTTGAAAGTTAGTCATCTAATGTTTCTTCTCCCTTAGAGAGGCCAGTTTAATTTTTAACAGTTCACTTTTCAGTTAGATACAGGAATTTAAATAGTGGTCTCCTTATTTCTAATTTACACTGATTGGGTGAAATATGATTATGCTTGTGAATCTTATATTTGAGTAAACAATTGGTAGTCTTCACACAATAAAATAACTGAATGATTAGTAAAACGTGAAACATTTCGCTGTGACCTTGCTCTTTCATTTCACAACATACATTAAGAAGTTAACATAGGTAACTACCATTTCAGTAGCTTTTTTCCATTGCTTTATATTAGCTATAGATACAGCAAAGATATAAGTATGTATATTTGCCAAAAAATATTATTAAACATTTGGTGTTTATCTACATTTTACTTTCCAGGAGAGGTTTAGACCAGATATTAGAAAGAATTTCTTTACTGAAAGAGTTGGACAGTGGAACAGGCTGCCCAGGGAGGTAGTGGAGTCACCTGGAAGTATTTAAAAGAAATGTAGATATAGTGCTTAGCGACATGATTTAAGCACTGAATGGGTAAATCAGGTTATGTTAGGGTGATTTAGGTTATGGTTGAACTTGATGATCTTCCAGGTCCTTTCCAACCAGGATGATTCGATGATTCTATGATTCTATGAAGCATCTGGCTACTTAAAGTGGACAACATTAGAATTTTGGTCAAGATTTTAAAGCTTTTTTTTTTCTTTTTTCTTTTTCTCCCCATAGTATAGAGTTTCTATACATTATTAATTTTTGATTGTCTTCTTCTTATCCTGTAGCTGCTTTGGATCTTTTATGTATGTTTTCAAAATTTGTGAGTATTTATTTACAACATATATAATTCACTTCATAATCCATGCATTTTTTCCACTTCTTTTTGCAGCAAATTGAAAACTCTTGAGTCAGTCAAACCTGATCTACCAGACTGGTGCTATGACACTGACTAAAAGGCTTCAAGGGTTAACATCAACATTGGAGACATTCGTATATGTTATACCATGGCCACAACAGATTCAGGAATAAAGGGTCCTTTCAACTTAGGCTGTGAATGTAGTAGGACCAAAGGACAGCAAGGCTAACGGGAGTCCTGTTTTCCTGAGCAGTCAGTCAAAACCCCATATAGAATCAGAGACAGATGTCAGTAACTTCCAGATTTCTTGCTGTTGCTGTTAGCCAAACCAATGCTGCTGACAAACTAAGGAACACAGTATCTCCCTTCTCCCTCATTACCCTATCCCATACCTCAGATGTAAGATATAGTCGCACAGTTAGAAATGAGTGTGCTCTGGATATATTCTAAGCTTGAAGACTGAGGTAATTTCCAAACCAGTAGCTTTGTTGCAAGACTTAGCGTGATCTTGAACTTATTAGCCATGATGAGAAGCTGCACATAAAGCACAGGTAAGCGGCCTGAGAGTGAGGGCTGAATTGTTTCTCCCTTCCTGCAGAGTATTGTATGGATTTACATACAGGTAAGTCCCAGTTCTTCGTATATGCCTTGCCCACATTTGTGGATTGATAGGACATCTGTTTTCAGGGTTCTGTGGAGGTTTGGTTATTCTTCAAGCGAATACATGTCTTATGTCAAGTACACTGAGTCTCTTGATTCATAAAATACAAGAGGGAAGTAAAATGTCTTAGTTAATTACTTGCTTCACAAATATATCTGAATATTTACCCTTGGAGAAGGGTTAAAAATTCCTACATACATAATAATTTTCTGACAGTTCCTACTATGAAGCAGTTTGAATGGCAAAAGCTGGTTAAATTTTGAAAAGGAAAGAAAAACTCCACCATATTTCAATGTAGATAAAAAATCCCAACACACTCAAAATGCAGTCTCAGAAAATAGGAAAGAAACCTGAGAAACACATTATAAGGATACACTTGTGGTGAAACACTTGAACAAAGCATAAATGCTTATAAATGCTTAACTGCTTTTTAAATTTAAGGTACATTCCGTGACTTACTTTTATATAATGGACTTTATAAGGGTAGTAAAGGCATCGTGCAAGAGAAGTGTTGATTATGCTGACAATGGTATTTGGAGGTTTTATTGAAGCTGTGGATTCTAGCATTATTACAGTTCTTTGGATGCCCAGCTTTAATTTAAAAATGAAAGAGGTTTATTTATCTTGTGTTTTCAAGAAAAGCATGAGCATATAATAAATGTTCAAAACCTAGAAAACAAATAAGGAATGTGTAACAAATCTGTCCTAAAAAAACAACAAACAATAAATCTGCAGGTATTTTAATCTAGTCAAGTCTTTTTATAAGATCTTTCAGTTTATGAACACCAGAGAATATATTTTAGGCACACTTTCCCAGTTCCCCTATTTTGCCATGAGGTATTTGTAACACAGGAAACTGAACCAAAATAGTCATGTAATTACTTCATCGTTGGGCTCATATTTATGGTGTATCCTTGAGGCTTCTCATCCATGTTTCAGGTTTTTTTGCAAGAAAGCAACACTATCAGCAGTGTCACAACCTTGTCAGGAGATCAAACTTAAATAAGAAAATTTTTAAAGCTGAATTTCTATCAGGAGAATAGTGCTGCTTTGATTCAATTCAGCAAGCATCCAGGCCCTCATCCTGTTGTGTTTCTGTGTTCTAAATAGGGAGTGTGAGTTACTATATTGCTGTTGTTTCATAGTTGCAAACATCCAGAGAAAAAACAACCTGCTAGTATTTTGTTAATATAATTGTAAAGACTCAGAATTTGGCTCATTCTAAAAGGTTTTATTTAGTGCCCAGTAGTATTGTAGAAAGCATATTTATTTTGGGAAACCTTTGAAAAACTTTTCTGAGATTCTACTTCATATGCTGTTTCAAAATGCTGAATGGGAAAATCTGAAATTCAGTCATTTCCCCCAGGTGCCTAAGTCCTAGTTTCTGTGGGAGTTTTCTCGCTTCCTCTCTCCTCCACTCTCTTCTTTTTTTTCCTGCCTGAAAAGTTCTAGAAAATACAGTTTTGATTCATGTATCTAGAAGCAAATAGCAGAAGTTGTTTTAGAGAAACTGTATTACCACCTTCAGGTGCTGAAGAAATACTGCCAGATTTCATCTACCTGCCTGGTAGCTCTTAAATCGCACAGACATTTTTTAAAATGTTACCTACACACTTGTTACTAATGACAACTAAGACTCTAAAGAGCAATTTGGAGGTCATCTCAGCCTGCTGTCTGTAACTACTTCATTAGGCCTCTCATGGGACACACTCCATGCTTTATGAAATAGTTAGAGTTTATGTTTGTAAGGCTTTGACGATTAACACCATGATAGATTAATAAGCTTTAGGTTGCAATTAATTTGATTATACTTCACAAAATATTCTTTAATAACCTAAAAAGATCATATTACCACAGCTACAGTATTTATGTCTACCAGAAATACCACAGATCTTGCTGATATTCTGATTTTGATACAACTGAGTAAAAGGCTAAGCATTTCTAGTTCTTCTCCATTTAGTCATTACTCTTGTCCCTCTATTGTATATGTTAGTCTTAAAAAATTGAGAGGTAGGATCTGTTCCCTTTTTCAATGTAAAATTAATCTTTGGCATCATATAACATCTTTTACCACCAAAATGGGTTACTTTGGCATGAATTTGTAGCACTTTTTATGTTAAAAATCTCTTTAATCACGAAAAAAAAAATATTTTTGCAGCTACATTTCCTCATTTAAAAAATTTTCACAATCTATGAACACAGCTTGTACTTCAGCTCCTGACTGTCTTCCCAATCAATTCCTTTTCACATTCTGCTCACTGGCCCCTTCTCCTCTCTACAATTTTGAATTCTAACCAGGATGGTTCCTTTCCTTTCGCCTCTGGCTGAGAGGGATTGTAAATGGATGGCTTCAGGAATTAATTGCAATTAGTCAAGGGCCCTGATCATAATCAATGCATGGCACATGGAAGGAAACAGCTAGAATGGCAGGAACAATTTCCTCTGGTTCTTGGGATGTAGGAACATGTTCAGTGTAATTGGAATCCGAGGTGACTTTAGGTGCTGACAGTGAATTGCAGTGATTTTAGGTGGTAGTTTAGGAGCATCTTGCAATAGGAGCTCTCAGCTAAAATGCATCTCCTGTCCAGTGCAGACACGCTAAAAGGTTTCCAAACACATAAGCTAGGAACCATGTGTAGTCTTTCTGGCTGCACATGATTTTCTACGTAAACATCATTACATAACCAAATTTAAATTTTGTGTAAAGGTTTTAAAAAGTTTGTTCAACTGATACGGACTGTGACCAATCACAAATGTAGTCTATATCACAGCTTAAAGTTTCTGGTTCTCTTTTAATCCTTTTTTCATTCTTTTTCATTCTCTTTTCATTCTCTTTTCTCTACAACTACCAGAAGTGAAGTAGCAGAGAGGTTGGTGTTGCTCTCTTCTCCCAGGTAACTAGTGATAGGATGAGAGCAAAGGGGTTTAAGTTGTACCAGGGGAGGTTTAGGTTGGATATTAGAAAAAAAATTCTTTACTGAGAGAGTGGTGAGGCACAGCATTTCTAGTTCTTCTCCATTTAGTCATTACTCTTGTCCCTCTATTGTATATGTTAGTCTTAAAAAATTGAGAGGTAGGATCTGTTCCCTTTTTCAATGTAAAATTAATCTTTGGCATCATATAACATCTTTTACCACCAAAATGGGTTACTTTGGCATGAATTTGTAGCACTTTTTATGTTAAAAATCTCTTTAATCACGAAAAAAAAAATATTTTTGCAGCTACATTTCCTCATTTAAAAAATTTTCACAATCTATGAACACAGCTTGTACTTCAGCTCCTGACTGTCTTCCCAATCAATTCCTTTTCACATTCTGCTCACTGGCCCCTTCTCCTCTCTACAATTTTGAATTCTAACCAGGATGGTTCCTTTCCTTTCGCCTCTGGCTGAGAGGGATTGTAAATGGATGGCTTCAGGAATTAATTGCAATTAGTCAAGGGCCCTGATCATAATCAATGCATGGCACATGGAAGGAAACAGCTAGAATGGCAGGAACAATTTCCTCTGGTTCTTGGGATGTAGGAACATGTTCAGTGTAATTGGAATCCGAGGTGACTTTAGGTGCTGACAGTGAATTGCAGTGATTTTAGGTGGTAGTTTAGGAGCATCTTGCAATAGGAGCTCTCAGCTAAAATGCATCTCCTGTCCAGTGCAGACACGCTAAAAGGTTTCCAAACACATAAGCTAGGAACCATGTGTAGTCTTTCTGGCTGCACATGATTTTCTACGTAAACATCATTACATAACCAAATTTAAATTTTGTGTAAAGGTTTTAAAAAGTTTGTTCAACTGATACGGACTGTGACCAATCACAAATGTAGTCTATATCACAGCTTAAAGTTTCTGGTTCTCTTTTAATCCTTTTTTCATTCTTTTTCATTCTCTTTTCATTCTCTTTTCTCTACAACTACCAGAAGTGAAGTAGCAGAGAGGTTGGTGTTGCTCTCTTCTCCCAGGTAACTAGTGATAGGATGAGAGCAAAGGGGTTTAAGTTGTACCAGGGGAGGTTTAGGTTGGATATTAGAAAAAAAATTCTTTACTGAGAGAGTGGTGAGGCACTGGAATGGGCTGCCCATGGAGGTGGTGGAGTTGCCACCCTTGGAGGTGCTGAAGAAGAATTTAGATATGGCACTTCAGGGTATAGTTTACAGGTTGTGATAGTTGGATTATGGTTGGACTTGATCTTAAAGGTCTTTTGCAACCTTAGTGATTCGATGAGTCCATTCCATTATTCTATCTAATAACAGTTAGGTGACATCCTCTACTCAGAAGCACCAATACAACAACTCCATATTTTTCTTGGTTGGCTTTAATGTGCAGAAATTAATTAAGGTTTTGTCTTATTTAAACACTCAATAATTATGCAGTCATCAAATAGCTAGCCAACTAATAAGGCCAAATAATGCAATGGTCTATGATTTAAGACTGAAGACTAGAAAGAATGACTAACTCTCTTTCAGTACATACCTAATCTCCATAATCTGTATCTGAGAGGATGCTGATTAGAATCAGGCTCCTGTCATATTCAGTGCACTGCAGTGAATCACAGAGAGCAATCTACTGAAGTCAACACTGCGCTACCTCTGTGGAGAGATGAGCAGCTTTCCATAGCTAGTCAAGATAGAGCCTGGATCTTTAAGTCCTTTGATGTTAGGTAACCTGAGAGACAGGGTCTAGCCTTATCCTTCTTTTTGATCTGCTACAGGGCACTAGGTCCTTGTGTCCAGAATGGCTCACAATACTTAGGCTGCTGCAGACACATAAAAGGTTCGCCCTATGGATGTCAAAAATATTTCATTTTATTCTTATGATTGTGCTTGAATGAAACCATCTGGAATTGATCTTGAGTCCCACAGCATAAAGACATCATTCAATTTCTTCTCTGTGCCCATGGTCTTGCAGTCACAAATGATCTCCCACTATTACTCTTCTTCCCAGCTCCAGTATGGCTCAAGCCATAGAAAAAGCCCAGGTGTTAATTAATTATTTTAAGAATTAGGAATAATTATTTAAAATGAAGAGAGGACTTCCTCACAGGGTGTCATGGAATAGTGTGAAGAGTATACTCTGCATGCCAGCTGTGACATGTATATGTTTGAGAGGACAAAGCCAGCAAGAATATTTGTGGAGATCTGATCTGGGAGAAGGGAGCAAGATCTAGTGTTGACCTATCCTTATTACTATTACAATGGAATGAAACAAGGAGTAATCCAATTTACAGTATAGAAACACTCTGTGAGATCTTATTTCCAGATTCTTTACAGATTGCCATACTTTCACAAATAAATATTTCAAGATATTTGCAGCCATTCTGTGTACATCTCAATATTCTTTTCTGATTATTTTGGGCTCAGTCTTGTATCTGTTTGTGATCTTTCAGGTTAACACAATGGTAATCCATTAACATTTAACATTTTGCTTTGTATGCTTTGCATTCTCCATCCAGGCAGTAAATCAGCAAGTGTTCTTTGAATTGCTGGATGACATGTAACCTTGCAACTTTGTAGAAAGTCTGCAGTGAAGAATTTTCAAGCTTTTCCTTCCAGATTAGCAATTTTTTTTTCAGTTTTATTGAGGCATTCAATCTCTCTGTTGTCTTGAAGGCAGAATGTTCTTCATGGCCTGTATATAAAATCCTTTAGAAAAAAAAGTAATACATATTTTTAAGATATTCTGAAAAATACATTGTTTGTTGTAGGATAAAAATAATAGGTGAAGAGTAGATTTTAACAGTAGATGTGACTCAAATTCAGCTTATATAATTTTTTTTTTTTTATAATCTTCCAAAGCAGTAGAATAGAAAGTATGTCAGTGTGTGATCAAATGGGACCTAAGTATCAATGAGAAAAAACGTCTAATGATGCCTAAAGTGTAGGAATAGAGTGAACAAGCCTGTCACAGATCTTCTTATAAGAAGAGTTCATTTTGTGGTATAGCATGCTGTTGTAGAAATGAATCAAGATATTTGGGATTGTTAGGCCACCTTGTTATCAGGAAATCACATAATTTTCTGATGAATGAGATGTCTTAAATTGCAGTTGTAAATTGCTCTCCAGCACTGTAGTAAGTGTGCTTGTAGTCTGTGCAAGTACTCTGTATCATCATTTATCTGGGCATCTGGTAGTTATAAGGGCAGATGAGATAAGCAGTCAGCAATCACATACTCAGCTTCTGGTCCATACTCTGTGTCACACATAAATAGAATTATTCTCACTGATCATCAGGCAGCTCATCTGAATTATTTTATTGCTAACAGTGTCATAAAAGAGCTATGATCTCTATGCAGTTTGAAAGTATATACCCAAAGATAGTCTCTTCAGTTTCACAAAGCCCATAAATGATATAGTGATTATTTTTCACAATTAGGATATATTTTGTGAGCTGCTTCTCCTTAAGTGTTCTTGACATAAATGTTCTTGGTTTGCCTTCATTGGTTTGAGTAGGTGTGAAGCCAGCTATATTGTATTGTCACCCATTGTCATAATTACAGGTAACTGGGAATTAAGTGCTTGTGAGTTAACATTGAAGTCTTTAATCTTGCTGAAGCTTGTTTGCATCTTATCTACCCAAAGCAGGTTGAGATTTTTTGAAATAATTATCTCGACAGCTAAACATGAAAACATAGGTAGAAAATAATGTCACTAGAATATAAAAAAAATAAGAGAATGTAATGTTTATTGTATGTGTTGGGATGCGGCCATGGTTCAGTTTACCCTGAGAAATAATGGCCCTAAGAAAGTTACCTTTCTGCCTGAAGCAACAGTTGACAAAGTTCAGTGCCATTCTTTCAGTGTTACGGCAGTGCAGAATGAAGTCTGCATCAGGAATCTCTGAAGTGCCGTAACACACATGAGACTGGACTTGATGATGATTATTGAGAATTATGGACACAATTTGTTCAAAAAGGACTGGGACGTTTCTGCTGCCTTATGCAGAATGACTTGTTGATGTACAGTCTTGCAAACCAAAAGTACAAAAACAGAGAATCATAGAATATTTTGGATTGGAAGGAACCTTTAAAGGTCATCTAGTCCCACCACCCTGCAGTGAGCAGGGACATATTCAACTAATTCACATTGCTCAGAGCCCTGTGCAACCTGACCTTGAGTGTTTCCAGGGATGGGGCCTCTACCACCTCTCTGGGTAACCTGCTTTAATATTTCACCACCCTTGCAGTAAAGAATTTCTTTCTAATATCTAATCTAAACCTACCCTCTTTCAATTTAAAACTGTCACCCCTTTTCTTATCAGAAAGGCCCTGACAGAAAGTTAGTCCCTATCTTTCTTGTAATCCTCCTTTAAGTAATGAGAGGCTGCAATAAGGTCTCCCTGGAGCCTTCTCTTCTCCAGACTGAGCAACTGCAATGCTTTCAGCCTGTCTTCATATGAGAGATATTCTGTGATAATTTTCATGGCACTCCTCTGGACTCCTCCAACAGCTCTGTCTCTTCCCTGCATTGAGGGCTCCAGAGTTGGACACAGTACTCCAGGTGGGATCTCACCAGGGTGAAATAGAAGGGCAGAATCACCTCTCTTGACCTGGAAACACACTTCTGATGCAGCCCAGGGTACATTTGGCCTTCTGGACTGCGAGTGCACATTGCTGGCTCATGTGAAGCTGTTTCTCCACAGGTACCCTCAAGTCCTTCTTCAGAGGGCTGCTCTAAATACCTTCATCCCCCCAGTATGTATTGATACTGGAGATTACTCTGACCCAGTTGGAGAACCTTGAACTTGGCCTTGTTCAACCTCATGAAGTTCACAAAGGCCTACTTCTTGAATTTGTCAAGGTCTCTCTGGATGGCATGTCATCACTCAGGTCAGTCCACTCTGCCACTTAGCTGGGTGTCACTGACAAACTTGCTGAAGGTCTTCTCAATCCCACTGCCCATGTAATTGATGAAAGTATTAAACAGTACTGGTCCCAGGATGGACTCCTGCAGGACTCCACTTGTCACTAATCTCCATCTGAATATTGAGCTGTCAATAACTATTCTCTGGATGTAAACATCCAATCAACTTCTCTTCTACCAAACAGTCCCCCCATCAAATCCGTATCTCTCTAATTTAGAGAGAAGGATGTTGTGGGAGACCAGCTGTCCAGAGAGCTGACATGTGTAGCTCTTCCCTTGTCTGCTCATGTAGTTCCTGATTTCTTATGGAAAATCAGGGTTTGAGAGCTCTTGCTCTGTATAGAAAGCACCCCTAAAGCTCTGCCAGCCCTGTTTGCTCCCTGGTCCCCAAGGGCAGTTTTCCAGGGGGTTCTATTGAGTCACTTCTTGAACATCTGAAAGTTTCCTTTCCTAAAATCCAGGGTCCTGACTTTACTTTTCACCTGGCCCATATCCCTCAGGACTGTGAACTCCACCAATGCATGATCACTGCAGCTCAGTCTGCCTCCAGTCTTGTCATCACTGATTAGCTCAATCGCTTTGGTGACCATCAGGTCCAGTATCACGTCCCCTCTGGTAGAACTGTCTATTACCTGTCTTTAAAATTTATTCTCAAC
The DNA here is from genome assembly GCF_000747805.2 of Chaetura pelagica. NCBI lineage: Eukaryota > Metazoa > Chordata > Aves > Apodiformes > Apodidae > Chaetura > Chaetura pelagica. Next base: position 2,529,391 of record NW_009953507.1, on the reverse strand, counting down.
ATACCCCAGGAGTCTCCTGGATTGCCGACAGCTCACTGTGCTACTTTTACAGAAGAGGTTGGGGTGGTCCAGCACGATGAGAACCTGGGAGCGCTGTGTCTCTTGTAGCTGGAGTAAAAAGGTTTCATCAATAGGCTCCCCTTGATCAGGTGGCCTGTAATAGACACCAACCACAAGGTTCCCTTCATTGCTCCGGTCTGTAATACTTGCTCATAAATTTTCAATCTGCTAATTTTCAGAGACAACTCTTCCCTCAGCCCTTCCTTCCTTGCTTGTCCCTTCTGAACAGTCTGTAGCCAATGGTAGCCACATCACAGTAATGGGATTTGTCCCACCAAGTTTCAGGCATGGTAACAGTGTTCCAGCTTTCTAGCAACATTCCTCCTGTTTGTTGCCCATGTTGTGTGTATTGGGGTAGAGACATCTCAGTGGGGCTGTTGCCTGTGTCATTTCTTAGAGAAACATCCCCTGTTCCTTTGAGGTATTTCACTGGTGTTTCCTTCTTGGCTCCTATTACATCAGGAGCCCCTGGCTCATCTCAGTAAGATTTTGAGTTTGCTGCAGTGTACTCAGAACACCTCAAAGCAACAAGCTGGGGGCTCTTGCTGTCACCCTTGTGACATTTGGGATATATCTTGTGCTTGTCTCAAGCAATCCAAGACATAAATAGTGTATTTGGACACTTATGGTGTCTAGTGTTTGTCTGATACATCCAAGAGATAAGCAGTGTTTAACAAAGAGACATCTCAGCAAATGCTGAAGGCGAACCAGGAGAGTTTTATGTGGGATGTGCTGAGATTGCAGACAAAAGAGATACACGATGCCACAGTTAGTGCTGAGCAAGGATATCCGGTGATAACCAGGCCTTGAATTAATCAAGAAGCTCAGAGAATGCTTCATGTAAACCACCAACATGGCAGAAAAGACTTAAAGTCTATAAAAATGCAAGCGCAAACGTGGAACAGTGATTGAGTAACCACTGTGGTGTATCCCAGGAATTAACTTTTTATAAAGGAGAAGGGCACCAGTCTCAAGATGCCTCCTAGGACAGACCCACCCCCCTCCTTCTACTAGAGACCAATGGGATGCTGGAGCTCTGGGTAGTGACTTTCCTTTAACTCTTTATTTCCTTTCCTGATCTTTCTCTTTTGTAGTTTAAGGTTATAGAAACTTATGACAAATACATAGTTATAAGTCTTACCAGCTGATCTGTACCAAAATAAAAGCCTATTTGTGCACCCAATATTTTATTATCTTTGTTTTGTCCCAGCAGGATCACAAAGAGTCTCCATGTATCCGACTATCGGATCGTGACAACCCTGTCCCTCTGACTTTGGTATGTTATCCCACAACTTGTCAGACAAACCCAATACTGTCCCCCTCCTCCTTCCAATCTAAAGCTCTGTCAATGAGCCTCACTAGCTCATGAGCAAAGACCCTCTTCTCCCTTTGAGAAAAGTGAATCCCATCCATTGCCACCAGGCCTGGGGCCAAGTAGGCCATCCATTACTGAAAACCCTGAAACTGTGGGGCTGACATAGCCATGGAGCCATATATTAATAGACTTGGTTCATCTGTTTCTTCCAATGTCCCTCTCCACATCTGGAAAGAGAGAAGAAAAAAATAGCCTGCACTCCACATTCTCTTATGAACCATCCCAAGGCCCTGAAGCCTCTTTTTTTTTGTTCTTGGACAACACATTGAGGCTTCATCATCACCCACATGGAAAAGCAGTAATGAGTTATAGTGTGAGGGCAGTACGAGGCTAGGAAGTTTCCTAGTGATGTTGTTAACCCAGACACCAGAGAGGCAGCTTATCTCTCTAAGAGGAGGGTCTGTCCAGCATATTGGACTCTCTTGACACTGAGCTTCTACGATGGCTTCTGTGTGTGGATTTCAGGTACCACTCTAGGTAACTTTATTCAGATAGAATGATTGAAGCATGTCAGATTTCAGCACAGATTTAAAGAGCAAGTGTTCTTACTTGTGAAAACTGCAACTTTTAAAAGCTCTTGTAACTGGACTTAAAAGGGATAGTTTTATTTATCAGTGGAGGTAGACATACCTCTTGTACAGCTGTCACTCATCTGCCAAATTTCTGTGTTGTATACATGAAAACAGAAAACCAGAGTGTTACTCTGTGGCAACAAAAAGCTTAGTGATGTTAAATATCATCCAGATAAATTATTTTGAATTTTTGAGAAGGAAGAGGTAAGCTATTTAAACTAAAAATTCATGGTCATAATCACCACATCTGGAATGGCAAATGTCTGCACTTTCATACTGATATATGACACTGAATGTGGTCTCCACAATGAGAAGCTAGTAGGTAAGAGGTAGAATTCAGCTTCTTAAGACAATCAATTGCCAGTTTTCTAAGTTGTGCTTTTCGATGCTTAATGTTTTATATTAAAAAGGTAAACAGAATTAACTTCTAAAACTCTCCTCAGTAAGCCAAAAAAACCTGAAGAAATGTCCTAAACAGAGAATCTGTGAATAGCATGTATTAGATATGTTTTCAGTAAATTGTAGTTACATACCATTATATCTTATATACCATCTGATAGTTTGTATTAAGATAATTAACTGAAATAAACCAATTCATTTTATGTCAAATATCCAATATTGGGACCTAGAATTAAAAAAAGAAGATAAAAGTGTTTCTGCAAGTCATTTCAGTTTTCCTGTTCTAAATAGCTGTTCAAAATTTGTTCTATCTAATAATCTGTCTTTTCATGGCTAACCAACAAGTACAGAGTCTAAAGATACCCTACACTGTCTCACAGATGCAGGATAGGTATTTTATTTTTTAAGTGTAAATGTTGTTAATGGAATTGTTACCACTGGCTTAGTGTTCCTCCCATTTAAATGATTGCATTTTAACTGCGGGCTTGTAGTATGTTACTGTTGCACAGTGAATTGATTTTTATAGAACAGTTTCATTCATTTGAAAAATGTCTATCCTTTTAATGAATGTGAATTACAGTGCATTTAGATTCAATTTTCAAATAATCTATTTTAGCTGTGTAGCATTAGTGTGTTGCTATTTGTTACAAAACATCTAAAGAAGTAGTTTTAATTATTTAGAAAAAGAATTTATATGCCAGTGAACATATCATGTAATTAAGAGTAATATATATATTTAAATAATGCTGTAATTGCACTGTATATAATTGAAATTTTACTAAAGTAAATTACTTCTTTGCCCCCTGAAGTAACAGAGCAGTTCTAGTGTAGAAAACTGTTGTTACTACTCCACTAAATTTATTTTATGAATTTTTGCTTCCATGAAATTTTCAACCCTCTTTAATATAACTTCCTATTCCCAACAGTTAGTAGATTAGCTGCTGCTAGAAGTTGGGATAGTGGATTAGTATTGTGACTATATATTAAAGGACTTGGGGTCAAAATAAGTGCCTATTTTCCCTATGACTTCTATCAAAACTTACTATATTTCACGCAATAATTACATAGATTTTGCCCTTGGAATATTTTTATCTATATAAGGGGAAAAAAAATCTTTATCTTGCATTAAAAAATCTGGAAACTGTGCCTAGAGGATCTTGATTCTTAACCCCACATCTACATCTGGAACACAGTGACAGTGGATGAACAAGCTGCAGTGGAAGTTAATGGTTTAATGCTTCTGTCTTGCAATCAAGGAAATGGATGAAATGAAGTACTGGCATGTTCTGATGACTGGCTGACAGGGAATAGCTAACTCTACCTCCATGGTCATTGAAAAGGGTAGCATTTAAACCTTTTCCTTTCCAAAGATGGGATTACCTTCTTTAGCTCAGCCTGTAAGAAGCATAAGGAAATTATAGGTCCATCAGTTTAGAATAAATTCTCCACTGAATTGAAAATGAGAAATTTTCTTCAGTAAGATAAGCTCTTAGTAGTTTTACTAGTCAATTTTCATTGCTGGAATATTAGTTTTATCATTTTATCTCATTTTATAGAAGATAGGCTTCTTTTATAGAACAAAAGCTTTCTGATTACATTTTGAAATGTATATCATGTTCACACAATAGGCTTATCTATTTAGCTTCTCATCAGATAACCATAAAACTATGTGGTGTGGAAAAGTTTACAATTACAAGACAGATCACAGTATGTATGTTGAAAGAAGAGTAGTTGCCAAACAAGGTGTTAACCTTCTTTAAGGTGCATTTTTCTGCAATATCTTTTGTATTTCTCTATAAACCGACTTTCCAAAGCTAATGTCTTGTATTTATTTTTGTCACCCCTGAGGAAATGGTAACTGGCCCTTAGCCTTCTTTCTTCATCCAACAGCAACTTTTTAGCTGTTCTGTAAGCTGTTTAATTGTTCTGGCTTTTTGTTTGTTTATTTTCATCTTGATGGGACATGGGCAAAGAAGTAGGGAAGTCTCTATAGCTAAACCTACATAGCAATAAGGGTGTAACTAGGTTTCAAAAATGGGAAAGAATGTCTCCAGTATCAAATTTAATTGCTTGAAATATCAAATATTGACTTATAACCTGGATCAATCACTGTAAAATCAGTTAGACTAAAACACATACAAGATTAAAGATTATAATTACAATTGCAGGAGAAAAAAACCCCACAACCCATACCACAAACAATTTATTTATTTTTTTCTTTTCCTCCAAAAGCTTGAACTGTTTCAGTCTAACTCTTACTTAGATTGAGTAGAAGGAGAAAGATTACTTTCAGTAATGGAGCTCATGGAATACAGTCAATGGAATTGGAATAAATGCTTCTTTATTGCTGTCTGTATCTTTGCGTGGAATATTCACCCACAGTTAAAAGTGATGTCAACCAGACTTGCTCATTAAAACTACCTCTATCAAGTGTAATTAATATGACCATCTCAAAGATAAACTAACGTATTCACATTTTTAAGGTGACCTTGCTATTTTTAAGTCCCTACCTATTTGTCAGTATTACTCCAACAAAAATAATATTAAGAAATTACTATGGTCTTTTAATGAACTGAAGTATTGAAATCAGATAGATAAGGTAGGCTGTAGTCAATAACCTTCAAAAATAGAGCAAGCATATGTCTTTTATGATTATATGGAGTTTTGACAAAAAGAAAGTGTTATGTTGTAGAAGCCTGTCCACATTCTGTTTAATTTTTCAGAAATTTGAGTCCACTAATATTTAATATCCTGGCATTGCAGAAAATCACAGTGGTAACCTGAAGTTTTTTTAACATTCATTAAGACCTGGGCGTATTGGTCAATAGCTGGCTGAATATGAGCCAGCAGTGTGCCCAGGCGACCAAGAAGGCCATGGTATCCTGGCCTGTATAGGAAATAGTGTGGCCAGCAGGATTAGGGAAGTGATCCTGCCCCTATACTCAGCACTGATGAGGCTGCACCTTGAATATGGTGTTCAGTTTGGGGCCCCTAACTACAAGAATGGCATTGAGGTGCTGGAGGTTGTCTAAAGAGGGGCAACAAAGCTGGTGAAGCATCTAGAGCACGAGTTTTATGAGAAGTGGTTGAGGGAACTGGGATTGTTTAATCTGGAGAACAGGAAGCTCGGAGGAAACCTTATTGCTCTCTAAAGCTCCCTGAAAGGAGTTTTAATGAGATGTGTGTCAGTTGCTGCTCCCTAGTAACAAGAGATAAAACAAGAGGAGGTTTAAATTGGATATTAGGAAAAATGTCTTCACTGAAAGGGTTGTCAGGCTCTGAAACATGCTGCCCAGGGACGTGGTAGAGTCACCATCCCTGGGGGTACTTAAGAGAGGTGTAGATGTGGTGATTAGGGACATGGTTTCGTAGTGGCAGTGTGTTAGGTTAACATCTGGACTTTATGATCTTAAGAGTCTTTTCCAACTGAAACAATTCTATGGTTTTGTAATTCTAAATCTTTAACTAGGGATTGTAGCCTAGTGAATAAAACAGTTTGCTATTAAAAGTGAAAGGTTTTTCTAGATTAATCAGTTAACTTCCACTAATAGACTGTTAACCTTTATTTTTGATGCAACAGCAGATTCCAAGCTTCTCATACATGTAAATTCCCTTTACCCAGGAAAATATTTCCAGTATAACACAAGGTAACACTTATTTGTAGGACATAATGGTTATGAAATAAACTGTATTTTTTGCCAAGGTGGTAGCTAGTAGTTTGTTTATGTGTCTCTTATCCCTACAATATCAATTCTCTTGAATGGTTAATGCTTTCACTAAGTTTTAGATTGCCTTTAAATCATTAATACTTCTTCCAAAGAAGCAGTGACCAAGTGCTTGTGAGCTTTTGGTATTTTACTTTAAGGGATTCTCTTCATCTTGTATGTATACACTGTTCCTTCGTTTGTGTAGTGCCTTAAAAACTGTTAATCTTCCTTCATGATTACCTCACTGTCCTGCAATTCTCCTTTTGGTAATCAGTTCCTCCAGAACCTATCTACAGAAGCCACTATTCTTTTTTAACCCTTGCTTTTTGACAGGCCAATGGTTTGCTGCTGCTGGCCTCTGCTGGTGACAAATTAGCATAATCTGCACATTGTCTCATGTCTTGCTGACAATCCACTTGTTTTAGGAAGCATCTGTAAAAATAATTTCTTCTCCTTTTGAAGATTTTGGATCTTTTGAGTAATAATGACAAAATGAAATTTTCACTCCTCCTTGTGGTTCAGTGCACTGAGCACAGAGCACACTTGAATTAGATCTGAATTTATGGTATTCTAACTTGCTGATAGTATGTCTGTGTGCAGCCATTTGAAGTACAATAATTTCCTTCTTTAAAGGTGAGAAAGATACCCCTCAGGAAAGATTTCTCTGTGAACACATGAAGAAATAGCTGTAAAGCTCAGAGCCTACTTTGCTTTTCACTGTGAGCCTCATGTAGACAAGCTCTGCAGCACAACTGAACCCTCAGGCTGCACATGAGTGTGTGTATGATCTCCTGATATGCAGATGCATTTCTTGAAAGAGGTCAGTGGAAAAACCCTGCAAACTTAGTGGACAAGCCACACTCTCTTCATCATGTAGTGGCCATGTCTCCTCAGCAGAAGTGAAATTGCAGTATGATAATATATCGTAGTTCCTCTGCCTCATGCATTTGTTGCAGTCTCTTGTTTTTCTGTAGCTGATGTTTCACCCTGTGTTTAAAGAGACCATTGAAATGAGAAAAAGAGGGAATGGCTTGTCTGGTTATATCTTTTTAGATATGAATCGAGAAGATATTGTTATAATTGTAGTATTTGTCCCTAATTCAGCCTGCTGCTGAAGAAGTAACTAAACACACAAGATGTTTATATGCATATACTGTCATGTACATTTAAAGCTAATGAAAGCTTGTACAAATAACTTTAGGCATCTTCTTTTTGAAGCTCGTTGCCATTGTTTTGTAACTACTTCATTGAGGTAAATGTTGTCATTTATAATTTACTAATAGTTTAAATTTCCCAAATAACAACATTGTAGCTAAAATGTGCTGAAAGTTTATATTTATATAAAAAGAGCCAGGTGTTTATAAAGGAAAATGAGTGCTTATAAAAACTTTTATATATATATTTTTTTTTTTTTCATGATAAATAGCATTCTCTTATTCTTAAATAAAAATACAGCTTTAATTCTAGAACTCATAGGCAACAAAAATGTCGGTGTTTGTTAGATTTAAAATCATATATATAATGGCTTTATTTTTTTAATTAAATTTGACAGAGAAAGTATTAATTAGATACTAAGTATTTTAAAGCCATCTGCAATGCAGATGAAAATTCATTTTATTTGAAATAAAAAAGTAAAGTTTCTGTTAATCTGTGGATTTTCAACAGATAAAATAAGAAAGCAAAGCCTGGAACACTTCATTGATATCCTTCCAAAGACTTTGAAAAAGCACATACTGTTTTTCATATCTGATAAGCTTTATATGAGTTAAATTTCTTACCTGTTTGATAATTAAGTTTTACCTGAAATGACAGGGAACTCCATCTCTTTTCGTAGAGCGTAATACCTTTTGAAAGATTTACCTGCCTTAGAATCACGCCATCTGTATTAAAATGCAAAAGACATTTAGGTTGGAAATTGTGTTGGCTAAGGTTGGTGTCTAAAATTTAGGCATCTATAGCTGACTCCATTTTTAAATGGATGGAGAAGTACTCTTAGGATATGATTCCTTCAATGTTTTTTATGTCTGCCTTAAAATAAACTGAATGATGCCTATGCATGTAAATTCATCTCCATTGTATGCAAAAATTGCTTCTAACACCTGTGATGTAGCTGTTTACTCTACGGATGTGTGTATCCACACAGAGGAAACTGAAGATTTATGTTAGTAATACTTCATAAAAATGCACATTGTGGTTTAAACCTTCCTGCCCTGATTCCTATATGATATATTTTGAACAGTGCATAGTCACAGTACAGAACATATATGTATTTATAAAGTGTAGTTATGATCCCTTCTGGGAGATATGTGAGGGTTCCAAATGTGTTGTGAAGTATTTACAGCAGCCAGTGAAAAGCTAGGTAGCCCTTGCTAGAAGTTAAAATAATGAGGTGTTACCCAACTAGGATGACATTTGGAAGGGCTAAGTATCATGAGTCTCATTCCTTCAGTTACTGAGGAATAAAACTCTGTAAAGTAGTGCTTACACAAAAGTAATTCAGACCAAAAGAAGGCCCATTATTAAAAAAGATGAAAAATGTTTATTTAAGTGAGCTTAATCTACACGTGTACTGTCATTGCTAAATCTTTTATGCTTTGCACTGCTGCTTTTATTAGAATTAGTCCTATGCAGCATGATAACGGAGGGAATTTAAGTCCCCTTGTTCTACTGGAGTGTATAAAAATGAATGTGAAAGCGTGAAGAGTTGGTCAAAACAGCAAAAAACCCCAAAACAACCAACAAAACAACAACAACAAAAAACAAACCAAACCCCAAAAACCAAACCAAATGACCGAACTGTTTCAAATATTTTCAAATGTATTACAACTTTCTGATACTTAACACCAGTTTGGAAATTTTCTTAGTTTCTATCAAGCTGTATAAGTATTTTCTTGTTCTTTTTCTTTTTGCCATTTTTTTAAAAAAAGATCATTTTGTGTTAGAACTTCTGTAGTGATTAACTTTGATCTCAAAAATACCACGTTTTATGGGTGAACTTCTAAACTTGTCATGTAAGGTAAATAGTATTTTTCAAAGGGCAGGACTACAGCTGGATTCATGCAGCAGTCTTAGAAATCACTATGAAATGGAGTGTGCTTTATTTGATATGATCAAAGTATATATAATACCCTGCTTGATGAAGACCCTAGCAATTTTCCTTTCTCATGTGAAAATATGACACATAGACCCTTCCACCTGGCCTTAACAGTTCACTGCTTCAAGTCTAAAAATTATGCTTGTAAGTTACAAATCTGAGAGTAAACAATGTAAAAAACCTGAATTCATACCTTTCAGAACAAACATTAAAACCCCATGTAACCGCACCTGCTCTTAGAATTTTGGCTTGAGGAGCTGAACGAGTATCATGGCATACTAAGCATACAAAATGCTTACAGCTGTAAGACAACAAGTATTATACATGTGGAGAGATGATGTTCCTGTTCTAGGTGGTTCCCATTTCTGGATTAGCTTATATTTAATACTTATGGACATCGGGAGAAAACAGATATTAAATGGTTCCATTTGCTTTAGCAGAGTATTATAATGCTACTTGGCAATAGTGTTTACTGCAATATAGAATTTCCTGAAAGTATTAGAAGGAGTGAAACGGGAAGTTTGAAGAAAATGTTCTTGTTACATGAATTTATTCACTATGAGGAAAAGAGCAGGAATAAACAGTTCTGAAACAGTCTGAGTCCTATTTCTGCATTTTTCAAAGTGAAAAGTTCAGCTTGCTCACCAAATGGTTTCTGTTTAGAAATTTGAGCTGAAAATACATAATTTAGAAATCAAAGTAACATAAAAAACTGAAACAGGTGAGGTACTTTATTTTTGAAACCAGAAAGTAATTATTACAAGACATATTTTTCAAAATGTTTACTTTCTATCCCAACTTGGTATAAAATTTAAAATGAAAAAGTCTTTGCTATCTGGACACACTGCTTTTTAATCATCATTACAGTAGCATGTTCCAGTTATTCTGGAAGGTCTCTAGTGTGCAACAGAAGTTTAACAGGTATTTTTCATGATCCTCAGGATTCTTAAAAATCAAAGGCCTTGTGATCACCCTTGTGATACCCTTCCTCCATCTTATTTCAGTTTCTGGCACTCTACATTTGAGACTGCCAATGGAATTTTAGATACCTTGGATCATGCACACTCTTGGTATGCTTCTGTGTATCCAATGGTGAATACATAGTAGGAGGATATGGTAGTGAAAAGTAAATAACAAACTGCAGCCATTTTGTAATGCTAAGTTTCCTCAACATCTAGTGGAAAAAAAGGTGTTACAAAAGGTCTTCCATTTAACAGTTATTTATTTTTCCCTACTGTATCCTCCTGATCACAGTCACTCATTGAACTTGAGGTAAATGGCAGTTCTCTACTGCAGAATGCTTTGTAGTAAAACTGAAAGGTGCTGCTGTACTTAGTATTGCAAATTTAATAAGTATGTGATGCCAGAAAGGATAGTGCTTGATTTGTTTTATTATTTTGTTTTGGGGGTTTTTTTGCTTAGTTTATGTGGGCTTTTTGGGTTTTGAGTTTTGTTTAAATAGTTTCAGCTAGCATGCCATCTCTTGGGATTTCAAGTGGTTGGGCATAGTATTTCAGAAGCAGCTGGCATTCTGCCACATAAGGGTGTTGAAGTTAAAACAGCATGTTGTAGGTCAATGCATTTTACCTGTGTGCCTAGAAAATAGCAGCAGATGCGAATGACAATAAAACAAGATGGTCTGGCACTTCATGCAATCAATGATTATACAGAATTAAAAACTTGACATATTTGATCAAAGGGAAACCACAAAATGTATCTGAATGAGGATGGCCAGTAACAGCTTCCACCACAAGCTTCAGCTTCAGAGAGTGAAGCTACAGCTGCTGGCAACAGAATTAACTGACACTCTGGAGGCTCTCATGATGATTTGGATTGAGTAAGGATAGCATAAATAATTCTCTTTAAAATAAAGCCCATGGAAATCACACTGTTGCAATGCAATTTTGCCAAGATGGAAGTCTACAATGGTAGAGAGACAATGGCTTTTCAGAGAGGAAACAGCAGGACAGCTCATATGTGAGTGGTTGCACTGAGTCTGCCAAAAGAGATCTAATTCCATCTTTTTCTATCCAAGAAAATTATGTAGCACAAGAGGCTTTGTAAACTGCAGAAGCTTTAATTCAGATAGCCTCCTCCATACTGTAGGGGAGAATCTAGCTGTGCAGTGGGAAAGGCTTGAAAAATCAGATATGTAAGCTAAACTCCCTGATAATAACTTCAGCATGAAAGGGCTTTTTAAGCACCTGGTGTTTAGCAACAATCAGGATTTTTATTGTCAAAAACTTTTTAACGTCAAATTCCTTGGTGATTTCTCACCATCTCCCATATTGCAAAACTCAACACTGGGCTAGACTACTGCCAAGGCTTAATAATATGTAAGATTTGGGCTATGGAGAGGGTCCTCTACATAATTTATTATTAGTCTTAGCATTATTGATATTATTACCTTAAAAATAAAAGTTTCTTACTGATAGCATACCAATGAATAGATAATTATTTTGATAAAATATTTTAAAAAAAGAAAGCTACAATATGTAATTTAAACTTGAAATATTTGTATATTCCTGTGAAATTTATTAGGATGTGATTGTCTAAAATTTCAAGGGGCAAAAAAGGAGGACTAGAAAACTGAAGGACTAGAAAATTTGTGCATGATTATTAATACAATTTTTTTCTGACTCTTATTTGCATGTCTTTAGAGAGAAGTAAAAGTGTTTCATTTTTGGGTCCTAGCTTAAAATTCACCTACAGGGTGTCCCAACAACAGAATGGACCATGAAAATGAATAGTACTTTTCATCTCAGGATAGAAATGTGTATCCATTTTTTCTGATGTTCTAATGTAACATAAAGGTCATTGGATTTTTCATAGCAATGCAAATAACAAGTCAAAGCAATTAAAGTCTACACTGAACAAGAATCAAGTATTGACATCTATTTTTCATTTACCTGAAAACAAAAATGACAATGGCATTATGGATTTGATTAGTGAAGAGATAATTATTTGCAAAGTTTCAATAAAATAGAAAAAAAAATTCATTCCACCATTCCAAGTGACATGGAGGTAACATTTTGAGGTAGCTTGTGCCTTCATGTTTTACTGAAAGCTATCAACAGTATCTCAAATTAAACAGTTTGACTTCCTATAGGAATGCTTCACAATCTAGACTTAATATCATATATTCTTCCTTCAGATTTATTTCTCTGTGAAGTATCTCTGGAGCCAGAGAATGCACATGATTCATGTTAGCATGAAAGTGTTAGGATGTCCTCTACAGAAAATAGAATATTTTTTCTATAAATTTAACTCTGGCTAAATAGTAATGCATTATAGGTATCTGAGCTGTTGGTATTGTCAGGCTCTCAATTTGGAAGTCTTGCATCTCTAGTCATCAAAGAATGTTCAGTGCTAAATTAGACACCTGGCACTGCAAGTGATGAATGCAGAGGTTTTAATTTCTCTCATAGAATTTCTTAATAGCCAACAAAACTCTTGTTTGAGAGAACAGAAAGTGGAAGAGAGGATGATGGAGTTTGAACCCTTAGACTAGATTTTGAGGCTTTGAAAACAGGTCTGTAGTAAGTTCAATTGGTAAAGGAAAAAGCAAGAATTCAAGCACTGGAAGAAGGTCATAGATTCTAACTCCTTTATCACACGTTATGAAAATGAACCAACAAATAAGCTTTCGAACAAGAATGAAGGAAATTTCTTCTTTCAGTTTTGTATTGCATCAGTGGATATCTGGGAAAGGCACTCTGAAAGCATATCCCAGAGTGCTTTGTTTAGGACTGAGGAGTGCCTAACTCATTGATCTGAGAAAAATAAACTAATGTATGGCAAATCCAGCCAAGACATTTACCAAAAAGGAAAAAGCACTCAGGAACATTCTGCCAGTTGATTGACATTCTGGAAAATCTAAATTAAATGTTTAAGTGCTGAAGTGTTTGAGGTACCTCTCAAATTCTGTCCTTTTTTTGAATCTAAATCTTTTATTTCTAGTATAATATGAGGTTGCTATTATATGAAAGCTAAAAATGATGTGAATGCAAAAACAAAACTATTATAAAAAATCTTTTTGTTTAAGCAATGTTTGACCCTTGAAAATAATAGCTTAGTGTATTTCACTATTTTTTACTCTAAACAGGACATTTACTGACAAAAATAACAAATTACTTTATGGAGGTTCTAGGAGGGTCTTTATACAGGGTTTAGAAGGAATTCAACAGTCGTGTGCTCATTACATACAGACAATGTGGTGATTAACATGACTGTAAACTGATTGCTGGCTTCTTCAGAGACAAACCCCTCAGATTTGATGCTGTTATTCTGTAGACAGTTCACTTTGCTATGTTGGAGTTACTCAAATGAGTAACTAAACTGGGCTAGACCCTTCTGTGAATTAAGAGCTTTTCCTGAAAATGTAACATATTTTCCTGACTAATGAGAAATCATGTTTTCATGGTGAACTAGATCTTCATTTTTTTTTCAGAGAGATTCTTATCTTTATTGGCAAAGGATATACCTTTCATTTTCAGAACAGTAATGCTTATTATCCAAGTTATTTTAATGCCAGCATTAATTTTTTATTTTAATGGGCTGAATAGTCTCCTGTAACATCTAATTAAATCTCTAATAGCCACTTGCAAGTGTATCAAAGAATATTATGGTACTGCTGGTCAATTGTGTCCTAGGAATTCCCAGTATCAAGAATAGTCACAATATGGGAGTATTGCAAAGGAATATTACAAAATTCTTCATTGCTCCTTTGCATTGATGCACAGTTGTAAAGGCTCACATTGATTGCTATACTAACAATGTATCTGAATGAATTTGTCACAATCGATCTAGAGATAGGTTATGAAATTTCTGGAGCCATGTTTTTAAAATCTGGGACATATGTTTTGACTTTGCAATAAAGGAGATGTCCTTATGTCCTTCAGCATAAGAACATGTAAATAGAATCTGAAAGAAAAAAAAATGTTCTGAAGCTATAAAAGCATATTGAGAACCTCAATTCTGATTTTATATAAAATCAACCCCAGGCTAGGGTCAGGAAACACACTAATGCAAAATGTGTACTTTGAGCAATAGTTTCTGGATCTGTGCCAACAACACGGTAAAAATAGCCATAAAAACAAAACACAGGTAAAGAAAGAAACAATAACAAAAAGACACCAAATTAAAAAAAACTAAAGTCAGAGACAGATAACCTGTCCCTTCTGGCAAAACTCCATAAATATGTCTGCATTTGTCCTCTCACTTGCTGACCTCTATCAAAGAGAAAATATATCCCATTTCTCTCTCAAGACAGCTCATTAGACAACCTAGTTCTGATAAGCACCTTGTATTTAACTGTGTTTAGGTAAAAATGACAAATAACACATACTTTTAGAGACTGATACTGTTCTGTCATTGTTGTAGTTGTTGGGTTTGTGGTTTTTTTTTTAATTCCCAGTGAATATTATTCCCTTTGAGGTCCTTGCTAAGAATTAAATTAGCTAGAAAAAAATTCTGTGTTCATTTTTTGTAGATGGTTAAAACAGCTACCACTCATTTGTGACTATTCTAAATTATAACTCTTCTTTTAAGAAATGCACAAGTCTTCTTTGGCTTTTATTCCTGTGCTTTCTGATTTAATATCATCCATTAATTTTATTAGAAGGAAAGAAAAAGCTGGTAAGAAAAAAAAATGCTAAAGAAAATGATAAATGATAAGCAAAAAATGTTATTTTTCAAAACACTATTTTAACCTTGAGGGAAAATTGGCAAAGTAAATCCAATTTTAGGCATCCTGTCCAATTCTCCACTCCTACTGTTGAGTTTATAATTGAAAAGATTTCCCCAAAGTACATGGTATTAGAGTAATGATATGGGTTAATTGCAGAATTTATTGGGTGGTGATATGGAAAAATTAACATGCATCACTGTATAATTCCAATAATTTTCTATGACAATCCTATGAAATTACCACAATTTTAATGTGGAATAATGTAAGCTTTCTTCAGTGTCAATTAAAGATGACATTTAATAAGCCCCACTGAGAGTGGTACACCCAGATTCCACTGAAAACTAGTGTCAATTTGCTTGCAGCCTTCCTACAGCCCCAGTAAAATACTGAATTTGGTGTTTTGTATAATACCGTCTCTCGTACAAAAGAAGAAGACAGGGAGCTCTCTTCAGCAAACTGGTGGGTTCTTATGCCATCCCTGTATTGAGTTAAAGAGAAACTTAAACCATAGATACAGAGCTTTGAAATATGATTCAGTTGTACACTAATCAATCTCTTGGCTTTTCTTCCACTTTAAACCATTTGGAAAACCAAGTGGGTGAGTCTTGTTAAAGAAGTATCTGGGAAAACCTTACAGAATGCCAAATATATTAGTTTTGTTGCCCTTTTCAGTGGCACTCTTAGAGAATGTGATAAGCATGTTCCTTTCATCTGTTAGCCTTCTCAACTTGAATGTTATACATTAAATAAAATGTCAATATTTCAACTTTATTTTGTTTTCTTTACTATGCTTAAGTGTATTTGGAAGAAAATACACTGTTCCTGAGGTTTGCCTGAGGCTGGAAAATGCCAGGGGAGCTGAGAGACATGCCAGGATCCAGCAGCTCTTGTGGGAGCTGCTGACAAGACCTGGGCATAGTCAGAGCAATGGGATGTCACCCCTGACTATAAATATTCTCCTTGGGAGCATGAGTGACCAGGGTGGGCAGGAAGAGTTAGTGCATCATCCAGAGTGTGCCACACCATCCAGAGTGCACCATATCATCCAGAGTGTGGTATGCTATCCAGAACGTGGTGTGACAGTTTGTGTGGAAGGGCAAGCAGGAAGGATATGCAGGAAGAGTCTAGTAACCTTACTAGCTCAAGAGGTGAATTCAGCTGCTGGTCATCACCCTCTAAGAAGGAGCTTAAATGTGGTGTCTACCTGGAGGAGACCCACCTCCTCTGAACTCACCAGAATGTGTGTGGTGACCCCAACAGAGCACCCATAAAAACAGACAGCCCTCCAGGTCTCAGGCTGCAGGGAATGCCGCAGTCTTTCAATGGTAAAGGGTGGCAGTGCTGATGACAGCTGGTGAGATGTGACCAGGTGGATGATTTTCTCCACCTGGTGGCAGATCTCCAAGAGAAAGGAGCATCAAGGAGTGTGAGAGAGACCGCTGGAACCATATTCTGCCCTCCCTCAGACAGAAACAGGAACAGGAACAAGAAAAATCCCAAACTCTGTATTGTTCTCCCACCAGGCAGACAGAAGTAGTATAAATGAAAGGAGTGAAATGGAGGCAAGTTCACACTAGGGGCTGCAAGCAAACTCCCTCCTTGCCCACCTCGTCTTCCATGTTGCTTCTTTACAGTGGATATGAGGCTCTAGATATAATAGGAAACAGGAAGGTAGCATCCATTAAACACATCCATTGGGGGATTAAAAGAATGTCCCTCTAAGAAGGTGACATGGCTGGTAGCTCTGCTGAAGTGCTTCTACACCAATGCACGCAGCATGGACAACAAACAGAAGGAGCTGGAAGCTACCATGCTACAGGAAAGCTATGACATATCTCCTTTTTGGAGTGTATTAACTTATCAGGCTTTGCTGAGAGATCCACACGTGGGTATCGCCTCACACAGAGGAGACCGGGGCTTATGCCCTGACTTTTTCGAGTGAATAACTTGCTCCGTGGTTACTAATATTTCCAACGAAATGCACGGTTTATTGTGGGGAAAACAAAGCAATTTGGGGCAGGAGGTTCAAAAGGAGTGATTACAACACATGAAATATATATGGGTACACCTTAGTTACACACCTTATTTACTTATTTAAGTGAGGGAAGGAGGGGGGAGGAATATGCCCGACGCAGTTCCCGTATAGGGTCGCGATTTGTGTGCAGGTAAGGCAGGATTATACTTTCCCCTATAAGCTGGGGTAGCCGGAATTGTCTCACCATGCGGCGGCGCAGATAGGACGAGCTGGGTAGCGAAGCGGCTGCAGGCGGGGCTCCAAGCGCAGGTCGCCCCCCCCCACAAAGAGAAGTGGCGGCGGGCGGGCAGGCAGTGG
>NW_009953507.1:2472500-2512113 GCF_000747805.2 Chaetura pelagica | reverse complement strand
AAACTCATTGTGGTGGGCGGCGGGGAGCGGCAGCACCCGGCAGAGTGGCTCCCAGCGGCGGCGGTGGGTGGCAGCACGCGGCAGGAAAATGGCGGCGGCAGGCAGTGTGTGGAGAGGACCGCCCCGAACACAAGGAGAGAACGAGAGAGAGGGGGGTGCCGCGCTGCCTCTTTTATGGGATTTTCTGCGCTCCCGATTGGCCGGTTTTGTATTTCCGGGCTTTTCAGCCAATCAGACGGGACCTAGTCCGGCCCCTGCTTCTGGCCACGGCTCCTCCCCCGTAGCAGCTGCTCCCCCACACAGAGGGTTCAGCGCCACGTGGAGACGCCATTTTAAGTCAGTTTTATCTGCTGACTCAAAGGACATTTCATGTTCGTGTAAGGAAATACCTGGTCCTTCACAGTGACATTTACAGAAAATTGGTGGGATGAATCCTATGACTGGAAGGGGTTTGGTAGATAATAAGATGTCCCACGCAGCACCAGGCTTGCTGGCATCAGCTGGGATTCATCTTTCTCATAGGGGAAAGAGGGTCTTTGCTCAGTAGTTTGCAGAACTCAAAAGGAACAACTTTAAACCAGATTTGAAGGGGGGAGAGTAATACCAAGCTTTCCTGTGACAAGCTGTGGGATGACGAGCCAAGGTTAGAGGGATGGACTGATAACAAGGGCCCTCGACCTGTCAATTTGAGATACATTGGATATACTGCAGCACAGCTGAATTCTTAGGGAGATGAGAAAGGGGCTACTGAAATAATAAGAGCCAACAGAGAAGAACCAGAGAAATACCTCAAGTGAATTCCAGCCATTCCAGCCAGTAAGTCAGTGTCATGGGGAATAAAATAGAAGAGTTAGAGATGTTGCGTGCCTGCAGGACTATGATCTTATTGCCACTGTGGGTACATGGCAGGATGGCTCCTATGACTGGAGTGTTGGGTGTAAGGAAACAGGCACCTTAGGAAGGACAGGCAGGGTAGAGGAAGAGGGAGTGTCATCCTCTACACCAATGACCAGCTGGAGTGCACAGAGATCCACCTGGTAATGGACGAGGAGCTGACCAAGAGCTTATGGGTCAAAGGGAGGACAAAGGACATTACAGTGGGTGACTGCTACAGGTCACCCAGCCAGGAGAATCTAGTGGATGAGGCCCTTTTAGACAGATGGGAGTAGCCTCACATTCACAAGCCATGGTCCTCATGGTGGACTTCAACTACCCTGGTATCTGTTGGGAGTACGACCCAACAACACGTAAGCGATCCAGGAGGTTCCTGGAATGCACTGATTATAAATTTTTCCTCCAAGTGACAAAGGAGCCAACAAGGTTCCTATGAACCTTGTTCTAACCAACAAATAGGGGCTGGTGAGGGATGTGAAGCTCAAGGGCAGCCTTGGTTGCTGTGACCATAACATGGTGGATTTCAAGATCCTTAGTGCAGTGAGGAGGGTGCACAGCAAGCTCTCTACCCCAGACTTCAGGACAGGAGATTAACTTCTTCAGTGACCTGATTGGTAGAGTACTATAGGATAAATCCCTGGAGGGAAAAGGATGCCAAGGAAGATGCTTAATATTCACTTCCTCCAAGCTCAGGAGCACTGCATCCCAGCAAACAGGAAGTCAGGCAAAAATGCCAGGAGGCATGTATGGATGAATAAGGAGTTCCCGGACAAACTCAAACACAGAAAAGAAGCCTACAAAAGGTGGAAGCAAGGACAGGTAGCCAAGGAGGAATATAGAGACATTGTCTGAGCAGTCAAGGATTATCTTAGGAAAACTAAAGCCCTGGTAGAATTAAACCTGTCCAAGGACATCAACGGCCACAAGAAAAGCTTCTATTAGTGTGCTGGTTTGGCTTGGCATGGGTTTTGGGAGTGGGGGAGGGGCCCCAGAGGTGATTCCTGTAAGAACTTGAAAAGGTCCCTCATGGGCAAACAGAGGAAGACTGTGAGGAATCCTTCTCTCTGAGGGGAAAGGAACAGAAGAAAACAACACATGACACACTAACTCCTTTCCCTGTCCCCCTGTGCTGCTGCGGGAAAGGAGGTAGAGAAATCAGGAATAAAGTAATTTGGGCCTGGGAAAAAGGGAGGGGTAGAGTAATGTATTTAAGCACTGCTCTTTGTTTTTTCTGTGTCTTGTTTGCATTTGTTTAGTGATAAATTGATATTTTTTCCCCAAGTTGAGTCTGTTTTGCCCATTAACATAATTGGTGAGAGAACCCTCCTAGTCTTTGTCTCTACCCACAAGCTTCTAGTTGGCTTTTGCCCAAATATTCATTACTATTTCCTGCATATTAATATTCTTCTTTATATTAATATTCTAGATAAAGCCATAAATAGATAGGATCAATATATAGTCTCTTTAAGTATTTGGAAGCAGAAAAAGCGATAAAAATATATACTTTTAGTAAAGGTAGGAGTATAGCTTCTTTGTTGTCAAGTGTAGAGAGGAATTTGCATGTGAAGCCAAGTGGCTGTCCTGCAAAAGTTCCTTTTGGAGTCTTGAGGAAGACCGTACAGTTCAGTCCCTCTAGGAACATTGTAACTTGCTGCCTATTTCATGGCTGACTTGCCCTGGTCAGTGTAGGAATGAAAAAAGGGATGCAGTGAGATTTTCTCTCATCACGTCCCTGAAAGAAGTTATGGAAAGTTCCTCATGCTGAAAAATTCAGAGAAGTAGGAATCCAATAAACTAATAAGTCATATTTTGTTTTGTTTTCGCTTTGATTCTTTTTTATTTTATTTTCTAGACTGGTTGAAGGCATGAGGCAAGTTTCCTCTCTTACCTCTCCTTTCAGCTGCTAGGTGGAATGCAGACCACAGCAATCACTTTGTGATGGTTGTGGAGATATATTTGATGTTTTATTTTCCCATTTAATAGAAATGCCAGAGCTAGGCCAAGAGGAGATAGGGTACTTTAATTATTTTTTACAGGATGCTTTCAAAATAGAATTGCTGAATAGACCAGAAATACCTTATAGATAATGGGACATAAATGTAAGGAGAGTGGTTCAAACAGCTATTTTACAGATATCATCAATCAGAAAATATCCTACTCTGCCAGAACCTATGGTTAGCTCAAAGGAAGTGTTTAAATAAACAAAATCATTTTCTTTCCTCTTTCTTTTCTTCCTTTTCTTCTTTTTATATTTTTCCTCTTTTTATTTTTTTTCCTCTTTGTCTTCTCTTCCTTTTCCTCCTTTTCCTTTTTTTGTTTTCTTTTTCTTCCTTTTCTTTTTATTATGTTCATTATAATTTGTCTGGGTTTTTTTCTTTGGTTGTTTTTATTTTCTCCCAACAGAGGAGCTGTTGTGAAATGTTTTCTTTGAGCTGTAATTAAAACCCCCAATATTTTATGTCAACATGATAACAAGTCATGTTTTGATGACAAAAATTCCTATGCAAGAAATTAAAGACCCTAATATTTCATAGTGCTTTTCAGAGTGAAACAACATTGTTCATCTGTTTGCCTTGTCTTTTTCTTCTCCTTCTTTCTTTAAGAATTGCACCATAACTTCTAGGTGAGGTTCATAAAACTATTTTAAATGAAAATGTCTTTAAAATAAAAATAAACCCAGAAATTAAATATATGTAAAATATCAACAGCTAGGTAAGCAATGCAATGACTCTCAACGTGAGGGAACAAGACGAAAACATCATTCTTGTATTTCTGGTTTTCTTTTATTCTAAATTAACAATTTGACTTAGAAACAATTGAGTATTTTAGGAGTGGAATAATCCGTAAATTATGTTAAAATGTTATTATTCTGTGTAAATTTGTAGTCCATGGTGTAGAAGGTATGTACAACAAAGTTTGGAATTTGGAGTCCCTGCTAAGAGATACTGAAGTGAAATGGAGCCACATGACAGACTGAGAGAGCCCTGCCTTGGCACAATCCAGTCCTCAAAGTTATGATCATCTTGCCAGAGAACAGGAAATTGGATGTTGACACGTAGATAGTTGCCATATAAATAAAAATCTATTTACACATTTGGCCATTTGAAGTGGAAAAATCTAACCTTCTTTACCAGAAATTCCATTTCAGTAATCTTTAGTTTAGGGGACAAAACTATTCCTTCATCCTGCAACGTTACAAAATTTTATTTTTTTAAAGGGAAGACATTCCATTATGTTGCAAAACTCTTGGTTCATCTATTTTTATCTCCAGAAATGTGACAGTAATTATGAAGAGTCTTTACTTGTAAAAATACTTTCTATCATGGATGATAGAGTCATAAGATATTATTATTTCTCAATTGTATGAACTACCAGTTCTCAGTAGAACAAACCTTTTCTTTTTCGTGGGTACTGTAAGTCAACAGTAATTCCATAGAAAAAGAAAGCTCTCCTAGCATTAAGTGTGTGTTAGGAATTTAATTTAATATAATGAAGTAAATATCCATCAGATAAATGCAATGTATCTAACTTACACGTAAAATTGTTCTGGCCCTACGTCTCTCTTTCTCCCATCTATATGCAAGCTTTACAAGTTAAGATTTCTTTTTACTTACTCCAGATTTAATCAGACACCTAACAAATTCAGAAATATGTTTGAAAAAGGTACAAGTAATCCCTCAAGTAATTCAGGAGAATCTAGGTGGTGTTCTCTTAGTGAAAAAAACAAAATAAACATATTGCTTATATTAACAGATACTTAAATTAGAATTCTGAACTTTTACAAGATACCTTGACTATTAATGCATTATAAGTTTGCTCCATACACAGTAAAAAAGAATAGATTAAAAAATATAAAAATTCCAAGAGAGCCATGAAGCCTTAATTATTCTTGTATCAGATATGGAATTCTGCTCATTTTGTTTATGGGTGAAGTGAGTTATGTTTCACATGCAGGGAACATTTAAGTTAGCAGGTATTAAGTAGAAATATATTTTCTACCTTTTACTATTCAAAAAATAATTGGAATAGATTTACTGCATTTGAATTTGGGCATTAGTTCTGCTCCTGTCACGAATGTGATTGGTGCTGCAGAAAGGTTCAGAAATGACTGTTTTAATCAAACCAACAGAATTTAGAGCATTCCTCATAGTTGCTGCTGTTAAACAAAGGAAAAGTCTCTTAATGTAGCCCAAGGAATATGAATGCAACTCTCTCTAAAGGCCTCCTGTTTTTTGAAAGAAAAAAATATGTGCACTGTTTCTTAAGCTGGGTACCTCATAAATATTTTAAGGCATCAATTCAAATATTTAAGATAAAATTACATATTTTCTGCCTTGAGGGTCCTAGTATTTCCTCATATTAGGCTGTAATAGTCACTAATTAGGTATGGTTCTGAATAGATCGATATTTCCAGAATTTTAATACACTGTAAAAGAACTGAGATGATATAAGGAATCAAGATAACCACAGCAGAAGATCAAGGAGTTAAAAAACTAAAACTTTTTTTCTCATGTAATAAAAAGAAGAAAAAAGGAAGAACAGAAAAATAAACCAACAAGTAAGCTATACTACAATAATTTATTTTAATATAAGGCGCTCAGATTTTTCAACATATGAAAATAGATTAAATATGTCTGGGAGCACTTCTGAACACTGATGTCAACTGCCACAGAATGACAATTCTCTATGTTAATGAACTCTCTTAATCACCAGAACAAGGAGATGACATGCAAACTGCTTGATAAGAATAGTTCCTGGGACATTCTGGATCCTAAACTCTGCCCAGGGATTGTTTGGAAAAATGTTAAGTGGCATGAATAGGAAATATTTATTATTGATGACTGAGGTCCAATACCAATGATCATTAACTAGCCTGGTTCTTTTCCTGGTAGCATAGTAGCAGACCACTGTTGAGAACTGTTGGAAGATAAAAATGGTGAACAAGCTTGTCATCAGGCTTACACTTGCTAATTAAGGGGATTAACCTAAATTGGAAATATTTTTAGGTCCATTAACTGAATAGAGTTGAAAATTACAAGGATGGAACAGGTTCTTCTGAATGTGTGGAGCAAGGGCAGCGCTGCACTCAGCCTGTGCTGAAATGGGCATGCTTTGGGGAATGTCTGTGAGCTGTTCACAAGTTGTTTGTAACTTCCTCATAGGCTGAAAACATTTGCTATTTTGTTAGAAGTGCATATTTGGCTAAATAAACAAAATTATATTTTAATTAACATTCTGAGTTTAAATAAACCGTGACATTAAGCACCTTTTTAATAATGAAGCACAATGATTTCCAGAAACAAGCTGTTAGAAGAACGTTCTATATGGTGTGGCATAATTTAGAACTTAAGAATGGACATAACTCTTATGATACTCAGGGATCCATGTTAATGTAGCTCTGTCTTGAGGACAGGCTGAGCTACTGAAATAATCAATGTTTCTTGTGACATCTGTGTGAGTGAGCGGTTTATGTTGCTTTTGAAGTAAAAGCAGGCCAAGAAAAGCTGTTGCTTTGCACTCTTCATTGCCCTCTTTGCCCTATCTCACATATCAAAGAAGATATTTCACCAGTTCACATACTTATCACAGGTGAGACTGGTAACAAGTCATATGGTCTATGTAAAAAAAGCTGAAATGACTTCAGTGCCTACAGAGAGGCATGAAGAAATGAAACCAACTGTGGCACAGACACACACCATTAGGACTAAGGGGAAGTAGATTGCTCTCACCCTGGAGCTCTGAGAGCAACTAGAAAAGTCACTTTTGGGCATATCCTGTTCCACCAAAATGAGTATGGAATATTAGAAGGCAGGTTTTAAAACATGCTTGCTGAGCTTTTTCAAAGTAAAGCAGTGCATTTAATAATGAGATATTTCCCCCTAGAGCTGATATGAATCATACAGCAACATCCTCAACTCTACATTAAAATATCCCAGTACTCATTTAGGTCTCTCAGTATTCCATAAATACCATGTTGCCAACATTAAGGAAGTTGATACTTAGAATGAAGTCTAGAGATAAAGGATTTCTTCTTCAGCCTTTTGAAACAATATTAAAAATGGCACTAGTGAGTGACTGTGAGTGTCAGCAATTGGCAAACAGAGGCTGTTGCAAAGGAACTCTTCTGACGCAGGTTGGTTTCAAAGGGTATCCAACGTCCCTCTACCTCTTAGGAGCGGCCTTAAAGGTAACAGAGAAATGTTGGCTAGATCTTCGAGTTAGAGCTTCCTGCATCTTCTACTTAAAAGGGCTTTGTCACTTCCAATGGAGGAGCAACCTGCCCCTGCCTCCAGAGGCTCCCTGTCAGGACAAGACAAACAGGCAGGATTTTTTATCCTGCTGCACAACTTTGTGCTTTTTAAAGGAGCATTACATATAGTACACAGTGAATAAACAGAACAGCTAGAGAATTAAATTTCTGGGTATTTCACTCCAAAGATTGGGTGATATTCTCAGCATTAGCCCAGCCAGTATTATCTGTTGAGTTTGTATAGCTGCTTATTTACAGATTTAACTATATGAAATAAGAATGATAGAATCATAGAATGTCTGGGGTTGGAAGGGACCTCTAGAGGTCATCTAGTCCAACCCCCCTACAATAAGCAGGGACATCTCACACTAGAACAGATTGCTCAGGGCACCATCAAGCCTGACTTTGAGTATCTCCAGGTATAGCGTCCTCCCCACCACTCTAAACAACTTGTTCCAGTGACCCACCACCCTCATATCAAAGAGCTTTTTCCTAATGCTCAACCTAAATCTCTGGCTTGAAATCATTATGCCTTGTTCTATCATTGGAAAGAGTTCTTGAAGTCCCATACTCAGTGGGACAGTGAGGAAATTAAAAGAACATTCTGTGATATTTAGCAGAGTAACTAAGGGAGTTTTGTTTGTTTTTGGGGGGTTTGTTGTGGTTTTATTCATGG
Organism: Chaetura pelagica; assembly: GCF_000747805.2. NCBI lineage: Eukaryota > Metazoa > Chordata > Aves > Apodiformes > Apodidae > Chaetura > Chaetura pelagica. The sequence goes on along the minus strand of NW_009953507.1, from coordinate 2,504,293 downwards.
TGTTGTTGGTTGTTGGTTGGTTTTGGTTTGGATTTTGGTTTTGTTAGTTTTGGGTTTTTTTTGGTTTGTCTGGGTTTTGTTTTGTTTTATTTTGTTTTTGTTTCAAGGAACACCATTGAAACAGGTACAAAAGCTCATGTGTTTAGGTGTAATGTTAGAACAATAGGAGGAAATAGAATACATAGGTTGATTGAGGGGAGGGGAGAGTAAAGGAAAGGAAAGGAGGCAAGAGAGGAGAGAGGAGAATTCTAAACTCTGAACTCAGGGCAATCATTGTAAGGACTCAAGCTGCTGAAGAAAGAGAAAATCCACTTAAGGCTTTTCCATTTTCACAAGAGTTGGAGATTATGCAAGTGTGGCATGCTTTAGGAATTCTCTCTGTAATACAATCTGACACTTGCAAAACTATCCTGGGTATTACCTCCTTACTGACTATTAATTTAAAAAAAAACACATTTAATAATTGTAATATTTACTTCTTTTTTTTTTTTTTTTTTTTTTTTTCCCCCTCTCTATACAGTATTTCTAAACAGAAGAAATATAAGAAAGCTTTCACTTCTGTGAAATGTCACAGAGCAAAACTATGTAGATAAAGGAAATGAATGTCAGTTCTGTGGAGATTTTTCTGTTGACTCCTTAAAGTGTACTGGAGAAATTAATGTCCTTCATGTAATATAAGACACAATTATAAACCCACTGAAGTGGAACACCTGAATTATCCTGAATCTGCTTAATAATGGAATACTTCTAGATATCTTAATAATTTGTAAAGTTTTCATCTGCTTTTGTCTAAAAGGTATATAAATAGTTTTTCCTTGTTTCTGGTATTTCACTAAATAAAACTTACTATGTTCCCATATTGTAGAATAAATTACATTTATAGAGAAAATAAATAAATTTATAATCTTATACATTTTAAAAGATGGAAAACCAAAACTAATACTTTTCCCCTATTTCTATGTGCTTTCTTTCTGTAGGTGAACAAGCTAGGAGAGTAAGAACATTCACAGACTGTATTTTTCTGCATATTATGCCTCATTCCATCCATGTGTTAGTCACGATCTTAGCATTAATCAAAATGATAGAAAACAGGGAAAATGAGATGGCATAATAATATAGCCTCAAATTAACACATTTTATTTAACATTCACTCACAGAGGAAACCTTTCCAACTGTCAGATGATCTATTAGGTGTTTAATGAGTTCTAGGGTACCTCCAAGCTGCATATATTACTGGACTATAGTACTATAAGCATATTAAAAGGCAATGTCCTTGCTAATTCAGATCAGTAATTCCTTAGTTGACTGCAGTTTCTTAGCAGACCCCTGCAGTTACAGCATTTTTGTTCAGGACTCTGGGTGACACTCAGGTTAATCCCCACTGCCACGAAGGGTGTATCATTGGCAGCTCTGGGGACTTCCAAGGGGACAATTAGCAGTTCCCTCATGACTCAGCAGGTACCTTTACGTAGGTGAGAGCAAAACTTTAATGATCATATGACCACAAAAAGGGAAAGTGGCCCTGTGAAAGCTGAGGCAGGAATTTAAGAATCCAGAAAGGAGATGAAAAAAGGTGCCAAGTTGGACAGGACAGAGGAAAATTTTGGGATGCACACCTGGTGTAGTCTAGCCAACTCCTTCTCCAATGGGATAACTCAGCCAGGAACCTCAGCTGTTTAAAAAAGATAATAGAGCCTGCAGGCTCTTGGGACTGTCATACTGGTCCTCAAATTGTTCTAAGAGACTGATTTTCTTAAATCAGTGCCAAAGAGATTGTTTCTACTCCAGAAACTATAACTTCTGATCCTGTATCTCCAAATTAGAAGAACTTGCATATCTTTACTGCATTTTTCAATTAAAATTTGTCTAGAAATCTGTCTGAATCTTTTTCATTGTCAAGTGTGAATATAATTCTTTAGCATCAGGTATGGGTGTGATTTGGCTATGCTTCTTTTAAAATACTATGTTGGACATTTGCTTGTTTTGAGGGGCAGAGATTATATGGTCTTTAAACTCTTGATTTGAGAAAAAAATACCAAACCTTTGAAATAGGACACTCTCAAAACCACAACTGAATACATAGAAGAGTAAATCTTTAAAAGTATAAATCAAAAAGTACAGAGGTACAAAACCAAATGATTTATATACCAAAGTTTATACTGCACCAAGTAAGCACAAACCTATTACCCAAGGCTGATTGATGATATCATGATGACAAATGAATACTCATTTTGAATTCTGCCTGCTAAGTAATTAGTAATGTCATCAATATCATTACTAGCTCTTCATTCAACTTCATCAGCAAGCTGTTCCCGTTGCTGATTTTTCAGCTTTTCCTTTTTGTGCTTCAGTCAGAGGATGGATCTACATTGGGGACTGTTTCTAGCAACTGCCAAAAAGAGCAACAAAAAAATTAGTTGTCAGATGCAAGTGGCCTATTGAAAGCTGAATTATGTTTTAATAGCAAACACATTATGTTATTTTTAAGTGGTCACTAACCTAAGAATTTGTAGTAATAGGTATAATATGAAAGGGACTAGGACTTTTCAGAATTTATTTTTGTTTCATTGTCAGGCTTGTCTACCTTTTTATCCATTAGCTCTTGTATTTTAGGAGCTTTGAAACAAAATGTATCAGACATGCCTAATATTAAAAAATATATTTTAGTACATGTACTAGTTTTTGCTCAATATAACTGGCTTTAGGTCTCTTAGTTTAAATAAATTTATACCTACACAGTTCATTTATATATTTGCTATTCAGAAAGAATTGCAAGAAATGAGTGAGCAAAGATGAGTAAGGATGAAGGAAACACTTTTCTACTTAATGCTGGGGTCCATTTGAACAAAAGGTCAAATGAGTTTGAATAAATCTAATTTTAGTCTGAAATATGCAAAATAGAAAATATGTTTTAGTCAAAATAGTCTTCAACATCGAAATCCTTTCTCTTTGTTCTTGTTTTTAATCACATTTTGTGTTGTTTGACAGAAAGGAAAAAAGAAAATATGTTCAACTTTGTCCAAGATGATCTATAACTAATTCCTCATTTCTGAGTTACTGTGTTTCAGACTATTTGGTTCACCTGTTCTTTTGGAACAATGTAAAAATATTCCAAAATTGATTATAAATTATTGATCTAATTGTGTCCAAAACAAGATTTCCTAAAATTGTCTTCCTGTTGAAGTCTCAGAGTAAAATCATAGCAAAATAAAGTTAAGATTCATGACAGATGATCAATAAACCATAGGACAACCTGAAGTATTTAACTAGAACATGTCACAGTAACTTTATCACCACAGAGGAACAGGAATGTGGTGGCAGTTGCCTGAATGGAAATTTCTGTGCCATCCCCACACCTGGGTCCATCTGCCCTGGCTTCCAGCTACCTCTGTGGAAGAGTGTACTCCTCTGCAGTCCTGCTTCTTACTTCTTGTGTTTTTCCATATTACCAGCTGTAAGATTAACTAACAAAAAAACCCCACAAAAACACAAAACAAAAAACATCCCACAGCAAAACAATAATCCATTAGGTTCATAGCAATGAGTTTAGCTCCATTAATGGCTTAACTGATCTTCTAATGCCTTTGAATCCATCAGTACTTTGATCTTTTTTGCAGATTTTAGCATCTGATGTACTGAGCCGGGGAAAGAATGAAGAAAAAAGCTTCTGATTTCTGACTTTTTTTTCTCCTATAGCTATTGGATCATTAAAATTGACTGTATTTCCTTTAATATTCTTAATTATTTTTAAATCACTCTTAAATTTCTATCATCAGTAGAATCAGATTTGTTACAGGAATTATATCAACAGAAAATATTAATGAAAGCTGCATTCAAATTAAATTTCAGTCTACTTTACTGCAGTTAGCGAATAACATGAGCAACTGACCTAATCTAACTTTTCAAGACTCATTAAAAATAATTTTCGATAGACTCATAAGCCTTGATTGTTGCTTATTAAAGATTTTATGCAACACACTGAAACCCTAGGAGTTGTGGTAGGAACTTCTTGCAAAATGATAGTGATTTTTATGTGTTCAGACTGCTGTAATCCTGTGATAATACTCCTTCCTTGATAGGAACTTTCTTTTCTTTTTTCTAAGTTTCTGTGTTCATTGTACAGTGATTAATATTTGGAGTTTTGGGGTTTTTTTTGGATGACCCTTTTGGCAGTCCTGAATTACATATAATTTTCAGGGAGTGAAATCTCTTTTTCCTAATTCTTTTGAATATGGGGAATGTGTCCTTTCAGGGGTGATTGAATCCAGCTGTTATTGCTTATCACTTCTCTGTTGACTTATTTCCTCAGAGAATGCTTTCAGTTGTTTCTTCAATTCATGCATACCTAGATATGTTACAGAAGTTATAAATGCTTCTCAAACTTATTATCTTTCTGTGTTCTAGTACAGAAAGTCTTTGGAACCCATGAGATTCTATCTTTGATTTTTTTTCTATTAGTCAGTCCATTTTTCAAACTGCTATAAGGTTTTAAAAATGCACAGGAGTAATGGGAAGAGCTTTTTCAAAAAAACCCACATATATATATTCTGGGTTTTGAGCTTGGTTTTGTGTTTTGTTTGGTTTTGTTTCTGGTTTTTTGATTGTTGTTTTTTTCTTCTTCTTCTTTTTAGATATAATACGCTTTCACGTTTTTAGCCCAGAACTTGCCTTTGAGTGCATATGCCACTGTAAAGTCCCATCCTCATCAGGCTTCTTGAATTGAATGTTTTCTGTCAAGTGATATATCCAAATTTTCCAGTTCCAGGGTAATTGATAAGACCAGCCACGAGTTCAAAGGGTAGTACCATGTGCTTCAGATCATGGAAAACAATAGGAAAAAAAAAATCTTTGTTTTCTCTTACATGTATAGCATGAAAGTTTAAAAATATTTGAACATTATTTGCTTTTGCATACTGTTTTCTTCAGGGGTTTTTTTACATTTAAAACAATCTTTTATTCTTAATTATTTTATTTTTTATCCTTCCATTTAACGTATCAAATAATCACACCTATTATATGTTTGTTATACTACTAGGTATTACCTACATATAATGGAATCTGAAATAAGATCACAGATCACTTGGCCCTGATTTTTAATAACATATGATAGCAAACAGATGCCATTTTAAAATACTACATGGTACAAGAAGGAGAAATTATAAAAGATGCAAAGTGAATGACGTAGTGGAAATTAAACGTAGATCTGTGCCTTTCACTCTTGTCCCTCAACTGTGGTTGCCATCAGCATGATAAAGCAATGGCAAATATAACATGTAAATTATCTTTCAGAAAACATAAGGAGGCACCTATGCATCCAAAGATGCATCTGCTAACCTTAATGTATTTGTGAAAATATTTTGGAGATTTCAGATAAAGAATTGAAATTACTGTCTCTGTCAATCATTGTATATCTTATGAGGAGGAAAACACATCTGAAAAAAAATATTCCAAACCATAATATGAGCTTGTAATAAAATCAAACTGATATTAAGTGACTACAGTAATTATTTATAAACAGAAGTAATAAGAATGGGAAAAATATAGTGAATTACACAATAATCCTTCCTTTTTAGAAAATGTTAACAATTTGAGTCAAGCCTTTAACTTCAGTGAAAGTGGCTGGGCTGTTTAGTCCCAGGATTTAACTTACCTGTTTTTACTGGTGACTGAAAGGCATGAGAAGATAGAAACAGTCAAGAAAATTCTACCTGTGAAAATGAAAGCTAATAGGTAAAGCCAAGTATTTTTCAACTATTTTCAAACCTTCTTGTTACACATTTAAGAGAATAAAGGAGACTGACACTATAGCCCCATGGCTATTTCCAGTCCTACTGAAAATCACTAGCTGACAAACTCGATTGTTTGGAATCTGAGAAACAGAAACAGCCTAAAAAAGACTCAGCTTAGTCACAGCTTCTTTTAGATGGATTGACAAGCAACAAAGTGAATTTTACGGCAAATAAGATTAAGTCAGATAAAAATCTCCTCGTTGTTTTTTGCACAATTGGTATCCCTTAATTCCAGTCTTGTGTAAAGTGCCTGCTTATGCTCAGGTTAACTATTATTTCAAAGGTCAAAAGAGAGAGCTTTACAATGTTTTTTTCCTCTTGACACAAGTACTAATGCTAGGTTAATTAAAATCCACTGCCACAGCTTGAAAGAGATTAATTTTAAACTCCTCCAAAGGGAAATCATATCATTCTGGAAATTTCCAGTCTGAATTGCTCTCAGTTAACTGAAAAGCCCAAGTTTTCCCTACTGTCTTGAAGTAGGAAGTGTTTATAAAATTCAAGAAGACTTACAGAAGGATAAATTGCAAAAAAATCCCACAACACTAAAACCTGACAAATTTACTTAGTAAAAAAAATGTAAAGCATTGATTAAAAAAATTCTTAATTTCTAAACAAATGTAAAATGGAGCTATAAATCCTATGTTTTCATTAAGAACAACACTTGTATTATTAAAAAGTTATCAAAGAATTTTAAACAGGCAATATTTTTAAAATCTGTTTAATCTGACTCCCTCTTTTATTCAATTCACTTCGATTGTTTCCAGTAAAACATCAATATAAAAATATGAGTAATATTTTTTCTGTTTAAGAATCTTCCCTGTTTTTCTGCAGTACAGTAAAAAAACAGTCTTGGAATTATCTTAATTTGATCCTATTCTTTTTGAAACTAATAATGCTAGAACTCCAGTTATCTTAAAGAAAAATTAGTGTTAAGCAGTAGAACATATTTCTCAGAAAGCTCTCTATCACTAAGTCTCAAACAAAAATGCCATCAAGGAGAAAGCCTCTATCTATCATTCTTTGATATATTCCCAACACACTTTATATGATACTCTGATTATTTCACTACATTCATGAACACAGATAAGAAAGTTAAAGTAAATAGTCTGTATTCCCTATCTGTCTTGGTAGGACTGCCAGTGACCTGTCAACACATATAATTATACAGTGTTCATCTTCTGAACAGAACACAGCAAGTAGTTAAACCAAAGGCTAAGTAACAAATGAAAATCATGCAAAGAACTATGGAGTTAAGGAATGTGAGGAGATAAAACTACAGGGCTGAAAACATTAGGGTGCAATGTAAGCAGTGAAACAATGAGGCTTCATGCTGGTAAATGTCAAAAGAGATACTGGGAATTTAAGTTGAGGCAAGTTATGAGAATGTGACTATGCAATGGTGAGGACATATGAAGGTACATCTGGGAACAAGTTAGGAAAAAGAAATTCTGAAAAATACAGGGTAAGTATAGGTTAGGACTATGTGTGACAAATAGGAAAATGCAGGGAAAGCTGAGATAAGATGTGAGAATGGGAAAGAAATAACATAAGAAAAGAAAGATGAGGCTGTTGCAGGTTTGTCGATGAAAGACATGGTTCTTTATATGTACAGTTTTAGTGTCTATTGTACTGAATATGAGGTGGGAATTGATTGCATAAGAGAGACTCTTAAGAGATTAAATTAGATGAGCAATTGTTTCCTTCAAGTCCTCCAGAAATATTATTTGTACTTATACTTTAAAATTAAGTCTATTATTAAACACGTGACACCAGCTATATACATTGTTAATGGGATAAGTACTTGTATAGTGGAAATTAATTGGAAATTTTAAAGTTTTGTGCTTAATATCTAGGTAAATGAATCTTGGTGAAAGAACACATAAATTAGCTATTTCCTTCTCTGTTTAGAAAACTCCCTGCATTATGACACCAAGGTTTGACTGTGGGCCCTTCAAATTCTCAAAATTACTCTTAGGTAGTACGTAATGCTTATTCAAAATAAATTAGTACATATTTTTTTTATAGTGAGCCATAAATTTGCATCCTAAAATCAAAGAAGAAACAGGTTAGAAGAAACAAAGTAGTCAAAACTTCAATTGTGAACTGTATCATACTTGCCTCTTAAATGGCTTATACATCACAAACTGAATGCATGTAGATATTTCAGTCTCAAATTTGTTGATAATGCTGAAGTTATAATTACCTTTGAGTGATGCTATGAAGGAGATTAATTTCTGGTGTGATTTTCCCTAGCTTAGGGTGACAGAAGAGTGTTCTTTGTGAAGATCTGGTGTCTCTCACTTGAGGTACATGGCCATCATGTGGTAGTAAAGAATAGAAAATTTCACGTCTCTTTACTTACGTTGTGAAATATGTCACACTTGTATAACAGCACCCAATAAAGGTCCATGATGATAGTCACTGTACAAAAAATACTTTATGTGGCAATAGAGAATTTATAAACTAACTATGTATTTATTTACAGGATTAATGTGGTGGTTATGGTTCAGAAAATATCAACACTTAAGGGACAGGTCAACAATTACATGAAAGTAGAATTACCAGAAGTTTTATGAGCATGACACACAAAAGCGAAACAATTTTTTAAAAAGTTTGTAAGTGCAGACAAGCAAACCACAAAACTTACACATTTTTCTTAGGCATTCTGATGATTTTCAAGAAGTTTTACATTTTCATCTAAAAGATCATTTATATTTCATAACAATGCAGTGACATTGGAACTGTCAAGAGCTGTGAGTTTCACTTTGCATTCCAGTTCACATTCTTTAAAATGTCTGCCTACTGGGAAACATCTCTACATTATTGTGACCGTATTGCTTGGATTATTTGAATTTTCAATATAATTTCTTCTTTTTAATCACTTAAGTTTCTCTGAATAATTCACTACTGAGTCACCAAGCTTGCAATTTAAATCCTCAAATTAATAGATTTTGAATTCTTTAGAACCCTTTTGAATGATCAGGAGCACAGCACTAATCATTCAGCAAAGAATTTGAGACTCACTGTACTGTCTTATGTAGAGGTATGCATGGCAGCAGTTTGCCATTCACTGAGAAATGTGTTACAGTTGTCCTTCTAAAGACATGGTTTTTAAAGCTATGTCTACATTCTCATTTTCTTTCCTATATGTATACATTAAGGAACAGAAGGATAAATGTGAAGTTGTTGATAGTTCCACATAAGGCAAACTGTAGATTATTTTGATCACCAAGACAGTATTTCAGATCTTTCAAATGAAAACTTTGGAACCATGGAAGGCTCATCAGAGAATCATAGAATCACAGATTCATTTTGTTTAGAAAAAAACCTTCAGGATCATCAAGTCCAAATGTTAACACTGCCCTGCCAGGTCCACCATTCGTCATAAAGGAAATGGTGTCATTTTATGGAAATACAATCTGCTTCAGTGGTCACCAAAATGTGTTTGTCTGCAACATTTCAAGCGGTCAGCCAGTGTAATAACATTAGCTTGCAGATGGATAATGTTACCTGAGGTGGAGTCACTTTGAGGCTGCTACGATAACCTCCCTGTCTCTTTCTTCTAGCTGAAGCATAACAGCAAGTTATTTCTCTTTCTGACCCCCTTGTGACAGGCATAACTCTTTGACAGATCACAGCTAAGGCATGCAGTTGTGACTGACATGTGAGGTCAGAAAGTATGACAAACAATCTGGTTTTACACTGTAAAAACATGCAGTACAGAAGTGTTGCTGTGAGAAAGTGCAAACCAAATGGCCTGTGTCTGTCTCACACTTATTGTGTGAGATGGCTCTATTCTTAATATATCAGAACATTTTCTAACATCCTGTGCTCTCTACAAGCACAAAGCAGTAAAAACAAGACTACTGGCAAAGAAAAAATAATTAAAGTAACACTATAGTGTTAAGTATAATATAAAAATTATACATATATAGTATACATCTACATACACACATGGGCAGATGCTTGCACATATGCACATACACACACACAATAGACCTGGGAGGACAACCTTGATTGTAAAGCACAGTAGAAGTAGTCTAAAGCTAATATACAATAACAATAATATCGAGTTCAAAAGGTGATACCAGAGTTCCTAACATTTATAAACCAAAACTCAGTAAGAAAGCCTGAATCTTAAATATATGGTTTTTTTCTTACAGACATTTTTAATGCTAGTATTTATCAAACTTCTTGAAATGATAGGATGAAATTATTCTAATTTGTCACACTGCCTTTCATTCAACAACATAATATCAACAAAATGCCACAAACTAACTTCTCCTAATATATAGGTGAGATAAAATCAGTTTATAGACTGAAATGTTATACTTCATATGACAGGTTAGAGTTTCTGCAGAGTTTTTAACATTGAACAAAGCCTCTAAAACTAAGGATACATAATGACAATGCCGATATTTTTATTTCTTTTTCTGGTATTTATTTTTGTTGTTATGTGCTTGTGGTTTGTAATTTATTTGACTTTTTATGCTTCCATTTCCTTTCCTCTTAATATATATATAACCAAGCCAACTGTGCTTTTGTTAAAGCTGTTGTTGTGGGGGGGAAAAAAAAGAAAAAAAAAAGCAAACAAAAACAAAGAATAGGATTTGCAACATTTTCTTTTAAAGGATGGTGGGAAGGCTGTTCATATGACTTGTGTTTTTGAATGAGTGAGCTGAGAATAGCCGAATAAAAGACCAATAAATTAAGCATGCTGAAATCCCTGAAGACCACCCAGAAAGAACTTTTAAATTAATTTAAAAATGACTAGTGATATATTGAAATATATGCGGCAAGACTGCGACAAAAACAAACAACAACAAAAAAAAGGACATTATGTCCTTTACATTCCTATGGATTTCTTCCCAGAATCACTCGTAGAAGGATAAGTAAGTTAACACGGGGATGCCATGATCATTGGTGTACTTATTGCCTCTTTCTCTGATGGTAAATTAGAGCTTGCAGTAGTTCTGAATTTCAATTGCCAGTTGTGCAAACTATTATTTGGAATCCACTCCTCTCAGTATTCCAGAATTCTTCACAGTATCTGAGTCAATGCAAGCATGACTTCCAAAAGGAACATCTTCTATTAGATGTCGATCAATTAAATACCAAGGACTACAGAAAGTTACAATCCAGTTTAAAATGAGGGAAATAGTAGAACAATGAGTACAATTTTTCCAGCAATTAGTCTTTGTAGAGACAAACCCCATGAGACACACTGAAGGAACAAAGAAAAGGGCAGTGGACTGCAGTTAGGGGAAACTGCATTATTAAATACCATGTGTTCCCTCGTGTTTGGAATTTTCTCTCCCTGTGCACATGGTGCTGCCTATAATGGAAAGGGAGCTTCTGCTGAAAAAAGGAGCTAACACAAACTAAAGACGAGAAGAAACCTAGAACCCCCACCAACCCAGAACAGTGTAAACGTTTATCACTTTAATTCCCAGGGGGAGATGTGATCAGACATAATATTACTACAATGTGATGGAGGCACTGTGAAGAGCACTGGAACAGGCTGCCTGAGAGGTTGTGGAGTCTCCTTGGCTGGAGATGTTCAAAACCTGCCTGGACGTGTTCCTGTGTGATGTGCTCTAGCTGATCCTGCTCTGGCAAGGTGTTGGACTAGATGATCTTTTGAGGTCCCTTCCAACCCCTAACATTCTGTGATTCTGTGAAGATTCTATGAAAAGGATAAAACATGCTACGTTATGTGTTGTAGTCTAGTTTTTGCTGCCTGTCACATATAGACACATAAGATATTAACATTTGTGCCTAGATTTGATTCCATAGGGAGTGAAAGGGTAAAGGTCCTTGTAGCTTCAGGACAAGTGTTTGTGCTTGTCCAGGCAGAGTCTAGCCTAAAGAAAGATAGCCATTTTTGGACTAAGTATAATTTAGAAGCTGAAAAGAATGCCACTGGAAAGGCACCCTTAGGAGCCCAAGAATAGATTTAGAAGCCTTGAGATATGCTTTTATTTTAGAAATGTTGTAAGTTATTTAATTAAAAAAAAACATACTGAAGCTGGCTGTTGCTAGTTATTTGTAAGGAAAGCTGTTAGAGTGGATGATTAATTATTTAGGAACACCTACAGGTAAAAGCCTGTATTATCAGTATGCAATCTATATTGCATGATCTGCAGGGGTGGTAGAGAAAAGCACACACCTGAAAATCATGAACAAAAGGGTTGCCGAAAACATTATCCTTTCAAGGCATGCTCAGGATTATCTTTAATTTCTTTATACTGCTAAGGGCTAGTCTCAACTAGAGAGGGATTGCTAACACATCTATCTCACTAAAAGTTCTAAATATAAAAGCAGCTTTTACTGATAAAAATAAGTTTCCTTGCATGTAGTGTATATACCAGCTTCCCACACAAAATAAGTTATATGAGAAAAGCACTTTTTTGTGTGTGTTTTTGGTGGTGGTTTTTGTTTCATTTTGTTTTGTTTTTGTTGTTGTTGGTTTTTGTTCTGTTTTGTTGTTGTTCAGAATTGCTGTGTCTATATTAGGACTTTTGGTTACCTAGCCATATCATTAAAAACTTCCATGTCTATAGTTGACAATGTTGTTGTCAGAAAAAGTTTATAGGGTAGACCCAAAACATAGTTACTATGGTGACAAAGCAACTTGGAGCTATCTTGGTTATTGTTCACATTTTTGCTCAGCACAGTGTTCTCTTTGATTGTTCCACTGCAATTCAGAAGGAGGAAGATGGCTTCAAATAGAATCAGGCAAATGCATTTCCTAGGTGATAACTCATGTCTTGAGTACAGAACACATTATCTTCCCATTAACATATATCAGTTTCACAGAGTAAAAAAACTGCCACATAAAATTAAATGTCTGGAGTGGCCTAAATAGTTTGTTGTTCAAGAGGAACAGCAAGAGATATCATGGGTTGGCTCCAGGATATAGGACAAGCATCAATCTCTAATATCACTATCAAAGTAAAAATGCATCTTGAATTCAGTGTAGATACTTGATGCAAGATAAATTAAAGGTATGCATCTAGAGTTTTCTGCAAATGAACGGTACTATGGTACTATGGAACTAACTATGGTACTGTAAGTTAAAATTAATGATTGCTATGTACTGTCCAACGTGCATTTCTACAGTAATTAGGTTTAACTTAGTAATAAAAAATTATGTTTTTTTAAGTGAATAATATCCAGAAGAATTATGTAATTATATGTTTAGAATTTTAAAAACTCACATAATATTTCCTCCCAAAATTCCCATATTTTTGCAGATATGACATATTCAGGAGCTGATATATTATCCAGATTATCTTAAGAAGATAAAATTTTTAGCACTGCTCCAGAACATGCATACATGTCTCTCTCTGTGTGTATACATGTTCAGAGAATACATATATTTCTTCCAGTGTTTGGTAGTTTTCTGTGTTCACTCTATCAGGAAGAAAGACTATGTTTATGCATTGAGTACATAACATTCTCCTAGCTGTATCACAGAAACATGAATCATCATGGTAGTAAGGACCTCAGAGATCATCAAGTCCAACCATCAACACAAAAATCCCCCAAACACAAACAACCACACACAGTCGACCAAAAAACACCCACAAAAAAAAACCCCACAGCCTTGCTTACTAAAGCATGCCTTGAAATGCCATATCTACACATTCCTTGAATACCTCCCAGGATGGTGACTCAACTGCCTCTCTGAGTAGCCTGTTCCAGTGGACCGATCTTTCAGTAAAGAAATTCTTCCTAACATCCAGTCTAAACCTCCCCTGCAGCAACTTAAGGCCATTTCCTCTGGTCCTATTGTTATGCACTTGGGAGAAGAGACCAACACCTACCTCCCTACAACCTCCTTTTAGGTAGTTGTAGAGAGCATTGAGATCTCCCTTCAGCCTCCTCTTGTTAGAACTAAACATCTCCAGTTTCCTCAGCCACTCCTTGTATGACTTGTGCTCTAGACCTTTCACCAGATTTGTTGCCCTTCTCTGGACATGCTCCAGCACCTCCGTGTCGGTTTTGTAGTGAGTGGTCCAAAACTGAACAGAGCACTCAAGGTGCAGCCTCACCAGTGCTGAGTACATGGCCACAATCACTTTCTTACTCCTGCTGGCCACACTATTTCTGCTGTAGGCCAGGATGTTATTTGCCTTCTTGAGACCTGGGTACACTGCTGGCTCATGTGATGAAATAATAATAAAATATATATTCTGCTAAATTCAGAAATATATAGTGCAACAAAGACGTCAAAGCTACTGAAAACATGTAACGTGCAACCATAGCTTGTGAATTAAAGCTAGGATTTTTGCAAGCTAGGATCACAGAATCAAGGAAACTGGAATCTTAATGAATATTTAAATGCCCTTTTAAAAAGCATGAGCCATTCAAATTCTGGTGTACTGTATAAGGAATTAGTAATGACAAATTCTCTTTCTGAAATGTCTTACAAAATTTGCACTTTAAATTATAGGTCATTATTACGAGGCTTTTTTTTGTCCTAAAACACTGGGGAAAAAACTGAGAATAAAATTTTCATTTACTATTATTATGTTGATTTTCTATGTTTTAATATTTTTTTTAGTCTATATGTATGGCAGTAGCAGCAGTATTTTTTTAAAAATATGTTTCTGATTTTGGTCTGGGGAACTGCTTTCAAGGTCATACAAAGTGTAAATGCAATACACTCTCCACATGAATATGCCAATGAGACAGTATCCAGTTCTTCATACTGGTAATTGTGAGGCTTCTCAGGCATGAACTATCATATCGTTATCAATTCAAGTCTATTTGACAAACATTCATTTTTCTAAGGTAAAGAGTGGACTAAGATTCTCTCTACTTATTTCAATGAATGTTTCTTAACTATCAAAAAATATTGAAAAATAACTATGGAAGCCCATATAGAGCATATTAGTATTTTGCTCTTTATTGAGTTTAATACACAGTTTAAAATTTAATAACCACTCAGTAGAGCTGAAATGCATTTATGCCCTTCAGAAAATTTTGTACATAAAAATTAAATGATATTATGGAACTCAGAGATAGCAACGTTAATGCTAAAATAAAAGAAACCTGATTGTGAGGTCTGGTTGTATGTGTTTATGTCTTCTAACTATTAAGTTTTGCAATAACTGTAACTGCAATAATATAATTTATTGGTTTCTTTGTTTTGTCCTTTGTTAAGATTTCAGGGGGAGTTTTGTGCAATTGTCATGTCTTTTTTTTTCCTTTATTTTTTCCTTTTTTTTTTTTTTTTTTTTTTTAGTATTTATGAAAAAACTCAGTAGAAAATAATCTCTCATAGCTTTCAATATATTTTTCAAGGTGAACTTTATTTTGGTTAGTTTAATCAGGAGAGATTACCTCTATGGAATGGAAAATTAATCCACGTCCCATGACCAATTCAAGAAAATTGATACTTCTGAGGTCTCTGCTGGCCATTTTTCACTTTTTTGACTATCACAGAAACCTTTAGTTTTGAAGTAGAGAATGAGTACATACATACCATGAGCAGATTTTTGAAATGTATTTTAATTTTAAAAAAAGAAAGAAAGAAAAAAAAATAAAATATGATAGATCAATTATCTTGGTCCTCTCTGGGTCCCCTTTGCATGTATTACTCACAGAATGACTAATTGACTAGGGTAAAATAATAATTTTCTTCATGAAAGGCAAGGTAAGAGCAAAATATAGAAACTGATTTTTCTTTATAAAAGTCTTGGATCTGGTATAAATTTATTCTGAGAAATTGATATAACTAATTTAACTTATCTACTGCCAAATCTGCAAAAAGTCATAGCTTCTACTTGGACGACACCAACATAATTTATTTCATGACCTGAAATTTGTGAATTCTCTGAATATGGTAAAACATTGCATATCTTAGAGAGTGAAATTCAGACTTTGTAAGCTGTTACTAAATTACCTGTCATGTATTCCAGGTATAATGGATATTGATTGCATTTTTTCAACAGACAGAGCTTTGAAAATGTCCTGCTGATCCACAAATGGTTTTACTCTGATTTTACAAATTAAATAAAAAAATTAAAAACAAAGGCATATATTTGTCCTTTTTCTCTTAACTCACTGAAACTCTCTCCTGCTGTTATATGCCAGCTACATTTCTTAACAAAGAGATCAAATGCACCTTACTCTTTATTGAACAAAACATACTTTTGTCACTTTATGATGCTGTCATTGGGGGATATCAGGATGTGTAGTCTAACCTAAGTAACTCATTTTATGATGACAAAGAGGTTAAATTAAACTCTGTATTCTGTTTTCTCTTTCATCACCTCTCGCATCTATGTCCTTCCATTCTACTCATATTATTTATCTTTAATGCCTCATTCCTTGTAGAAAAAAAGAGTTCTAATATCAAATACTTTTTTTTTTTTTACTGGCTACAAGACAGTAAACCATTTGACCGTGTCAATCCATATTAGTTTAGCAAACTCTGATCTAGGAAAAATCAGGTAGCAAATACAGAGGTTTCTTCTTATAACAGTGTGAGACTGCAGTTCCCATTAACCCTATATTCCATTTTTAACAAGAAAATGTTTTTTCATTAGGTCCATTGCTCCTAAAAGCCATCGCTCATGACCTGTGTCTGATGTAGAAATGATTATCCAGAACAGGAGGACTGGAGGTAGAATAAAGGTCAAACAAAACCTAGAACATATAGTGAAAAATACCTTTATATGCATAGATAGTTTACATGAAACTTATAAATAGATGGTGTTCATGTGTTTATATGCTTCACAGATTTGATAACATTTTCATTTCCTGCTTTCTTCTTTCTGTCATCTCTAGGCAAAATCACAATATTGTGGATGCAAGCTCTGCAACTTTGAAGAACATGACACTGTAACTTTCTCTATATGAACACTTTAGGTGCAGCAGCCAGTAAAATACACCAAATCAAGTCTTCAGTTGCTTCTGCTGTTGAGGAGGGAAAAATATTTCCTTCATCTCTCCAAACATTATAACACAAATAATCCTGGGCTGCACCAAAAAGAAATGTGGTCAGTAGGTCAAGGGAGGTGATTCTGCCCTTCTGCTCTGCACTTGAGAGAAACCACCTGGAGTACTGTGTCCAGTTCTGGAGCCCTCAACACAGGAAGGACATAGAGCACTTGGAATGAGTCCAGAGGAGGGCCACGATGACAGTTTGAGGGCTGGAGTACCTGTGTTGTAAAGACAGGCTGAGACAGTTGGGGTTGTTCAGCCTGGAGAAAAGAAGGCTCTCAGGAGACCTTACAGCAGACTTCCAGCACCTGAAGGCGCCCTACAGGAAAGCTGAAGAGGGTCTTTTTACCAGGATGTGTAGTGTGACAATAGCTTCTGACACATCTAGCTATATACTGCAGAAGTAATTTTTTGTTTGTTTGTTTTGTTTTGTTTTCATCAAGGGTACCCCTATCCAAACAATTTTTTTCATCCTGCTTAGACTGCAGAATTCCCAGGATTTATTTTATTTGTTTTCTTTAGTAAGTCTAGGTAGAACCTTTTATTAAATTGTCTTGGAAGCATAAAATGTCTTCTGCTAGGAGATAATACACATGCTAAAAGGAAATCAGCAAAAATTATGAAATATTTTAGTATTGAAACATCCTGTTTCATCATTCTAGGAAAAAATATTTGGGGTTTGTTTGTTTGTTTAGGTTTGTTTTTTTCTTTCTAAATGAGTTCTGAAATTAAATTTTTGTTTATTTTTTGTACATTCAGAATGTTTTGATTCTATGACAGCAAAACTATTGGAGTCAATTGTGTTTCAAGACCATTATTTTTCAGAGGAAATTAAAAAATGCATTATCAGGATAGGAAAAATCCCACAATAGAAATCCCTAAGAAAAGAAAACTCAGGTTATTATGGTACATGCATTCTTTAAAGTGAAAACCTTTATTACAGTGGCTAATGATCGGAAGATTCAAAATTGAAGTGCTGATAAAAGCTGTCACTATTTTTGGTATAGTTATATAGCTATAAGATGAGGACGAAATTACCTTCCCAGTTATTTAGCAGTAGAGAGAACAATTACTGCATAGACTGATGTAGAAGAATATTCAATCTGGCAATACGATGATTTCTTTCATGTGATTATAGTTCATGTTAAAGGTGCAGTAGTTTTTTGTGAGCATGTTGTTTATGAGGAAAAAAGTAATTTATAATCAACTCTATCTGGCATATATGTAATTTATCAAAAGAATAAAAATTAGGGTCTGACATTTCAAAGGTTTTAATATGCCAGTTACAGGATTTTCAAAATTATTCTTTTTTTGTTTGGTTTAGAAATTTGAATTAAAATAATAAATAAGATAGAGATTATCTTTCTTGAAAATTTCATGCTTTCAGAAAATTCACTGTGTTTATTTGCCTGTCTGCAAGCACTTACTATTACTGTGTTGTTGCAAGGCCTTGTGCATAACCATTAGGAAAACTGAATTCTCTGAAAGTGACATAACTTGTAATGAAGTGACTAAGGGCTGGCAACAGAAGGGTTTTCTACACTAAACTAGTGTAAGAAGTTAGTACTGATATTGAATGTCGGTATCACTGTAAGAACTGTGAGTGAAATACCTTCTGAGACACAGTCTGACTCTCCTGCAATTGAACATGATGTGGTAGGTAATTTCAGAAACATTTCACTGAATTTTCTTTTCTTACAGAGCATGTGTAATTTGATTGCTCTTCAGCAAGAGTCTGTTGTTCTTCATGCACAGATACAAACCCCTTTCTTGCAAAGAAGAGAATAACTGAAAGGTTTGTGTCATTGTTATAAGCCTGGGAAGAGGCTAGTGTCCCACCATAAATGTTTATTGCTTTGGGGGGTTATTTGTTTGTTTGTTTTGCAAATGCAAATGCATTACAGAATCACAGAACTGTCAGAGTTGGAAGGGGCCTCTAGAGATCACCTAGTCCAACTCCCCTGCTAAAGCAGGATCACGTGGAAAACATTACTCAGGACTGCATCCAGGTGGGTTTTTAATATTTCCAGAGAAAAGGACACCACAAACTCCCTGGCAGCCTGTTCCTGTGTTTTCTAACTCTCATAGTAAAGACATTTTTTTTCATATTTAAATGAAACTTCCTATGCTCCAGCTTGTGCCCATTGTCCCTCATCCTGTCACAGGCAACTACGGAAAAGATTCTGGCTCCATCCTCCTTACACCCACCCTGTATATACTTACCAGCATTGATAAGGTCTCCTCTCAGTCTTCTCTCCAGGCTTAAGAGTCCTAGCTCTTTCACCCTTTCCTCATAAGGGACATGCTCCAGTCCCCCAGTCATCTTTGTTGCCTTGTGCTGGACTCCTTTTAGTAGTTCCCTGTCTCTCTTGAACTGGGGAGGCCAGAACCAGATGCAGTATTCCAGATGCGGCCTCACTATGGCAGAGTAGAGGGGGAACCTACTAGAGGCCACAGGTCCTGCTGGGACCGTGCTACAGCGCAACTTCTCCATGAAGGACGGCTTCTTTCAACACATCTTCACCTGCTGGGGGAGTGGATGCCACAGGACTGCACTCCACAGACTGCGGCGTCTGTAGGATTGGTGTAGGATTGATGTAGGATTACCTACATCACCATGATCTTCTCCATAGGCTGCACCGTAATCACTGCTCCGGCACCTGGAGCATCTCCTTCACTGCCCTATGTGTCTGCAGGGCTGTTTTTCTCACATGTTCTCACTCCTCTCTCTTAGCTGGTGTTGCACAGCATTTTTTACCCTTTCTTAAATATGCTTTCACAGAGGCACTACTGAAATCACTAATGGGCTTAGAGGGGGACTTGTTAACTACACCCCTTCTAATACACCACAGGATGCCATTGGCCCTCTTAGCCACAAGGTCACATTGCTGGCTCATCATCATCCTTCTGTCCACCAGGACTCCGAGGTCCCTTTCTCCTATGTTGCTCTCCAGCAGGTCAGTCCCCAACCTATGTTGGTACATGGAGTTGTTCTTTCCCAGATGCAAGCCTCAACATGTGTCCTGTCCCACTGTCTATATACTTGATGTAGATATTAAACAGCATTGGTCCCAGTATGGGACCCCTGAGGGATACCACTTGTTGCCTCTCTCCTTTTGGACTGCAAGCCACTGACCACTACCTTTGGGATGTCTTTGGACATCTTAGGGAAAATTGCATGGTGCTACATACCTGCTTTTATACAACTCAATTCTTCCCCCAATCTCTATTGACTACAAGAGGACCATAAACAACTACCAAACAATTAGATATCTGATGTTAGGTACCTAAAATTTGAGTCCTTAATCAGTGAACTGAATCACATTCTAATGTTTATACCCTCTATTGTTAGTCTCTTCCAAGTCTTGTGGGAGTATAATGACACAGTCTTAATAGGAAACAACTGTTAAGATGTAAAGGAGGAAGTAATAGGCTTCAGGAGGGGGGCAGGCTTCTGAAAGAAAAGCTCTTTAAAAGACAAAAACCTACAATTTTTATTCATTAAATATTGCTTAGTACTTATCTACTTGCATCCCATATTTGTTTGAACCAGATGTGTGATACTCTTAATACCATCCAGATGAGAACCAATTGCAAAGGAACACAAAGGTGAGATTAGTTTAGTATGGTGGTGATTTTTACATCCAAACTTGAATATATATAAGAAAAAAAAAAAAGCGCAAAGGGTGAGATGCAGGAAACTGGTCACTGGAATGGGATAGATTGAGGAAGAGAAAATAGCATCAGTAGTGGGTGGAATGTAAGAGAATCTGCTTGAGACACATAATACAGAAACCAACTATAATGATGAAATAGCCAGTTTGCATGAATAAAATTCTCCCCCAGCAGTGATTCAAACTGCAGTGTACAATATGACCATACAATAGAGGACTATCTCCATACATATTAATACCTACCTAATTTTTTTCACTACATCTGGATTGCTTCTGAGTTTTTCCCTAATTCAAGGGTAGCTGAATGTGAAGTCAGTTCACTCAAGATATACCACACAAGATTCAGCCTCTACAAGATTCATTTTTTTGGTTAAATGTAGTCGGTTGTTGCTAATCTGCTTTGAGTAGTAAGAGACAAAACAGTCTTGCCACTGATTAAGTGCCACTCAATATTTTCTAAAAATACATGAAAAATGTTTTCTAGTCCAAAATGGATTGGTTCTGAATTCAAAGATCAATAGTAAACAGGAGATTCATCATCCAACACATTAGCAGACCTCTGCCTGGCTTTTTCAAGAGGTTTATGATTTTTAAATGACTGTGTTGCATTTACTCTGCATTCAGAATAGATTAAATTAGGCCACAAGCCTGTAACATAAGAACTAGATAAATAATATGCCTTATTCCCATCCTTCTAGCAATTATCAGGTGACAGATTTTTTCCACTAATTAAAGTATCTGCTTGTAAAATGTATCTACTCATAAAAAAGGATGGTTAGTGTGATGGCAATTTGACAGTTATTATAAGGGTATGTGGAACATTTATTATAATTAAATAGTATTATTTTTAAAGCTAAGAGCAACATTGTCAGCAGGACATACATACTTTATGTGTTAAGCTTAAAAGAGAGCAAGGTTAATGTTTGAGTTTTAAAGAATGACCACACTCCTTACAAAGCCTGAAGCTCCTTACAAAGACTGAAGCCATTCTTTCCATATGTTAAAATATAAAATTGTTTACATAAAAGACAGGTGAGAAACACTGATTTTCAGTTACTGTGGAAGACCCAAATTCCATGCAAATCACAAGAGAACTTTTGTGCCTCGTTCAAACTCGAGCTACTCACTTCAGTGACAAGATATCATTGTATATAACTTTAAGTATATTGCTTGGGTTTCTTGGATTTGTTTCTGCTTCATCTTTTTGTTTAGGTTCCTACGGAGACAGGAGAATTAGGCTTCTGCCTAATAGTTGGCTTAGCTAGAAACAGATGATCAATAAATGTGAGTGCTTTCCTAGGCTTCAAGATTTAGAGTCCAACAAAAGCTTACAATGCTTGAATGCAGTAAATGTACATTCTCAGTTTTTGAGGAAAGCCAAACTGAATACAAACTGTTCCAGAAGACTTCACACCTTGGGACATGATGACGCTTTACAATCACTTTCCCTGTAGGAGCTATGAGACAGCTTTTTAGTCAGATCTGAGGAAAAAAAAAAAGGCTGTGTCTATACAGCATATTAGTTTTATACTCTTCATTCCTTCATAGCATTATCTGAAAAAAGTTTCAAAGGAACTAAATATCAACTGTGAACAACTCATTCTCTTAGCAGCACAGAAATTACTAACAACCCTTAGATTTGTTATCTATGCAGTTTGTTACACTAGTCGTTCTGAGAAGACTGCTTTCTACTAAGAGCCAAGATTTTGCAACTGGAAGTAATATAACAATCACTGATTATAAAATTATACCAAAGTGTTACTTAATTATTCAAAAGGATTTTTAAAAAATATTAATTGAAAATACAGACATTGACCTTGAACTACTTTTTATTATCTAAATCAACACTGAACCATACATTATCAAAGAGGACAAAATATTAGTATCTGTTCATCTGTATGGAATATGTTATTTGAAATGAAATAGTATTTATCTAATTCTGCAGGAAGTTCTGCACAAATACACACATAATATGTGAACAATACCTCCTCCCCATTTGCCTCTAAATCATTTTAGTCTATCAAATTAACCAAAGGGATGTGAAAGAATTTGATTTGCATTTCTAAATCAATGTTCTGTCTGCAGGAAAAAAATAAATTAACAATCAACCCCTGGATTCCTTCATTCCTTCTTTTTAAAATTGCAATATAAAAACAAAAGAGCATTAATATAAAGCTTTACAATAAATTATTCAAGCATTCTTTAATATGTAAATACCTATATAGATATCTGATAGGATGGTATAAAGAAGGCTGATCCAGAGTCTTCCCAGTGATAGTAAATAACAGGACAAGGAGCAATAAGCACAAATACAAATACAACAAATTTTGTGTAAACACAGGAAAAGTACTTTTTTAGTGTGGAGATGATCAAACACAGAACAGGTTGCTGAGAGATGTTGAGCAGTCTCCATCTGTGGAGATTTTTAACACCTAACTGGACACAGCTGCAGGACATCTGCTCTAACTGAACTTGCTTTGAGCAGACAAGTTGGATTAGGCATTCTCCAGAGGTGCCTGCCAACCTCAGCCATTCATTGATTCTGTGATGCTTTAGAGTTAGAAAAATGAATATTTGAAAATCTGAGATATATGTCCTTCAAAGTTCAATCAAACCCAAATAAACCTAAGACGAAAACCATAAAAAAATGGAAAATGAACCCAAACCCAAAACAGAGTGGGGAAGCAGTATAACTCCTTTTACACATTTGATACTTGCAAAATGAAATTTAAGTATATATACACATACACATATTTTAATAAGATATCACAAAATACTTAGGTCTTCACGTTGTCAGTTGTGAGGCTTTTCAAGATGGTTTGGAAAGACCCTCTGTAAATCATCTGGTTCAAAAGCCTATGACCTCATCAGGTCTAATAATGTCCTTCACTTAGCTCATTAATTCACTGTGTCAAGAGATTGTTTTCAACTCTCCAAAACCCATTGGTCCCATGTTGTCCTTATGGAAAATGTTCAGGTAATAAAAGTCCCCTACATGTATGAGGGGCTTCCTCTAGCTGTGTGAACAAGCTTTTGGTACCCATTAGTTTCTCTTTCTCATCACAAAAAAATGACATGAATGTTCACAGTCTTCAAAGCTGTGTCAACACATAGGTAGATGTGCACACAAACAGACACGCACAATTTCTAGTTACGTATAATTCTTTAGTGCTATTTAGTTAACAAGAAGGAACATATACACCTTTAGCTTTTTGTTAAAAATAACATTTTTTAATTCATCTTATTCCAAAAACCTGCAACTTTCTGTTCTGTGTGACAATTACAGTAAAGCTAAAAAATTATGAAATTTCATGTTTGCCTTGTATGTGACATGTGACACATGACAAATACATCATTATTTTCAGGTACATCCTCCAAATCGAAACAAAATAGAAGAGGAAGAAAGCAAAGGAGGACATTAATTATATCATATACATTCTATATGATTTCCAGGCTGTCGCATTTTGGTGCACTGTTCTGTGTCCTGTTTTAACTTGAAATGCATACAGAACTATTGTGCTACTCTTTTTTTAGCATGGCATCTTATGAGTAACCAATACAGCTTGCTTTGTGGCCAAATTCACCCCCTGTGGGGAAACCACTGTTTTAAAATCAGTTACAGCAATGTGAATTCAGACAGTTTAGTACAGAGAAATGACAGGGGAAAAAAAAAGATAAAAACAGAACAAGAAACCTTTTTCACTCAAGGCATTTGGCTACAAAATTAAGGCCAAATATTAGTAGATTTCATGCCAGCTATAGTCTGATATACATCAGCATATAAAATCATTATATATAAAATTATTTTCCATCCGTTAGCTACTATTATTTTTCTTTGTGTGAAACACACATATATTGTGAAGCACAATTATTCTCATAAGGGTAGAAATAACAGGAAATCCACCAATGCATTATCCTTGCTTATTACTTTTAATTTTCAACCACTGGTTCATGTTTCTTCTGGAGCATATGTAATTCCATCCACTGTGAGAGATCTAGATACAGCAGCCTTCAGTAACAAAGTTATTTTAGTATTTTGTAAGTTACAGAAAGTTTTAATCATGTGTTCCTAGTTTTCTCATGTTTTCTACTTCTCTTCTAGCTGCAACAAAATCAGTAATAGAAACACAGCTGAAAATGAAAAGTCCTTTTAGGAGAAAAGCTCAATTGAGTATTGAGAACATGGCTAAAGATACTTTAGAAGTTGTTACACAAAACATCACAGAAGACCTCTGGAGATAGAAAACACTGAAATTTCACATGTGAGTTAAAGTAAATGTCATTAAAATTATTTTCACTCTGTAGTTTAATTACTTATCATAAATAGTTCGAATAATTATCTCCAGAGACTATTCCATTATTTAATATGTCTGGTAACAACAACAAATCTGCCCCTAACAATAAAACTAAACTCCCATAATGAAACTAACTACCTGCCCTTGTGAAGAACCATAGTTTGCAGTATGTCCAACCTAAAGTTAAATCAATATTATCACAGCTTCTGCTAGTACAGAAGTGATGTTTAGTGTTTCAAGCTGCCCAAGAAGTTAATAAGATTGTCTATATAAGAACCATTTATAGATGCTATGATCAAATAATTTTTCTGGTTATAAGTAAGTAAATAGGTAGGTAGATAGATAGGTAGGTAGGTGGATAGACAGACAGACAGATAGATAGACAGATAGATAGATAAAATAAGGCCTATTTCAAGAAAGGTATGATGTGCAAACATCAGATGAAAAAGATGATAAAACTTGTTGAAGTCTTTGGACATAACCTAGGTCAGACTTCCAAGCCTGTTTGCAAGAGAAAAGAAATGGAGAACACCAACAGCTCAACACATCTTGTTTTATTTTAACTTATTACATCCTCAAATAATGTGTACATCCTCTTACGGCATGCATAGCACTCAGACACATAGTTTAGCACAGAAGTAGCTACTGCATTATTATTGGAAGTGTTACCTAATGCTGCTAGTGTTGAACCTGGCAGAGAAATCTTGGGAATCTCTGTCAAATTCTTTCATGCGACACTTTTTTTTATTCCTTTTGAGATTTCATCTCATTGTTTGTGTGTATTTTTTCACATGTTGATCTGTTCATGCTTAAGGCACCAGTACTAAAGACAGCAAAGTTTCTGTTTTGTTTTTCTTTCTTTTTTTCTTCCTTAATAGTATTCTTCTAATAGTGTTCACTGGCTAACAACTCAAAGGGCTCAGGTTTTTTCTATCTTATCACATGGCCAATCAAAACTATAACCAAAACTATCATGAGTGGAATTTTCTTTAATATCATGCTGCTGCTGTTCTATTCCTGGTAGTAGTAGTAGTAATAATAATAACGACAACGACAATTATCCCATTGATCCATAATAAATTAAAAATAGGACAGGCTAAGAGAGCTGGGGTTGTTCAGCCTGGAGAACAGAAGGCTCCAGGAAGACCTAATAGTGGCCTTCCAGCACCTGAAGAGACTTAAAAGAAAGCTGGAAAGGGACTTTTTACAAGGACATGTAGCAATAGGATGAAGAGGAATAGCCTTAAACTGGAAGAGGGTAGATTAAGGTTAGATCTCAGGAGGAAATTCTGTAGTGTGAGGGTGGTAAGACACTGGAAAGTGTTGCCCAGAGAAGTTAGCGATGTTCCAAACCTGGATGTGTTCAAGCCCAGGCAGGATGAGACTTTGAGCAATCTGATCTAGTGGGAGGTGTCCCTGACCATGGCAGGAGGTTTGGAACTAGATGATCTTTAAGATCCCTTCCAACTTAAACTGTTTTATGATTCTATGAAAAACTTATATTAATATAAAAAGATTTTTGCGAAAGAGGCTACTATAGGCATAATCGTTATATAAAAATGATTAAACCATTTTGTGGAAGTTGCTCCTTTGCCTTAAGTATGCAGTATAAAAGATCATCAGTATTTACACTATGGCAAAAGATGCCAATTATGTGAACATATAATGTACTTCTGAGGGAAATGGCTTTCAAAATGCTTCTGGATTATATAACCCAGACTTATAAAGTAAGAATCCCAATCTCTACTAAGAATCACAAACTATCCAGTTAAGCACATGTATGATAGTGGTATTTTATCTTTGTTTCTTCTGGCTGGTTTTAAATCCGTCTTGGTATTTCAATTCTCACTGGTATGCTTTAATATTGAAAATAAAACATCCTGCCATGAAGTCTCTTATTTTACAACAGCTGCTTATGAAACTGTGGTTTTATTACCTATTTGTAGCACTAACCTTTGTGTCATCTTCCTTATTCAGCTGAAGTAGCTTAGTTTTCTTCCAAGAGAATCATCAGGAGTTCATACCTTTTCTTACATTATTTCTTGCCCTCTTGATGTCTGATTTGGCAATGATTCGCCAGAGGGGTAAGTTAGAGTGTTATGGGGTTCAAATACAACATAGCCTCCTGAGGATATTTGTTATAGGGCTTCATAGTCTACCAAACTGCTGGCAATTAATCTGTATGAAGCTCATTACAGATACATGCATGTACACTTACTCGCTAGTCATATACCCATCTTCTTGCTTCTGCTGACAAAACTGTCAATTTAAACAAGCTATGAATCTGATATGATGGATTTTTTTAATGTTAAATATTCATTGGGTGTACATGGCAAGATTTTGGTAGTGGGGGGGCTCCAGGGGCAGCTTCTCTGAGAAGACACCAGGAGCTGCCCCTGTGTCAAACACAGTCAAACACCAGACAGCTCCAAGACACTCACCACTTTTGGTCAAATCTAAGCCCATCAGTGATGTCAGCAGTGCCTCTGTGAAAGCATATTTAAGAAAGGGTAAAAAATGCTGCGCAACACCAGCTAAGAGAGAGGAGTGAGAACGTGAGAAAAACAGCCCTGCAGACACATAGGGCAGTGAGCTAGATGCTCCAGCTGCTGGAGCCTATGGAGAAGATAATGGTGATGTAGGTAATCCATGCTGCAATTTGTGGAGAGCAGTCCTGTGGCATCCACTCCCCCAGCAGGTGAAGGTGTGTTGAAAGAAGCTGTCCTTCATGGAGAAGCTGTGCTGTAGCACAGTCCCAGCAGGACCTGTGTTGGGTCCCAAGCCACAGGAACAAAAATCCAGGTTGTTGCAGACAGAGACCCACTGTCAGTGAAGGAAGAGCTGGTGCTTGACCAGTACAAATCGATGAGTTCAGATGACAGTCACCCTAGAATGTTGAGAGAGTTGGCTGCTCTCTATAACCTTTGAGAAGTCATGGAGAACAGGAGATGTTCTTGAAGACTAGAGGAAGATAATGTCACCCCCATCTATAAGAAGGGTTCAAAGGAGGACCCAGGTAATTACAGACACATTAGCCTCCACACTTCAGTCCCTGGGAAAGTCATGGAGAAAATCCTCCTGGGGACAGTCACCAGTCAATTGAAGCACATGATTGGGAAAAGCCAACATGGATTTACCAGGGGCAAATCATGCTTGACAAACCTGATTGTCTTCTATGATAAAGTAACCCGCCCAGTTGATGCAGGGTGAGTGGTGGATGTTGTCTACCTTGACTTTTCCAAGACTTTTGATACGGTCCCCACAGCCTCCTCCTGGAGAAATTGACTCATTACAGCCTTGACAAGTGGTCTGTGCAGTGGATGGGGGACTGGCTGACAGGCTCTACCCAGAGGGCGATATGAAATAATTCCTCCTCACACTGGCAACCAGTCACAAGTGGGGTCTCCCAGGGACCTGGATGTTGGTTATTAAGAGCACCCTGATAAAGTTTGCTCATGACACCAGATGAGTGGAGAGGCTGATGCTCCAGAAGGGAAAGCCACCCTTCAGGATGATCTGGACAGACTGGAAGAGTGGGCTAGCAGGGATCTTACGAAGTTCAACAGGATGAAGTGTAAGGTATTGCACCTGCAAACACATAACCCAAGAGCACAGTTCAGACTGGAATCCACCTGGCTGGAGAGCAGCCCTGTGGAAAGTGACCTGGGGGTCTTGGTGGATAACAGGCTCAACATGAGTGAACAATGTGCTGCAGTGGCAAGGAAAGCCAACAGGATGCCGGGCTGCATCAACAAGGGCACCATCAGGAGATATTAAGAAGGCATCATCCCTCTCTGCTCAGCACTTGTCAGACCACGTCTGGAGTATTGCAATCAGTTTTGGTCCTCACTCTGCAAAAAGGATTCAGACAGGTAGGAGAGGGTCCAGAGAAGGGCCACAAGGATTATCAGAGGACTGGAGGACCTGCCATATGAGGGGATGCTAAAAAAAATGTTCAGCCTTGAGAAGGCTTATGGGAGACTTCGTTACCATGTTCCAGTACTTAAAGGGCGGCTACCAAGAAGATGAAGATTCCCTATTTACAAAAAGTCATGTAGAAAAGACAAGGAGTAATGGGCACAACTTGTTCCTGGAGAAATTCTGATTGGACACGAGGTACATTTTTCACTATGAGGATAGTCAAACTTTGGAATAGTCTCCCAGGGGAAGTGAAGGATTCCCCCACATTGAAGACGTTTAATTGTCAGCGTGAAAGGGTGTTGAGCTACCGCATATAAAATATAGTAGTACTTAGAAAGGCTGGAACAGATGATCCTTCAGGTCCCTCCGAACCTGGCATTCTATGATTCTATGATATGACACTGTTTATAAAGCATAGTTTTCCTAGCATATCTGTTTCTGTTCCTGACTCCTGATTGAAGTCTGGATAACTTGGGTTCTTCAGATGCCTCTCCACTTTATATTTGTCCAACACTGAATTACAGGAGAGGACCAAAATGTGGTGAATGTTTTACAGGGAAGAAATATAGAAAAGACTTTTAAAGATTTTATTACACTTTAAGGTTAAGAAGACTTAAGCTTTGAATAAAATGAATGCTTAAACAATGTTAAAACCAAATATTAAACCTTTTTAGTGAAAGAAACATAAATTAACAAATCAGACTGATTAACACAAGCATGAAAGGTAAATGTTAAATACTGAGAAAAAAAAAAAAAAACACAAACAAAAAAAGGTAGTTTTTACATTAGCTTACTTCAAAATTAAGACCTTATGGCCACTGGGGTGGACCTGGTATCCATGAGAACACACACGTCAAACAAAACCAAAAAGCTTTGTTATCTCGGTAACTTTTCTGTTACGTAAGACAAATTTTGTCAGGACATGGAAAGAAAGATTTTCAAAACATGTTGGCATAACACTTTGTCTCTGATTTTGGGCAGCCAAAGCTATTACTTAGGTAGATGTAGACACCTGAATGCAGTATGTTCTTGAAATTTGCTTTCTGATAACACAGGCTCTCTTACAGGATATTTTTTTCCTGTGGCTTGAATGGAACAAATTATATTCTCAGCTGATTTTAATTTTATGTATCATTTTCAGATGAGTAAGAGGGTAATGATAGAGTTCAAAAGGGTAATACTCTTATCACAGTTAAGACAGGAAATTACGATCTGTTACCCTTTGGGTGCTAATTCTTTACTTATTAGAAAACACTCCAGTTAAAAAAAGGTCAGGTAGTGGAAGCCACTCATAAATAGATTCTGACATGTTCTGGCCTTCCTGCTACTACCTTGAAAATATTAAAAGGGAGAGAGAAACATGTAGCTCCTGATATCTGCTGGTCGCATAAAGAAATGCTTAACAAGAGATCTGAGAGCTATTGAACTAAAACAAACTTTAAATTGACATTCTGTTCTCTAGATTTTGCAGCTACTCTTACATCTATCAGGCATTAAAAAGTTATTCTAATTAGCCTTTCAAAGAGGTCTTTGCAACAGCTAACTAGTAGACCAGTGAGAAGTTTTTTGTTTTTCTAATTACAAGTATTGCCTGCACCAGAGGAGACTTGTGCAAGTCCAAAGCTGGAAAAATCTTTGAGATGGTGAAGAGAGTTTTAAGATATAATTTGTGTCCCCAGAATGTGCTCTGATCCATATGACATAAGTGTGTGTGACCCTGAACAAATCAGAGTCATACTGACAGAAACATATTCCTGGAGGAAGTAGTTAGGGAAATACTGTGCCACTTTGATCCCAACAAAGTCCATGAGTCCAGGTAGGATTCATCCTACAGTGCTGAGAGAGCTGACAAAAGAGCTGGCCAAGCTGCTCTCAACCATTTATTACCAGTCCTGGCTGACCAGGGAGGTCCCAGATGACTAGGGGTTAGCCAGTGTGATACCCATGCACAAGAAGGGCCTGAAGGAGGATCTGGGGAACTATAGGCCTGTCAGCCTGACCTCAGTGCCTGGCAAGATTATGGAACAGATCATCCTGAATGCCATCAAGCAGCATGTAGAAAAAAAACAAACCAAGAGGTTAGGTCCAGGAAACATGGGTTTAGGAAAGAAAGGTCCTGTCTGATCAATCTCCTCTCCTTCTATGACTGGGTGACCTGCCTAGTGGATGAGGGGAAGGCTGCAGATGTGGTCTACTTTGACTTCAGGAAGGCCTTTGACACAGCACCCTCCTGGAGAAACTAGCAATCCACAGCTTGGACAGGTGCACACTTCCCTGGGTTAAAAACTGGTTGGCTGACCGGGCCCAGATAGTGATGGTGAATGGAGCTGCACCCAGCTGGCACCCAGTGACCAACGGTGTCCCCCTGGGACCAATATTGGGCCCAGTCCTATTCAACATCTTTATTGATGACCTCAGTGTGGGGATTGAGTCCACCCTTAGGAATTTCACAGATGACAACAATTTGGGGGGGAGTGTCCATCTGCAGGAGGGCAGGAAGAAGCTGCAGAAGGACCTGGACAGGATGGATTCAGAGAAGGGCCACCAAGATGATCAAAGGCCTGGAGCACCTCTGGCTGAGACAACGGGGGCTTCTCAGGCTAGAGAAGAGAAGACTCCGAGGAGACATTATAGCAGTCTTCCAATACTTGAAAGGGGCCTACAGGAAATCTGGGGAGGGGGTTTTCATCAGAAAGGATAGTGATAGGACAAGGACTTATGGTTTTAATCTAAGAAAAGTGAGATTTAGGTTAGATATTAGGAAGAAACTCTTCACTGTGAGGGTGGTGAGGAACAGGAATATCTTGCCCAGGGAGGTTGTTGATGCCCCATCCCTGGAGGTTTTCAAGACCAGGTTGGATGAGGTTTTGTGCAGGTAGTGGTAGGGTTCTCTGCTCATGGCAGGAGGATTGGAACTTGATGATCTTTAGGGTCCTTTCCAACCTTAATGATTCTATGATTCTATCATAACAAGTGGGATAAGGAACAAATATAGAAATATATACAATACCCAATCTTGATGAATCCTGATGTAAGCATCCAAAAATCCCTCGCAGCTGAGCCAACTTAGGAAAAGCATCCAAGGCTCTTCCCATCACCTGATGGATTTTTATGGTGCAGAGAATATGGTGAGCTGATAAAGCAGGAGCCTCTCC
>NW_009953507.1:2456943-2472457 GCF_000747805.2 Chaetura pelagica | reverse complement strand
TGGGTGTCCTGTCCTCCTGGCTTCCTATTCTCTCCTCTCTGTTCTGCCCCACAGATTGTCCTGAACAACCTCTCTCTAGATGCTCATATTGATACCATAAAATTCGCTTCAAACCATAACAACCTGGAAATTGAAATGTAGAAAATTATTGCAGTCTTCGGCTGAATCTGAGGATTATAAGGTTAGAGGTATTTCTTAATACTGTTTCTGTTCACAGTTTCTCAGCATCAAGAATGCTAACTAAAAAATGAAAATGCAAAGTAAAACTATTTTAAAAATAATGTACATCATATGGAAAATCCCTTGTGTTCACACTTTTATATGTATATTTCAATATAATTCCACAAAAACAGTTACTTCCTCGAAAGAGCACATACTTTCCTTTCCTTAGGCTAAGAATAGCCACTTCTGATCTGTAAGTGTAGGATGTCTATAGTAATAACTGAGTAACAGTACTTGAATCAGGAAACTCACAAAATTAGTTTTCATTTGGATTTGCAATTTGAGACAAAGTGAAAATTAATGAGATCATTTGGCTTATACACTTGGAGTACCATTTTCAAATGTAATTACTTCTGGGACAACTTTCACAAATGTCTTTTTCCTTGGGGAGTTCAGTGAAGCTTAGGGTAATGATCTTATAGAGCTACAGTACACAAAGTAGGGTTTCAATTAAGGTTCTGTACAGCTATGTGTGAGAAACAGTTCTTCCCCACATATGTCTAAAAAAATGTCTTTTAAGTCAGCAAAGGCCTTCTGCTGATTATACCCAGCTAATGGACCAAAAATGGCTCATGACACTATGGTATTTGAAACAAATTTGAGAGGCTTTTATGGAATTATTCTATGAGGCATTCTTACAGATATTTTCCAGTTCTCCAGTCCTTTCACATAGGATACCCAGGCTAATGTGGCCTCTTTGACGGTAAAGATGGTTGGGAAGTCTGGAAGATGTTTTTGATTTTAAAAATAAATCTTAACAATGTATG
Source organism: Chaetura pelagica (assembly GCF_000747805.2). Lineage (NCBI taxonomy): Eukaryota > Metazoa > Chordata > Aves > Apodiformes > Apodidae > Chaetura > Chaetura pelagica. The sequence continues at coordinate 2,471,468 of NW_009953507.1, read as the reverse complement.
CAATTTCCAAGAAAAGTTAATAATAATTTCATAATTCTGAAATTTTCCCTCAATATTACTGTACAGCTGAAAAAGGTAAAAAACACCACCTTTCTATTCCTAGAGAGGTGAAAAGGTATCTTTAATACTGATTATTAGTTTTCTTTCTGTATATCTGTTTTTATTTTATACCTTAAATCTCTCAATAAGAAGATAAGCTTAAATGTGTGCATTAATTTTTTTAAAGCACTACAACTTAGGATACTTTTAAAATAGAAATGCAAGTCTGAATACTGATAGACAGTATAACAACCTCCATTAGCCAAGAAAAGGAGAATTAGGATTGATGGAGGGCATTGGGGAAACATAACACACAGTAGGAATCTATTTGGCTGCTTCTACCATCAGATCAAGTGTCTTGGGAACAGAAGCTAAAGACAGGAAGATAGATTAGAGCTCAGTCGTATGCCAGTGCATGACTCTTCCCTAATAACTGAGATACTCTGTTTGTTTTCAGTTATACCTCATAGTAATATGAGGTTACTCACTTTATAATATGCCTTTCTCTTTTCCCAGAAAAGAAACAAAGTTTTAGAAAGTGCCTCAGGACATATCTTATTCTCGTGAAAATCAGAAAAGGAGCTTGAAAATTACTGTTTAAAATTAGATCTATGCCTTTTAAATCTTTTATTTATTTATAATCTTGGACTCTAAATAATATCAATTAGTATTGTATTCCTACATATATAATAGAAAAAATATATACTGGCTTCTCTTTTCATCCTACCACAAGAGTTTGTCTTTTAATGAGGAAATTTGGAACATGAGGAAAAAGGAGGGGAGGGAGTGCAAGACTGAGAGATTTATTCCATGTTACTGTTGAAAGAGTAGTAGGGGTGCTAAAAGAGATGGAGCAGAGAGAGGTTAGTGCACTTGATAGAAATAAAAGGAAAACTTGCTGGAAATTATTTGTGAGGAGAGTCAAGAAGGGAGTCAAGAAGAGAGAGAAAGGAGGTGAGCTGGAAAAGAAAACAACAGGGATTGCGATAGCTTGAACTTCACAAGAATTGGACACAAAATATAGGTATAAATGAAAGAGTCAGAGAAAGAACTGTGGACCATTTAGGAAAATTCGTTGAAAAAATCATTATGAGATAAAGGCAACACAATCAAATGCATTACAAACAGCTTGTTTCAAGTCACAGTTCTGAACATCACTTTTAAAACTCTGTTTTGATGATTTTTAATTGCATGTGTTTAACATTACTTTTAGAAGATGGTTTTGGATGGTTTTTAATTGCATTTATTTAACATAAATTAAAAAAAAAACAAACCAAAACAAGGTTTGATGTTATTTTCATGGCATTTCTTTAACATTATTTTTAGAAAACAACTCATATTTTATTGAATTGTCTTTATCTAATAATGAGTTAACTAGAAACAGATGCAGAGCAAGGTGGACACCTCTGATGGCTAAACACAATGAAGGTGTGAGCTTAATCAGCTAGCATGTGCATGACTCATACACTTGAACTCCACTATGTATACAGAGTTTCCTTTTAAAGATCAGAGTCTTGTGACCAGAGCTGGCTGACTGATTCCTGTGGTTGTGCTGCTCAAGTGACACCTGTCAACTCATGTACAGTAGTCCTGGAGGAGGGTCAGTGGTGTAGAAGATTTTGGTGGAGAGTTGGTGGTAGCAAAGAGTAATCCTAGACCTGTGAAGGAAAATTGGAAAAGCAGATGTTGCCTGTCCGTGAAATCTTAGCTTTTACTACTAAGCAAGATAAAGATCAAGCTTTGAGGTTGTCATACCTTCCTCTGTGATTTTGGGAAGAAATCCAAATCTTGTATGTGTGCTTTGTAGGTAAGATTTTCACTGTGATTGTACAGGAACCATCTTCAGTCTCCCAGAGGACTTCCTACACCAAACAGTCCACAAAAGTTCAATGAGGTGAAAGGGACTGATAGAAGCTTAGAGGTAAAGAACATTATAATGGAAATAATATTTCTATCTATTTTTTAAAATGTATGCTTTTTACAAGGTAAACAGTGTCTGTGGAATGCAAATTTTGTAATCAGTTGCATTCAGTCCTTTAGAACTGTTTTTTTTTACCTCTTTGTTATTTTTATCTTCTCTTGTTTTGTTGTGATTTCCTGACCTTTCATTTATTTACCCTGAGACACGGAATCACCACTTCCATTTTATTTTTCATCCCTTAGGCAAGGGATACTTTTCTGCTGCTCAGTGAAATTTGTTTTTTTCTTTTTAATTCATATGCTTCTAATTATACTCTCTTGTATCAGGCTCCTTCCTTATATGCTGTCCTTCCTTGATATTTACTGCTTTCAGGTGTTTGTAATTGTTTATTATGTCTTCCTCTCTTCCCTAATCAAGTTACTTCACCAAACTATTTGTAATCTTTTCCTAAAAAGTAAGTCAATTCATTGCCTTAATTAAGGCTTTGAAAAGCGTTTTTTTTTTTTTTTCCTGAGGTTTCATTACTTGCAAAATTATTTCCTTATTTTTTCTTGTTAAACACTAATTTAAAAGTTATATTTAACATCTTAAACATGTAGCTGTCTAATAGCTCACTTTGTTAATTTTCCCTTTATTTGTATGCCTTTTTTACATGCTTTCATCTTGATGGCTTGAGTATGTGTATTTGCCTTTTCCTCTAACTTTATTTTGCAATCTCATATCATCTAAGCAGCTGCTGGATATAGAAAGACAAAAATGGAGACACCAAATCGAGCTATAAGTGAGTTAGGATTCAGTGGCAGAAATAGTTTCTTGCATGTGTGTCCTCTCTTGGCACCTATTTATGTTGAATCCTGTGCTCTCTTCCATTTGCATCACCTGTTCTTGTTTAGTACTGACTTCAATCCTGACATTTTTTTTTGCAGTCTCACTTTGTACACATGCGTACTTCATCTCCTATATGGGACAACAGGGGTATTTACTTTTTCACATTTCAACAATGGATGAACTAGGTTTACAGCACGTGCAGACTGACAATATTACACTGTGAAAGAGTTTGGACAAGATTAAGTTTGATTTATGTAGATTTTTTTGCAAAAGGCTTAAAACATTAGCTGAAACATAAATTAACTTGTTATTTAATTTCACTAATTGACAAAGGTATAACCAGTTATGGAGAGAAGATATATCCTTTTGATAAATATAAAACTGTAATGTCTGTTACTACTAAATACCAATAAAAAATGTATATGCCAGAGTGTCAAGAGACATGAGCAGGAGTTTAGGGAGCAGAACAGCTGAGCTAACTGATTTTGCTAACTAGACTTCTCTTTCTGCCTTCTTCTAAATGGATGCAGCTCAGTGAGACTTGTCAGTAATAGAAAGACCTCATAACATTGCAAATAGGAAATTTCTGGCTCTGCCAGAATGTGAATTGTGCTGTTTCCTTCATCCAGACCATGGCTCTTTCCTTTGAGCCTGTTTGGATGTGTCTTCATTGAACGCTAATTTTTAACTGAGTAAATAGCTTTGTGTATCAGCCACAGGCAGTTTCTCTGCAGTTCTCTTCCCCTCCCCATTTCATACACACTTTTTCATTGGGAGAGGTGGGGAGGAGGGCAAATTTACTGGAGATGACAGGTGTTACAATACATACAGACTCAACCACATTGAAACCTCTCCTATACTGATTGTATATTTTGTAAAGATGGAATTGAAAAACATAAATTTCCACCCTTCCACCCTTCCACCCTTCCTCCCTTCCTCCCTTCCTCCCTTCCTCCCTTCCACCCTTCCCTTTTTTTCTCTTCTGTCTTTTTTTATACTTATGTTGACTTCTTTCACTGTTCTGGCATTTCTCCATGATCATGAAAAATGCTTCTTTCTGTGGCTGGCATACACTCCCACTATTGGAATTGATAATGAAAGTTCTATCTACATTCACAAGATTAAATACTGTGTGCAGTTGGAGGTAAAACTAAAATTAGATATTGCTCCACCAATATGAAGCATAATATAAAGTCTTAAAAATATCCAGGTTCAGGAAGAGCACTGAAATCTATTCAAATCTGTCTTCAAGTAATGAGGTCTGAGATCAAGCACTGTGTATCTGTATCAAAACTTACATCTTATTGTGCTTTAAGCCAGCAGACAAGCACAATTCTGGTGTCAACTTCCCTTCCTACATCTACCACATTATCTCTAAGCTGCCTGCGAGCAAAGTTACAAAAATGTATCTAAAACATACTTAAAACTAACAAATGCTTAAGACAAACAAACAAAATCACAATCTGGATTACTTTTGAAGATTATAGATTCAATTTACATAAAAATATTATAGCTGCAAGCACTTTCACTCATTGCAGGTATGGGAATCAGGGAAGATTGGGAAGAGCAGTCTTTAGGGTGTTTGACAGTGAAACTGACTAATTGTTTATCTGTGGGAATGTCTTTTATGCAAGTAAAGCACAACTGGAAAGAAATGATCCTCAGAACTAGCTATATTTTACCAATGCGATACTAGATGGGTTACTAGCATTGTGAACTGAAGTGCTCATTCAGTGTTACTGGAGAAACAGATCAAACATCGGACTTATGTTACAAAAAAAAAAAAAAAAAAGGCATTTTTAAAATGTGGCCATATAACACTTCTTAGATTTTGAGACCACGTCAAGTTTTGCAGGCACAGAGTGGTTTATATGTGCTTTTGCTATAGCACATTGATAACTGTATGCAGGTAATTCACTTTAGCAATGATCAGTGCATTAACTGCAGTTTTCAATTGCTCACAGAATATACAAAAAAACCTCTTAGTATACCAAGAAAAAACCCCAAACCAATAAATGGCTGCAAAGTTAAAAACTTTTAGTATTCTAGAGAAGGTGTTGTTTTAGTAACTGAACTTGCTTTTACAATGTAAACATGGTGCTGGAAGAAGACAGCATTTTATAGAAGTTACAATAACTGCACGTAAGTGAGCTGTATATTGAGAAATATGTAGGAAGAAAGGAGAGGAGGAAAGCCATCTATTTTGCAGTGCATGCCTTTAACTATCTTCTTCAACTTCTCTAATGGTAAAACATCAGCCTCCACTTTCTGTCCCGTGAGAATGTATGCTGTATTTGCTCAAGGACACTCCATTACTGCACACATTTTGCACAGTATGAAATGTGGATAGGAGATTTTTTCGTATTGATGAAGAAAGAGTTGACATCACACCTTTGCCTTCTCTCACTTCATTTAATTACTAGAGGCCACATAAAGTATGTGGTCCTACCTATGTGTGACTGTTCAAGTGTCAGTTAGCACAAAGAATTATGTTCACTTGAAGGATTTCCTGTCACAAAGTGCATTTCAAAAAGGTAAGCAAGTGACCCTGCTCTGGCAGGGGGGCTGGACTAGATGATCTTTCGAGTTCCCTTCCAACCCCTATGATTCTATGATTCTATGACTGACAATGAATTCCACTCCTCCACTATGACAAACAGACTATTGATTATAATTTGTGATATTCCAGTCTATAGCATTGGAGTCAATCTCTTCTCCACATAACCAGATGAGAATGAAGTACTTACTGACTATTCAAGAACCTTGACACCAACTGAATGAAGCTGTGCACAAGACAAGTGCTTGCTATTGAAATTCCAAATGATGTCTATAGCTATAAGTTGGAGATTCACACTGATTGCAAGAATGTTCAAAAGAAAGACAAAATTACATTGCCAGTCACATCCTGATGACTGATGGTCCCTGTGATTGCATAGCAGTTTGCAAGCCAGAAAAATTGACAGGATGAGCTGGTTGCATATGAAAATGTCGAAGTACTTTCACCTCCACCGGAAAAGCTGATAGTGGAATCATTCCCAGGTTGGTCTCTTCAGGTCAGAAATGGTTGTCAGTGATCCAACAAAGGCACAATTCAGTCTGAAGGGACAGCCAGAAGAGAAACTTTTTGCCCGAGTGATTTCTTATCATTCTTCAGCATGAGCAGACTGTGACAAAAGATTCTTCTTGTGGGGAAATCATGCTGTTCTTCCTGACTGAGCAGTCTTGACCCACTAGCAATCTTTCTGAAGCATATCAGAACTCCGTTCCTATGAAACCATTGCTAGTGAATGAACACCGTTGTGTAGACAATGGTGAATTAATGTATTGTTTTCCAAGTCTATTTCTTGAGATTCTTCCAAAGAACTTATGATTGCACTAGATTTGTTTGATTTTTGTTTGATTCATCCTCATCCCAAATATCTAATGTGACACTTTATGCACTTCACCATCCATTCAAAACTCATATGTCAGCAGATACTGACATATTAGTTATAGAACAGCCTTCATCTCTGATTAGTTGGAGGACTTCAGAAGTAGCTTAATTTAGTTTTCTTCCACATAATCCCTAGGCAAATCTCAAGACAAAACTGAGTTGTCTTAATTTTCTTCTGTGTATGAGTGTGTGTATGTTTTGTCTTTTCTATATACAACATATATATATATGGATATGCATAAATCTATACATATGTATATGTGCATTACTGTTTTTTAAACTCGGCCTGCATTTTGCTTCATAACTTTCCCAGGGACTGAAGTGTTAAGCCACCTCATTTAAACTATAGTAGTACCTAGAAAGGTTGGACCAGATGATCTTTGAGGTCCCTTCCAACCTGATCTTCTATGATTCTATGATTATGTTTTCTGGAAGTCTTGAAGCTGGATTTAAATTATGTCCATCAAAATTTACCAGAGTAACTTGTCCTGTTTCAAGAAGGTCCAGACCACTGCAGAGTAAATTGCATCCTGCAATATCTATGAACTGAGAGTCAATCTTAGAGAAGTCTTTCTCTGAGGAAAACTACAGATATAGTGTCTCTGACACTGGCTATTATTGATCTAATGCTTCTATGCTGAGAATTCTTTCAAAGATACCCACATCTTCCTGCATAGCTTGAGTTAAACTCGTAGGCCTCCAGCATGAATGAGGAAGGATTTGTGAAATCATGCTAGACCACAATAAGGATCCTGTCCTGAAGTGTATTAGCTGAACTCAGGAAGTTAGTGGGTGCCTGATCTGGTGGATTAAAAGATAAAATATGCAGAATTCAGGAGCTGGGGGTATTTGCCCTATTGCACACAAGAAATTGGAGATGTGAGATAGACCTGTTGTAGCAATCTCAAATCTCTATGAACATTTGGTGTTGCCTGCAGAGTATCCATATAAGTATCCCCTCCTCGGGGAAGGGTCTGGAAAACCTAGCAGGTCTGTGCCCAACAAATGAAAGCCCCTGAGGAGGTTAAGGTGGGGGAGGGTGTGGTGCCATGCTCACACTCAGCTGAGAGCAGCCAGAAGCATGCTGAATGCATGGGTGAGCATGAGGGGATGAACAAAACTCTGCCTGCTTGGCAGTTGAGCACTAGGTGGTTGTCACCCTCTAGGAAAGACATCTACTATGGTCTCCACACAGAAGAAGGCCATGCGCTCAGCACCAGTCAGGTTAGATGTGGGAACCCAGACAGAGTACCCATGGAAACATGCAGCTGTGCAGGTCACAGGCTGCAGAGGGTGTTAAAGCCTTTTGCTGGCAACAAGGGGCAGTTATGACAACGGCTGTGTGCACTGTGAGCAGGTAGATGATCTTCTCTGATGAATGTCAGACTTAAAAGAAGAAGTTGAAAGGCTAAGGAGCATCACAGAAGCTGCAAAGAAAACAGACTGGTGGAGCCCAGCTCTTCACTCTATGAAAGAGAAATGGGAGCACCCATCAGAAAGTATGCAGGATCAGGGAGCCCCTCTATCCTGCCCCTGCCAGACCAACGGCAATAGCCTGGATGAGGGGAGTGAATGAAGCAAGTCTGTGGTCATGGCAAGATACCAACTCCTTCCTTGTATATCTCACGACCCCAGGTGGGGTGTATTAATTTAAAAATAATACACACATGAATCACTTGATGACATGAGTCAAGCAAAAGCCACTAATTTCAACTTGTGACAATTGTGCTAGCAATATTTTTATTTAAATACACTCAAAGGTTTATTTAAAAATAATTTAAATTACACTTTTATTTTTCAGTCCATCTGTCTTTGTTTTGTATTGCAATTAATTTATTGATTCTTGCAATAATAAAATAAGGGTTTATTTAAGAAAATCAATATATTGTATAAATATATAATATAAATACCTATATAAATATTTATTTATAAATTACATAAGTTAAAATAAACTGCTAAAGTGTTCTCTTGAAGCATGGAATAGATTTAGGAGAATTAATGTTTCTTTTTTCACGCTGTCAAATTTTTCTGAAATTAAGTTATAAACCAAATAACAGGTGCTCCACTGGCAATTAGGACTTAATACAGGAAGTTAAGAAATTACAGAATAATTAATTTAAAGGCTTGTGGGTTTTTGGTTGTTTTGTTGTTTGGTTGATTTTTTTGTTTGTTTGTTGTGCAGTAAAATCAATTTATTTATTATTTTTTTTAAAATCTGAATTCACACCAATACACTTTTATCCAGCATCAGAGAACTCACTCTCAAACTGCTGTCTCCATCCTTTGAGGCTTGTTCTAACCTTACGGCAAAAGTAGACTGGCCACAGCAACTGTGGGTGGGTGCTCCTTTATTTTGTCAAGTATTCCATACTAAATTTTGAGAAAATTCCATACTAAATACTATTTAACCTCCATGACAATGCAGCAGCACTTTGAAGACCCCATTTAGTGTACAGTAAACCACAGTCCATCATAGTAACCTCAAATATATGCAGTGGGAAATGTTTTAAGAAAATACCTTGTGAAGATAGAAGTTAACACTGAAATATAACTAGGATCTATTTCCAATTATTCATTTTTCTAGCACTTAATGAGAAACTTATTTGTAATGTTTTCCAGTTTATATATTTTTCAGCTTTTCCTTATCCGTCTATACTTCCTTCATTCATTCAGGTAGCATTTTTTTCTGTATTTTTCTTCTTTAGGCAAGTCTCTTAAGTAATCCCCAGTCTCTCATCTATTAACTATTGATATCTTCTGTTCTAGGAAGTCAGTTAGGGATTTGCTGGAATTCAAACCACTAATTTTACTCTTTCTAAGACAGCTGTTTTCTGCACAGCTAACTGATCACCAGCTTTTCAAGTAGTAATAACACAGCACAACTTTTAAAGTCAGATGTGTCACCTCTACCACTTTGTATGGAAAACAGCTTGGTTGATCATTAGCAAATGTTTCTAAATCAGATAGTACAATAAAAGAACACGGGGATAGCTGCTGACATTTGGTAGTGCCAAAAGAAATAAGTTTTCATGCCACTTCTTTGGTCACACATGCATAGATGCTAGATATTACGAAGAAACAAACAAAACTGGTCAGTCTATGAAGTCAGAACCTATTTGTGATCACTGGTCAAGGAGAATGTTGAGAGATACTTCTGAAATTACAAATGTTGCTGAAGTACTTTATGATGAACAAGTGTGCAGTAACCAATAGAGATTAAATACCATATGTCTTTATTGTAGTTGTCCAGTCTTTAATTTTCCATTGCTATACTCCTATTTGCCATAAATAGGAGTATGCAGATCCAGGAGATCAGAAATCTAAGCCCATAACCTTACCAGCAGTTTACTCTCATTCCTAAATGAAAGGTTGCCATCATGTTGCAGTCTCTCAGACTCCAGCATAAAACTACGTGATTGCACATTAAACACTCCACAGCATATGAAGGAAGATGTGCCTTTTCATTGTAAGATACTGTGCCCATTTTCTACATGGGAAATGGTATGCCATCCCCTTTTTTTTGGTTTGTGGTTTGTTTTTTTTGTATATAAATAGTGCACACCATAGTCTTGCTAAATCAAATCACTGTAGCATTTCTAAGGATCACTTCCTTTGGCACTGTCCTCCAAGGAAGGATGTAATAAGTCATTTTTCTTAGTAGGAGAAACTTAAAATATAGTGTTCAAATACTTGGTGAACACAACAGCATTTTAGGTTCAAGGTAGCAGTATTGAATTAAATAATCGTGGGATATTCTCAAATTAGAAAATGCACTGAAAATCATTATTAAGAGATGTCCTATCTTCATAATAGTCTCTTTATACACATCCTCATCTCTGTAACAGAGTGAGGTGGACAGTTTTCATAATCAGATTTAGTCCTTTTAAACTTAATGATTACACAAATGGAATAAACTAAATCCACAGTGTGACTTCAATGTTACCAAAGGGGATACCCCTCCTAGGGAACAAAAGGCACCCAGTAAACCAAGTGTTGATTATTAGGTGCTACAAAATTAGAAACTTTAGCAAAGAGCATTCTACACAGTTTATTCAGGATTGCCCATGCAGAAGGCCAAGTCTTTGGCCTTGTCACACAGACAGTTTTATACTACATTTTCCTCAAAAATCTTAGTGCTCATGTGGTGAACATTTGTCCTGAACTTACATTCTCAGGTCAAGTTCATCTTCCTCATGATACAAAAATGAGAGAGATTTTGTTGTAGCCAGATGACTTGTTGCAACCAAATGATAAATTAGATCCTTTATTGATGTTGACATTGTCAAAGCAATGTAAAAATCACTACAGGCAATATTCCAGTGTTAATATGCCTCCTTAGTAGTGAAGAAAATTATTTATTTTTCAAGACTTACGGAATTTTATACAGCTAGAAGGAATCTTAAAACGTAAGTGTGCAGACCAGGCAAGTAAAACAATTACAGGTCAGGGAGAACACCCAGTCCAGTTGTCCTTCTGTTTCCCTGTCTACTTTTCCCAGAGTTACTAGCTAATTAAGAGGAACACATGAGCCCTACTGCTAGTCTTGGTGGCAGCTGTGTATTAGGGAAAACTTGACTATTGTCACTGTGTCCCTACTCACACTGTAACTGGGCTGACTTCAAAAGAAAGTTCAGTTTGTACATTCTTCTTGGGCTTAGACATGAGTTAACCTGCCAGTCAGTTCACATGTCAGATAGATCAGGATATGAATATGGATGCATTTTTTGGTGCCTATGAAACCTGTGAAATTTCTGAAAGCTGAGTAAATGTTTAGAGAGATGCATCTAAATTCCAGAGGTGTATAACAGGGACAACGTAGATATAAAGTAGATATGCATAAAATGACAATTATATGTCTAATTTCTAGTTTGATCTAGGTCTGTGACATGTGGAGTCCCTCAGGGGTCAGTACTTGGGACCGGTGCTGTTCAATATCTTCATCAACGACCTGGATGAGGGTATAGAATTTACCCTCAGCAAGTTTGCTGATTACACTAAATTGGGAGGAGTGGCTGACACACCAGAAAGCTGTGCTGCCATTCAACGAGACCTAGACAGGCTGGAGAGTTGGGCGGGGAGAAACTTAATGAAATTCAATAAGGGCAAGTGTAGAGTCTTGCATCTGGGGAAGAACAACCCCATGTACCAGTACAAGTTGGGGGCTGACCTGCTGGAGAGCAGTGTAGGTGAAAGGGACCTGGGGGTCCTGGTAGACAGGAGGATGACCATGAGCCAGCATTGTGCTCTTGTGGCCAAGAAGGCCAATGGCATCCTGGGGTGCATTAGAAAGGGTGTGGTTAGTAGGTCAAGAGAGGTTCTCCTCCCCCTCTATTCTGCATTGGTGAGGCTGCATCTGGAATATTGTGTCCAGTTCTGGGCCCCACAGTTCAAGGACAGGGAACTGCCTGAAAGAGTCCAGCACAGAGCCACAAAGATGATTAAGGGAGTGGAACATCTCCCTTATGAGGAGAGGCTGAGGGAGCTGGGTCTCTTTAGCTTGGAGAAAAAGAGACTGAGGGGTGACCTCATCAATGTTTACAAATATGTAAGGGGTGAGCATCAGGAAGATGCAGTTAAGCTTTTTTCAGTGTTGTCCAGTGATAGGACAAAGGGTAATGGGTGCAAATTGGAGCATAGGAGGTTCAGTGTGAATATCAGAAAAAAACTTTTTTACTGTGAGAGTGACAGAGCACTGGAACAGGTTACCAGAATTGTTGTGGAGTCTCCTTCACTGGAGACATTCAAAACCCACCTGGACACATTCCTATGTGATGTACTCTAGGTGACCCTGCTCTGGCAGGGGGGTTGGACTAGATGATCTTTCGAGGTCCCTTCCAATCCCTAGGATTCTGTGATTCTGTGATTTGGTTGTAGGACTTATTTGTATACACTCCAACAAAGTAATTTTAACACCAAATACTTCTGGAGGACTTTTTATCTTCAAAGTGCCTTTCAAATTTTGAATATGATGGTAGTCCTTATTTTATGGACTTAAATATTTGATATTAATGAAAAATTAATACAAAATGTGACACAGTGAAAAATCATTACTATCTGTTATCTATTTCAATTAACATTTTGAGGGAAGAATGAAAAATAAGTACAGAAATGTCTATATTACAAAAAGCTCTCTGACAGGAAAAGAAGGGAATAGCTTCACATCAAGGATTGTCCAGCTTGATGATCATCTGTCCTAAGGATAAAGTTTTCTACACTGTTCTTCAACTGTAAAAGAGAACAGCATATGCAGAAGTTAAATTCACCCAGAATGTAGGAAGATGTCAATTTTGCAGCTGGGAGACAGAAAAGATAACAATCAATTAAGCAAAATTTCAGGAAGCTTTAATGTTGGGAACTAAACTGAAATAAAAGACTAATCATATTTTATTGTGCTTCAATGTAAGTAGGTGATTTTCTTTCACTCAAAACATCTTAGAGCTGACAGCAAAACTGCTCACAGTGAGACAACACAGATATCAGTCAGGAACAACCACAAGCTGGTGTAGATATTTATCTATTGGTTCTCCATGGCATTAAGGAAATTCTTCTTACTCTTAAGCTAAGAAGAATTTTCCCTTTCTACTCATTTTTGAAGGATGTTACTCTACAGTGCAAGAATCATGATGAAAAGAGTGTGATATACTTTCAGCAAATATATCATTTAACTTCTTTGCATCCAGAAGGTATACAAATTTAAAACATCTAAAATCAACCATACAGATATCTTAAAAGTAGAGCAATTTTTTTTTAAAAAAAATTGCATTCAAAATACTGATAATTCTTATTAGAAGCTATTTTTTAAAATTATATTTATGCCAAATGTTCTCATTATATTAATTTTTATGGACAATTAATTTTATCATTATGGCCAAAAAAATTAAATAAGAAAAAAAAAACCCAAACAAACATTAAAACATCATTTCACTCCGATAGGAATAGTTCTCCCCAGTCCTGCTAGTTTACCTAACTCAAATAACTGCTACATTAAATAAAATCTCATTAATTATCTAAATTCCTCACTTACCTGTTACAACAGGGACAACATTGAGCTTCCTAGTGTGTCCCAATACCCTAAATCATTATCTAAACCACATATCATTTCAAAGGCTGCTATCCTGAGACCCAAGATTCTGTACCACAAACAAGAGAAACTATTTATGGTACTCAAGTAAATGCTTTACTTCACTTCATTTCTTTATGACTAGTCTTTCTATTTATATTCTATTTGTAACATATGGTGGTTTAGGGTAGTTTTCTCCTTCATTTACAGCAAAATTTCAAGAACAAATGATCTGAAGTGATAAAACAAATGTACATTGCACAGAAAGGCAGGTAAAACCCCAAAACACAAACCCAAACCTCTTGGCAAACATTGCCAAGATTGGTTCAAAAATTTTTGCTGCTCTGGGAACGAGAAAAATTGATTCAATTCATAGCTCACAGTCATTAATATTCATTATGTTTCCTTTCCTATCTGGAAATGCATCAATTAATTAATTAACTATTCATAGAAGTAGTTCTTTTTCCTCTCAATTTCCATTCCATATTTGAATTCTTCTTAATGCTACATTTACAATTCTTTTTGCTTCTACATTAAGTAATAATATGAATTTACATGAATAAACAAACAAATAAATCAACAAATATGATCATGGTTATTGTCTGTGAAAGAAGGAAAAAAAGAGAGGAAAAGAGAACTGTCAGTTAAAATTTAATTGCCATGACTAAAATATGCTTAACTGTCCTATCTGAATGGCATGCGGGCCTACAAGAGTTATGCAAATACTCTGCTTTCTTGTTCAGTGTTGAATAGATGGTTAAACAATGGATTTACTGCACTGAAGAAAACAGAAAGAGCTCAGTTGTCAATTATATATTCCTGTGTATAGATTCATCTGGAAGCAATCAGTTAAAGGTCTTAAAATTTTGGGTGATTGGAAGATCCACAGGTTTTCATGAGGGTTCTGTAAAAATAATTTAATACTTTTTTTTTTTTTTTTTTCTGTGATTTTAACAAAAATTAAGCACACAGAGCATGTGTTTTTGATGTTTTATATCTGATTTGTCAGTATGAAGGAAACAGATGGAAAAAACTTTTAGGCCATTGTGAAGGACCAGGTATTTCCTTACATGAACATGAAATGTCCTTTGAGTCAGCCGACAAAACTGACTTAAAATGGCGTCTCCACGCGGCGCTGAACCCCCTCTGTGTGTGTGTGTGGGGGGGGCAGCTGCTGCAGGGGAGGAGCCGTGGCCGGAAGCAGGGGCAGGACCAGGGGCCGTCTGGACGGGCGCAAAAGCCGG
>NW_009953507.1:2454648-2456758 GCF_000747805.2 Chaetura pelagica | reverse complement strand
CGTCGCTTTGTGGGGGGGGGGGGCCACCTGCGCTTGGAGTGCCCGCATCCTCTTTGCTACCCAGCTCATCCTACCTGCACTGCCGTGGTGAGACAATTCCGGCTACCCCAGCTTATAGGGGAAAGTATAATCCAGCCATTCGGGCATATCCCTCCCCTCTGCTTCCCTCATGTGAATAAGATGTGTAACTAAGGTGTACCCATATATGTTTAATGTGTTGTAATCACTCCTTTTGAACCTCCTGCCCCAAATTGCTTTGTTTTCCCCGCAATAAACCGTGCATTTCTTTAGAAATATTAGTAAGCACTGAGCAAGTTATTCACTCGAAAAAGTCAGAGCATAAGCCCCGGTCTCCTCTGTGTGAGGCGATACCCACGTGTGGATCTCTCAGCAAATCCTGATAAGTTAATACACTCCAATAAGGAGATATAATAGGTCACGGATCGTGACAGCCATTATTTCCTACACGCATAAAAAGGGAATAAATCCTAAATTACAGTGAGGGACTGGCATTTCCACTGAGTGACTGAAGTGGAAGTATTTCCAGATGTATAAGCCAGGATTCTTCTTATGTCTTTTAATCACATCATTGGCTTCAAAAGGGAATGCTAGTATGCCAACTCTGCCAATACACATGAAACCAACAAAACCAATCAAACAAAATGAACTCATCTTTTGTTTTGAACCTTGAGAATCAAACTACACAATGTATGATGCATGAAATATATGCCCTTACGTATACGAAGAGCAATGCAGATTATTCACTTTTAGCAAAAATCATCCTATAATTTTGCTCAAGTGACTGTAATGAAAATTTCAGAATTATGTTTTCTGTATTCTACTAGGCTTATCTTAAGGGATAAGGCTTGTCTTAGTGTATGGGAAAACATTTGGTGATATTCCTTTTTTTGCTTTAGAATTAATGGATATTTAAAGAGAGTGAGGAAAAGGACAAGACTTGAGCACTATATAACTTAGGGTCTTATAAAGACCTGTTAATCAATTGAGACATTTGATTAAGAACTCTCTGAATAAAAGGTCACTAATGGTTGAAGTAATTAAATGTATTTATTTTATTTAAAATGAGATGTCAAACATAAATGTAGGAAAAAAGGGAATTTTAGTATAAATTAATTGGCATGTATAGATGTGATTTTCCATTCTTTGAACAAACATGGTTTTGCTTTTTAGTTGTTTTGGTTGGTTGGTGGGTTTTTTCAATTTCAATTGAATCCATAAAACCCCATTGCTCATGCTGTTCTATTAAGGTTTTCTCTTTTCCTTTCCGTGCGTATGAGGAAGGGATCCATGTTGGTCCAGGTGTTTGATGGAAACAGGTCTACTCAACAGAACACTTAATTAACATCTTTCTCTCACTTAAGAGCTTGTGCTCGTAGTAGTATAGAGAGTTGAACTAGATATTCAGTATACATTTTATAAACTTAAAAATTAAAGACTACAAATCTCTTAAGCTGATTTTACTAATTATATCCCCTGCTTATTGATATACAGATTTATACTGAGCAGGTGACGAGGAGAGAAAACTAATTCAAGTTTATTCTTTGTTAACGTTTATGATATGTGCCAGAGGTATGCACTCATGCCAACTTACACAGCTCATTTTGATAAATACAAACTAATTTGGTGTGACTTTCTACACAACTTAAGTTTTTTGTTTTATTTATTTGGTTTTTGGGGTTTTTTCATTTTATTTCACCACTTGATTAAAAAAAATTGATATAGGGTTAGCAAATGTCATTGGCTTCTATTTTCTCTTTTAGTTGTAAATTCCAATGGAAATCAATTATTTCTTTTAATGAAATGAAGAGCTCTTAGCTGGATGTTCTCTGAGCATTTGCAGATTACACGTTTATCATTTCATTTCAGTGTGAGACTTAAAAGGCATAAAGTTTTCTTTATTTTTCCCTATGATTCCCCATCATATCTTAGTAGATAGCATTGTGTGCAGAATAGGTAAGAAGTTAAGCCCCAAAGTATGTGGTTGTGAAGGTCCAGGTATTTCCTTACACGAACATGAAATGTCCTTTGAGTCAGCCGACAAAACTGACTTAAAATGGCGTCTCCACGTGGCGCTGAACCCCCTCTGTGT
>NW_009953507.1:2429731-2454373 GCF_000747805.2 Chaetura pelagica | reverse complement strand
CGCCACAGAGCCGCGCGCCGCCTGCCCGCGCTGCCGCCGATGACAAAGCCGCAGTCCCAACGTCCCGGAGCCGCTCGCCACGCCGCTGAAACCGCCGCGTTTCCAGGGTCTGCAACCAGCCGCGCCGCACCTACGGTCCCGGAGCCGCGCACCACTTCTCTTTGTGGGGCGGGGCAACCTGCGCTTGGGAGTGCCTGCAGCTATCTGCGCCGCCGTGTGGTGAGACAATTCCGGCTATAGGGGAAAGTATAATCCTGCCATACCTGCACACAAATCGCGACCCTATATGGGAACTTCGTCGGGCATATCCCTCCCCCTCCTTCCCTCACTTAAATAAGTAAATAAGGTGTGTAACTAAGGTGTACCCATACATATTTCATGTGTTTTAATCACTCCTTTTGAACCTCCTGCCCCAAATTGCTTTGTTTTCCCCACAATAAACCGTGCATTTCGTAAATTCTAATTGGGGATTGGCTGCTGTTATTGGAAATATTAGTAAGCACTGAGCAAGTTATTCACTCGAAAAAGTCAAGGCATAAGCCCCTGTCTCCTCTGTGTGAGGCGATATCCACGTGTGGATCTCTCAGCAAGTCCTGATAAGTTAATACACTCCAAAAAGGAGATATAATAGGTCACGGTTTATTTGCAATTGGTGACAAAGTAAATTGTATTTCTTCTTTTTACAGTACTGTTTATTTACATTTCCTTTCTTGAGTTTTTGGGGGTTTGTGTTTGTTGGTTTTTGGTTTTTGCTTTGTGTGATTTTTTTCATTCTTTATGCCCTCACTGCTCACTTTTCCCAAGTATTTGTATGCAGTTTGGGTTTTTCAATTACCTCCATATCACCTTTTTGGGGAGCATTGTTTTAAATGTGTATTTTAACAGCACGGTTTGCTTTGACAGAATTATTTGTAGAACTGCAGCAAGCCATTCACCAGAGATTTGAAATCTTGTGCACAAAGTCCCTAATCTAGCAAACCTTAGTTTGCACACTTACTGCTGCTCCTCCATTAAGGTAGTGATGAAATGCAAATCAGAAATTGTTCTGCAGAGTTTCTAAGCTTCTACAAAATTCAGAACTGCTGAAATCCTACAGGACTGTGACATTTACAACATCATTGTATCAGAGTCATAATTTTCTTTTAATTTGGAGCAGTTAGAAGGAGTATTTAAGTACATGTTAGGATCATGGAAAAAGAATAAGGAAGTAACCAGCGTCCACAGAAGCCTTACTAGATTATTAAATCACTTATTCACTCTTGACGTTTAAGATCTTATATTCTTTTCAGAGTGGAACATTTTCAGTTAGAGATAGAAAAACAAATTCCGTCCCATCTTAATCAAGGGTCTGTTCGTTATGGCACACTCAAAGAATTCAGGGCTCTTGGTTTGAACACATCACTCTGGTTACCAACACATGAAATCCAGCCATCTCATTACTTAAATCACCAAAAGAGTTATATTGAAAAGACTTCTTCTCTATTCTATTACTGAGTAGGGAGCTAAAAGTGTCAGTTTTATTTTATTGCATGAATCATGGTCATGACACTTTTTGGTTTCATTGTCTGTTTTTTTTTTTACAGGAGAGAGACAAAAATTGGCAACACAGTTAAATCTAATCACACATTATTTATGTTGGTCATGATGAGCAAATTCCTTATGTTTTGTGTTTCTTATGACAGTACATTTTTAGTATAAGGAGCATTAAACTTTTTGTGCTGGTATGTGAAAACAGAAGTATCTCTTACTGTTTACAGGAAAATAAGAGTATGTCACTGAAGTTCCGATTCTTTTGGGATACTTAAATATGCAGGCCATTATACTTCAAGGTGAGGTCAGAATTTTACCTGAGGTTTTGCAGATGCAGGGCTTGATATTTATTGTATATAGCAATTGACCGATTATGTTACACATACAGAATTACCGTTAAGTGTTTATATCAGTGGAAACATTTCAATAGAAATAATTGCATCACCTTTCCAAAATGAGCCTAACTGATGAATAAAACTTACTCTCTGCGGCAGATCAATAACTCTCCAAATGACAGAGAAAGACATTTCATGAGGTATGCTGGTGTTTGTGATTTCCCCTTATGCAGACATATTCATCCTCCCTTTTTTCACTCTTTGCAACAGCTTTCAGTGGTTCCAGTAAGTCACAGCAATGTTTTTCTTGACATCAGAAGCATCTCATGGGCACCTTCAAATTCTCTGTCTGTTCCTCCTCCATGAAAAAGAATATCTTATCCTAAAAGACATGGATGACCAGAATTACTGAATCTTATGCTTACTGGTAGTTAATGCTCACCCTTCTCAGACCTCTGTTACTATATTTTAAATATATTGGAAACACACACTCTTCAAGAGTTCTAAAATAAATAATCCTTCCTGTCATTTCTATAAACAAAAACCTATATGCATTTCTTTATTAAATATTTTTTAGTACTCTTAGTTGTTCTTTGTACTTGTCAAAGACCTCTAAAGAGCTTTTCTTCATTGCTCACATTCAAATGAGCACTGAGAATTAATACAAAATACTGTCGCTACTAGTATTACCACAAAGCTTGCATAGATTTTAGCTCTCTCTTTTAACAAAATTGCTTGAGGATAAACTGCATTCAGATCATGTAGTGCCTAAAAAGAAAAAAATCCTTATTATTCCAGATTGTCTCATTAAATTTCACAGCAATTGTCACTTTTCCCCTCATAGTGTCATGTGGCGATTAAAAAAAATAATTTGTTCGAATAACCGAGTCAATTCTATTGTCTAAGTTTGAGTATGAATTAGAGACATATTGACACTCAAAAGTCAGAGTATTCATGTACTTATTCCTACAGATTTCCCAAACTATCAGACAATCTCTGTGATGCAATTTGTTTTGTTTGAATCAGGATGGAACTATTTTTTAAAATTTTTGTGTTTTTTTTTACATTTCGTTTAAGTGTGTTTTAAGTAACTGTACTTGCTGAAATTAACAGCACATTTTGCAGTCAGAGTCTGCTCCTAGGACTGATAATGCTAGATGTTGATAGTTACAGCTGGAGAATGGTATGCAGAACCATGGCCACTGCTTGGTTCTGAAAAACATCTTACACTCAAGAAACAAAAGGGAATCAAGGGGTCATACCTGCAACCCTCCTTTGGGGAGGAGTGGACCAGAGAAATGATCAAAACAGACCAAATGAAGTATTTCATCCTGTATGCATTGTACTTGGTATAAATTTGAGGGATCATGAGGGTCAGGCTGCCTTCATCCATAGCCAGTGTCCTGAAAGTATTCCATTCATTCATCTGTCTCTGATCCTGTGTATTCCTGAATCTCTTCATTCCTGCCTCCAGCTCCTGTCTGCCCCTGAATCCAGGAGTCCAGTTTGGGATTTTCCCAGCACCTGCCCTGCAGCCTCAGAGGTGACATGTTACTAGGGGGGAGTGTGAGATTGATTTTGTATATATTTTATTTTTTCATAATTACTTTTTCATTAAAGCTGTGTAATTTAGTTTCAAACCTATAAATCTCTCTCTTATTCCCTCTCCTTTCTCTTTCAGGAAAGGGAGAGAGGTTAATAGAGAGCACCTGTCAGTCATTTCATTGATGGCCCAGTATTAACCCATGACAAGATAAATACATACAATTTATGCTGAATTTTATGTCATTTTAGATATTTGGTGAGAGTTTCTAGATATGAACTATAAGTATATATTAAATGTAGGAATCAACTGATGATGCAGCAACTGTAAATTGTCTTCTTAAAATTAAGATATATGCCTCTGTCTACAATGAAATCAGACAAGCAGGAAGAAAAAAAAAAACAACAACTTTATTAGTTTTTTATTAGTATCTTATTTTTATTTACTTTATTTATTAATAGACATCTCTCTAGAACTAATTCATAAACACTTGAAATTCTTCCTTCTTTGACATTAAAAAAAATATATATATATTCTGTAAAATTATTTCCAGGAGATACTTGTTGTGAAAAATTAATGTTCCTACTCCCTAAGCTCTATAAATGGTTAAAAAAGCTTAACCTTTAGTTGAGAAGTAGTAAATATAAATACAGGCCTCTTGATTCATTAGTAAAGTGCTTTAGCTAGTAAAATGCTTACTACACCAACATGGTAATGTCTTTTGATGGGTTAATATGCTTTAATGTAGGAAACCTTTAAAATATTCATACTAATTAATTAGCGATATTTTAATAGAAACTACCCAGTTGAAGGACTGCAGCTGTTGAGGTTAAACCAACCAGATTGTTATCAAAGAAAATTAATAACAAAGGTTTTTGTTGGGTTTTTTTGTGTTAATTTTTGGTGGAAGCCAGAGGGTGATCAAAACCGCTATTCCTGGCTATGTAAAACTATAAAACCATCAGTAGCTTATGCTGACAAACTACCACAGAAATCAATGGATAGTTAAAAGAGCTTATAAATAGTTCAAAAGAGGGAGGCAGAATTCAGGAATATCTGTGGAAGCCTGAGCCTGAGAGTGAACTGTGACGTACAGTGGCTGAACTGTTAGCTGCAGATCTGGTACCTCGGAAGGGCAGAGTGTGCTGCTACCCTAAGCTGAGCTGAGCGGCGCCATGCTGCCCCAGAGGAGTTGGAGTTCTGATTTGTGTGTCTGCTTGTGCATCAGGGAACAGTAATAGCAATTACCCTGCTACCGCTATGCCTTGTCCTGCCAAGTCAATAAACTTGAGATGCCACATGTCTATGTGATGTAATTCTTTTCTGTTGACAACCCGACCCAGCCTCACTGGGACAAGGTGTGCCTCTTCCCTCTTTTGCCATAACATTCAGAAGAGAAACAGATAAAAGACTGGTCTTGTTGATATCAATAACTTGGCTGTTACCAAAAGCCTTTTCTAGGAGTTCCAAAAAAACTCCTGTTCACAGAACTTCACTGTCAAAAAGCTGAGTTCAAGTTCTGTATAGAAACAAAGCAGAAGCTTAAACTTTACATGAATTAGGTTTTTGGTTTTACAGAGCTATGCACAAATGAAGGTGTGTAGGAGAAAAACATCATTTGTAGTTTTTAAAAATAAATGCATCTACCAATAAATTAGTCAATAGACACAAGAGTTAAAAATGGTACTACCTAAAATTATTTTTTTTTTAAGAAGGAAATAATATTTTTTAACTACTAACTAGCACAGCTAGAAAGAGTAGAAAATTCCTTTGATTAAGTAGCTTAGCTCAGGACAGACACTTAAACGAAGAATACGTACATCTTGCATATTTCTTTGCTTTTACTCTGGTAGAAGATTGTAACTGCAGTGACCGGAATTGCTTGTTCCCTATTTTTAAAGACTCTGAATTCTGTTTTCCTAAAGTAAGCTTATTATGAAGCAACCTCATCTCATGTCCAACCTATAATTGAATGATTACATGTTCTATTCAAAGATTTAGATATTTGAAAATAGTAATTTATTGTCTAAATCTTTAAAATAGTTCTGTCTATAAATAGTTTAATTATTTGGAATAATATGCTTGTTTAGATGAATATTTGCTTGATTAGGCACTTTAATAAAATTAATAAAATACAGAGAAATGTTTTATTCCATCCAGTTGCAGTCTGGGCCATGAAACCTAAGAGTTTAGCTAACTTCAGGAAATAGTTTTGCAAGCAATTAAAAAATCCTAGAATTATTTATGCCTGTTTTCTGTAAATTCATAATAAAATTTAGATAAAAGTTTAAGTAGCTATTTTTAGAATTTATCCTGTGTTCTGAATTCTTAGATATGAATGGATGTCATGAACAAAGTAAAATAAATCCATTATTATTGATTACTGAAAGATTAATAATCTCTATATATTATTATGCTTTTTAATGAATACATTGAAGAATAACTTAACCCTTCAGAACTGTACCATTTTGGATGTATATATTATATTTTCATAGGAAACTGCTACACAGCAACTCCTCAGTTGCCATTTGGTATCCACATTTAATTTTTTTTTTCCCCCCAGATATTATGGACAGGTCTACTCAGACAGCAGTTTTACAGTTCTTTTAATGTTGTTATTATTCATGAGAAAAGGTTGTGCCAGGAGACCTAGTACATAATTTCCAGCAGGCTGACTAAAATCAGATGTATTGGAGGCCTCTAATGCTGCTAACTTAAGATAATGCTCATATATTAATGTATCTGCATGGCAAGTAATGGAGAATCAGACTCAAATTAGAATTAAACCAGTAAAACCCTCAACAAACTAACTTTCAGAATGACTTTCTACAATGAATTATATTTTCCTGATTAATTAAATGTCTGATCATATGGATGCCTATGACAGCAGAAGGCAGACAAGTACAGGCCGTACTTGTGTCAAAGAAAGAATCTGTGGTAAGAAATAATAGACTAGTACCAGGATATAGGGCTATAGTATCCTAAAGTAACAGGGCTCTGCTAACAGTATAAGATCTTGTCTATTACCTGTGGTCTGACAGAACACAGTATTGTCCCATGCCAATATCATAGTATACAACACTAGAAATGTCTACCTTGGTCTCTGTTAGGGACTTAAAATGAAAAATCGCAATACAACAAAAAATATTTCTTACATTTCTTCGTCTATATAAGAATACATACCAGGTAAAACACCATCACAGCTTAAAGGCTCTTCTTAAATCAGTACAAGGATCTTTACACAGAATGTTCCTTTACTTTCTTTATATTTTAAAGACAAATTTGTGCTCTAAAGGTGTTATTTCAGCTGAACCTGAATTTGTGCATTGGCTTTGATTGGTATAATACATTGCTTAAACACATCAACTGCATGCATTTTTTTGAAAAGAAAGTCTTCATGTCATTACTATCTGTCAATAAAGGTTTTCAGCTTTGCAAACATGAACCTCAGCTAATGCTAACCATTGCAAGGTAGTGAGTGTTCTAAAGTACATCCAGAGCCTTTGAGTAAAACCACCATATTAAATAAAATCTAAGATAATGGAGACCAAGAGCAGAGCACCTAACTCACCTAACTTCACTTAGTGTGAATGGATGATGATGAACAAGTCAATACACAGTTTCAGATGAGACATAAGTGTGTGAAAAAGAGTATCATGACATTACAATTATGCTTCCGTTCTGATTTCCATTTCAGAGACAAATGACTCAGCAACTTCACTAAGGTCCACAATCTGCACATTAGGGAGGAGTGAAGGTGGAGCACTCCACAAGGGCAAAGACAGCAGAAGCTGATGGTTACCCCATCACAGGCAGGAACCTGAAAACTTCATTCCCATTGAAATAATGTATCTTACATTTCTAATTGGTAATATGGAACCATTTTTTGGAAGTTAAGGTGGGACTTGTCAAGAAAATAAGTATTTACATTCCTCAGACTAATGTATCTGAGGCAATCAGAATCCAGAATACTGTTCTTTCACTCAGAATCCTTTTATTTCTCTTTTCTTCATTGTCTCTAAGAGCCCTGTAATGACAAGTACCGCTTCTTTACCGGTTTTGTATGGAAATAGAGGTCCCTACTTCTTTCATATTCAGTGGCTTTCTGGCTGTCATAGGATTTATGTTGGATGAAACACACATTCTCTTTTTCTCTGTATCAGAGAGGATTTATTACCAGCTTATGACAAGAAGCAACAAATATATTTAAGTTTCAGTGATTGGCTAAGTATTTTATATGAAAAAGATCATTCACTAAATGACATAGACAAGCACAACTGGGGATTGGGACCTACCAATGGCCATTTATTGAGTGGCCTACAAAGTAGACTAGAAAATCATTATCATTTTCACTGCAAAATGAAAGGGTTTCAAACTGAGATATTAATTGCTTCTTGCTCCCTAGTTTCTTACACAAAAACTGTTCAAAGCTTTTTCCCTAAAATATTTTGCCAGGATGTGGGTCTTAATTCCTCCCAGGCAGATGAGGAAATGGAACATTTATCTCAAAAATCAAGGTTAGAGCACTTTAAACACTCATCATATTCAATACACAAAAGCAACTGTTCCCTCCCTGTGTTTTTTTGGTTGAGATTCCGGTTTTGTTTGCTTTGTTTGTTAATTTGCTTGTTTCTTGTTTTGTGGGTGTTTTGTTGGATTTTTTTGGTTGTTGTTTTTTTGTTTTTGTTTTGTTTTCCTCAAATAGCAATTTCCTGTTATTTAAATAAAGCTGAGTGAAGAAGTTTTTCTAGTAAGGTACCATTTGGACCCCAGAACTTTTCCTGCCAAATATGATACATTTTCTACAAGATACTTCTTCTGAAGAGTAATGGAAAAGCAAAGAAACAGGTAAAACTACCTACAGTATCTGTTGCTAACCTTGCTTCCCCAAGCATAACAAAATTAATATCCCTTACAGTTTTGCTGAACTCTAAAAATAATAATAATTTAAAAATAAGTTCTAAGCCGCACTTTATTCAATCCACACTTTTGAACTTGGATAATATGATACACAACTGGAAGTGGTACGTTGTAATAGAAACTTGAATAACCTTAATATCAGAGCACCAGCAACTCTTTATACACTCAAAATCTTTTCATCAATGTGAGTTACATTGATTTTAGTATATTATTTCAGCCATGTCACCTTAAGCTGTCAGAAATCCTCAGGAATACCATTACCTCCAACAGGGAATTACTTTCAGTCCTCTTGAGCTCTTTCACAAAGGTTTATTCCCCATACAGTACAGTTAACACACATGACTTTGAAATCTCTTTACAGAACCATAATTTCAATAATATATTTGCTAAATTTCTACTATGTACATTGAGGCCTAAACTCTGCCCATGAGCATTCCTTCAAAGTTCATGTTTAATTCAAAGGCAGAATTTGACCTTTTAATAATGTAACTTCTCCGGTTCTTTTGTTTACATTTTGAATTATTATGTTTTTTTAGAATTTTCTGACTTATAATAAATGATAGGGTTTATTTCTTTGAAAATTCTAAAAAGTTCTACTACTTAGAGAAAATTCATATCTGAATAAGGAGTTAATGTCTCAAAAGGGTTCAGCTAGTTTGGATGCATTAGGTATCTTTTTTGCTAATACAAGTGTCTTTTTAACTCGCACAGGGATCACCAAAATATACATTCAGCAATTCTACATTAGTGAGATATATATTCCCACCATAGAGTCCCTGGTTTCGTCTTGAAGCAGAAACAATGTGTGTTGCCCTTACACGCAGATTGTTGCAAACCTGCAAATGAGTTCTGGGACAGAATGCTTCAGAGAAGGTGCACATCTCTTTTATGGAGTATCCACCCAGTGTCTGTACCTGAGAGTGTAATTTTCATAATATCTCATCTGCATGAACTTTAAATTGCATTTGTTTGTCTAAAACCAGATTCCTTAGGCACAATGGAAAATCACTAGGAACCATAGTATAGACAAGAAAAACAACAGCATAGTTCTGCAAGGTATATTGCCTTCATATACTGATTAACAAATCCCTTTCAGATTCTTAAGGTCTCTTTTTCAGGAGTTACACTGTCTATATTTTAGATAGGGCTTTTTCCTACACGTTATAATAACTACAAACAACTAATACAGAACCTGTTTTAAAAACCTAATATTGGAATAGAGTTGTACCATTGTTACTGGAAAGCATTCCCAACATGTTTTATTCAATATAATCTGAAAAGCCTACAGCTTTTGGTCAAACATAAGTGGAACAAGAAAAATCCCAGGTCTGTATTAGTTTTCTGAAACAAAACAGAACAAGGCATTATTGTGAAGTATGTGAAAGCTGGATGCCACTAGCTAAAATCTCAGCAGTTCTGTCAATATTTAGTGCCCTACAAGGACAGGAGAAGAACATCAACTATTGTTAAGTCTGCATTGGATCAGTGATACATTTTCAGGAAGTAGGTAAAAATACTATTTTTTGGTCCTAAAATCAGGGAATAAACTCCTACTGAGTGTTATGGGAAATAGTTTAACTGCACAGTCATTAATCTGTCTGTTAATGATTCAAGAATTCAATAATTTTTGTGTTCATTAAAAAAAATAAAAATCTAACCTATATGCATAACTGACATTTGTTTTCTTATTGAAATCTCATTAACTCTTTTTAATTGTTTGAAAACATATATGATGGTGAATATTTGACAGGAGATTCATGAGTACTTTGTGTTACCCTTCCTCCCCAAAAGACTCATGGCAGTCAGAAGTTTATTTCAGTCTTCAGACGTATTTGTTCTTCTGCTATTGGCATTTTGGGCTTTTAGGCCTGCAATTCTAAACCTATTTTTCCAGTTTACTGGTCTTCTGTGAAATTCTCCCTGTTCACAGGCCTATACAGTACTTAAGTGTTCTATCCTGCCATGAATGAGCTAAAATTATGTCGGATGGATTCCAGACCCCCTTATCTACTTGTTTATTGTGCAATATTCAGTAACATCATTAATTTCTTAATTTAAACATTACCAAAGATGACATTGACTGTCAACAAAAATGGCAATTAATTTTGCAATAGAGAAATAATTTTAAAGAAGAAGTAGGAAAGGAGCAGAGTGAATATTTATCATTCAGCTCCTTGACATTCCATAGGCATCATCCTAATAACTTATCAGAGTTGCTGAAATATCAATTTGGCACATGGTTTCACATGGTTGCCTGCATTCCTACTTAGGGCCTATTACTTAATTCTTCTGTCATTATGAAATTAAATCAATGATTCTAGCCAGAACTGGAGATGGCCTGATATTTATATTTAAATTGACTATTAATAGTTGCATCAGAGAGCTATTCTGAAGCCTGAGGGACCTGAAATGGATAATGAAAATTGTGGACATATTTCACACACGAGTGGAAGGGAGGAGTAAAAATAAAAAATGTACCAGTGAACAACTTTTCATCATGCAACTATTGATTTTCTTGAGACAAAATCAAGAAAATAAAACAAAACAAAAACTTGTATATGCTTAATTAACTGTAAAGAAAAGCTTACAGATTTTTATCATTCCTGTCTTTGCTGGCAGAATCTGTACTTGGAAAACAGTGTCTGATCTCTAAACTCTTTAACACCTATTATCTGTATGTCTCTCAGCTGGGGCAAAATTACCTATGAAAGCACATCTGTTTGGTCACCTAACTGCCTGCTCCAGACAGATAATTAGTCAGAAGATAAAATTTAAAAAATTGCAAAGAACTGTGATATCTACCAACATCTAATATTATGGCTAGATTAGAATACTTCTTCAGAAAAAAAAACACAAAACAACAAACAAAAAAAAAAACAAAAAAACAAACAAAAAAAAAAACAAAAAAACAAACAAAAAAAAAAACAAAAAAACAAACAAAAAAAAACCAAACACAACAAACCAAAGCAACAACAAAGAAACTCGTGAAAGTCAGGCATGCCTTGCCTGGCTATGGTATGGGAGAGAAAAAGAAGGCAATACAAGAAATCTGTAAATGCTGCAAACTGGAGATTTCTTAGTGTGCAAGAATTTGTTAATACTCTTCGCCTGGTAGAGAAATTGATAGAATAAGAAAATCTGGGGAATCCCTTCCCCTCAAATGAGTTCTCTTACTATTTAAAATATGGAGAGGGGTTCTCAGCATAGAAAAGCAGGCAAGAAACATTAGATAAATCATAGGAAGGACACCTTTAGTCTTTCCAAGATGAAATGCACCTGCTTCCCTGTACTATATGATGGGTTACTTTGTCTTTTTTCCATGAAGGAAATCACCTGTGTCACTGTAGAATGTTGCAAGAACTGGGTTTTCACTATTTTGCTCAAATACACTGAATTTACAGCTGCTCCTTTGAAAGTCCACACCATGAGATACATCACTCTTCATGCATTTGAGCTGTACAGATGACCTGTGCAGGTTCCATGGCCATTTGTATAGGATTTACAGATTTTTGTAGCTCAATATAATCTGACAAAATCTCAGATTAACTACCTAATTTCTATTCTTAATGGGTGGGTGGGGGATGTCGCATGACACCCTGCAAGAACAGCTTTTTTTCAAGACAGTTCTATTAAACTTTTTCAAACTTCAGGGTTCTGTGTCTAAGCAGCTTTGACTATGTTCAAATGTCACAGCCAAATACTATTTAGAGGCAATATAAAACAAGGATCCTATTTACTAAATGACAGACTGTAAGCAAAGCCTTACAGATTTCTCTGCAAAACACACAGACCAAAAAATAAATAAAATAAATCAATAAAATAGATAAAATAAAAGGATTAAATGATTGATCAGTTTGAAGGCAGGACACTTTCCTGAATTAAAGCACATCTAGATTCTGCTTGTGCTCCTGCAAATACTATCATAGAATGGTTTGGGTTGGAAGGGACCCTTAAGATCATGTAGTGCCAACCCCCCTGCCTTTGGCAGAGTCACCTTCCACTAGAAGAGATTGCTCCGAGCCCCATCTAAACTGACCTTTGGACGCTTCTAGGGATGGGGTACCCACAACTTCTCTGGGCAATCTGTTCCAGTGTCTCACCACCCTCATAGAAAGAATTTCTTCCTGAAGTCTAGTTTAAATCTACTCTCTTCCATTTTAAAGTCATTATCCCTCGTCTTATTACTACACACCCTTGTAAAAAGTCACTCTAGAGCTTTCCTGTAGGTCCCCTTCAGATACCGGAAGGCCACTGTAAGGTGTTCCTAGAACCTTCTCAGCCTGTCGTCATAGGATGACCCAGCCCTCTGATCATCTTTGTGGCCTTCCTCTGAACTTGCTTGCACAGCATAATGTCCTTCTTATAGAAAAAATCATAGTATCATAGAATCTTTAAGGTTGGAAAACACTTCTAGGATAAAAAAAATATATATATATAAAATTATTGTAATATGTTTGTTTATATGAACATAGACTTAAGGAAATAAGAATGTTGTTACCATGTATTACAGATCTAAATGTAAATGTCTATACAAGGCTCACACCCATCACCATTTGATATTTCTTTGACATAGTATAACTATGTATTTTAATGAATATTTCCAAGCCTTAGCACATAGTTTGTTCAATCACTTGTCTTTGACTTCTTTTTTGTCTCAGTGAAAAAGAAAAACACTCCAATGATTGTTTTTCTACCACAGGGACTCATACAAAAACAAAGCTATTGACAGTTATTCATCACCTTTCTTACTGTAACATTTAACATTTACATTTACATTTTAATATTAACTGTAACATTTTTGTTGCACAGTGTAAATCAAAATCTGAAAAAAAAGAAGCTTCATTTTCTTTAAAACTGTTTCTCTTTCTGGAATCTTTGACAAAAATGCCAGGTTGGACAGTGTTCTTTATGTTAGCTTTCTCATCAGATGGAAATGAGATCACCACTTATAAAATAATTCTGACAAATGTCTTGCAATGTCAGCTTTTCTTCTGCAGCTTTGTTGTGAGCAAGATAGTTTCCCCTCAGTGTAGCTTTGTTTTAAAGGATTCTAATTTAAGTATGCTTGAAGTTCCTCTCTCTATGGTTTGTAAACTCTGATAAGTCCTAAGGAGTATATGCATTTACTAGTTAATGGGCATGAACTACAGACAACAAATAACACCTTGTTGTTCTTGTTTCTGCAAATCGTCTTTGATAATTTTCTTTAAACAAAAGCAATTTAATTTGGAAGTTTAAGTAAATAAAGAACCGTCACATGTAACCGTCACATTCTCTTGAAAATTCCCTAATGTTTAGCTGACAAGAAATAAGTTTTGCATTAATTGTAGCGATAACAGGAAATATTCTAATACAAATTATACAGTTCTTACAACGCATGTGCATAACTTGTTGTTGTATAATTAAAGAGAAAAATGATGACTAATGTAAAAAAAAAGTCTTCTGAAAAACATGGAAAATATTATTGAGAGACCAGTTATTAAATAGCAATAATACAATTTGTGTATACACAAAACTTTTAAACGAATAGTTTCTATCTAAGTCATATTCACAAAGAAGTTAATAAAGTTGCTAGAGACATTTTATTAAATCATTTGTTGTATACTCTAGAAAGTAAAAAAGATTACTGTGATGTTTACACATAAACATATATACCTTTGCTGATCCGTTTATAACATAGCGGGTATCTATAATAAGCTCTAAAAATGTGCAAATTACTTAGGATTAGAATGCTAATATTAAAGT
This sequence comes from Chaetura pelagica, assembly GCF_000747805.2. NCBI lineage: Eukaryota > Metazoa > Chordata > Aves > Apodiformes > Apodidae > Chaetura > Chaetura pelagica. The sequence goes on along the minus strand of NW_009953507.1, from coordinate 2,440,300 downwards.
GGCCTACAAAATAATGTTAAAATTTACACAGCACTTTTTTCTCCTGTATTGATGTAAGTCAATCCTTGATGGAGAACAACTCTGTATGTATGATAATGCGGTCATAATGGTTTTCATATAATATTACTAAAATATCACATTTTATAAGGAAATCCTGAAAAAGACATGCTATAGAATAACAGTGAATAAGGGCTGTGACAGCATAAAAGATTACCCCAGTTTTAAAAATGCATTATTATTTTATAAGGCAGTCCTACTCTGTCCAGCTACTAAGTAGAATAGATGTATTGGAAGAAGAAGTTAGACAGATTGACACATTTCTGACCCTTTCTCATGCATTTCCTGAAATGAGGCTGTAATTATTATGCATGTTGCAGGTTATGCTGATGAGCTGATAGAGGAGGTTGTCAAATTATACAGCACACAATCACTCAACGGCAGAGTAGAAAAAGTGGAGCAGGATTTTCAAATCTGTCTACAACATTTAAACTTCCAGCCAAAATGAGGATTGTAGAAAGCCGTATGTCACACTTAGGCAAATTAGACCTGTATATGTTGTGGACAAGAAAACACCTTTAAAAAAATAAGGAGGTGAACTTTTTCTAAGTTATCAAGTGGGATTTAGATCAATCATTCTGTACAAATGAGAAAGAACAAAGAAGACACGTTCTTATTGCAAAAGGATACAACCAGTTCTCAGGTGGTTACCATTTTATGCTCTCTGTGGGATGAAAAGAGAAAGTTATACGATGTGAAAACTCTATTGTTGAACCCAAGGCAGATAGCACCTTAACAAAAAATAACAGCTGACAAAAATGAAAGAGAAATATAGGCGTGTTTTTAGTAATTAAAAAAATTAGTGTTTCAAAAGAGGTACAAGTCACTTCATAACTAAAATAAAGAACACAAAACGCTTAATAAAATTACTTATGATGTTACATCAGTCATGATAATTATCAACCAAGGCATAACTAGCTAAATCTTTATTCCACCTGGTAATTTACATTAGTATATTATGAAAGCAACCAATTTGTTCAACAGAACCTTTGGGTGGCAGCATAGTCTACCACTTTCCAGTGATCCATACTCCTGTTCTGCTTGTTTTGGGGTGTTTTCAATCTTTGTAGAGATCTATTTGATTTGGAATACTATTCTCCCTAAATTTAAAAAAATTATTATGAACATTTTAATAGACTTAAAAAATATGTCTCTTCTACAGACTTTTTCAGAGATTAAAGGAAAATTAAAATAGAAGAAAGGAAAGAAGAAGAAACAAAGGAAGGAAAGGGAGGATGTCTTTCTTATTAGGTAACATCTATTTTGGTTTTAATACATGAGCCACTTGAAAAAAAACACAACCAACCAAACAGAAAACAAAAGCCAAAAGCCAAATATGTACCAACTGGTCCTCATGAACTCCTATACTTTAAAGTGAGTAATAGCATTCATAAATCTCCATTACCTTTTCTTCCCTATAACTACTTCTTAAAATCTGATAATTTAGAAGACACATCTGTATGTGAAGAGGTCAGTCATCTTGGAGGGGGAAAAAAAATAAATAAAAAATGTAAAAAATAAAAGAAGAATTAATTATCCTCATCAAGTTGTGTTGTGATGGGCCTAATTACCAATGTGTATTTTTCTTCCTGTCTATCTTAGGTGTATTTTCTCTGATTTGGTACACCTTTTATAGGTTTCCTCAGCAACAAATGACAGAATTTACCCCACTATGTCTAATTATTTCCAAGTAGGGCATGTACATATAGGAAATGAAGACATACAGTTACAAATTTAGCAAATAAGTGAAAGCTAATTAGTTTGCTACAAAGATCTAGTGATCTTTGTCCATCAACATTTTGGTATTTTGTTGATTTCAAAAGGCTGTGAAATTTTTGCCTTCCAGTGTTGAAACTCTCATTAAATCACACTCTAAATGATTCAGAGTAAATACAGAACCACTAGTGACCCCTGCAATTCTTGGGTTTTCACATAGTATTGGTCATATTTGGCTTAGTTTAGTTGAGAACATCCTGCAAAACATAGAATATGGCAGGAACACGGGTTAAAATTGTTTTATAACCCCATTTTAAACTACAAACATTCATTATAATCACTGAAGTATGATTTAATATAAATGTATTGATAATAATAATTTCCTGGAGATGAAGTTTAAGTAACTCACTACACCAACTCTCAGATACAAAATGCAGCTAGTCCCACAGTTAATGGAAAGGCTGTAGTATTGTCATTGACAAGAGAGTATCACTGCTCACATCCTATTATAAAAATGTTGCACTACTCTGCTCTGAAGATTAAAAAAATTTAACCGTAATCCAGCACTTGTCTGACATGACATTTTGGAAGCAAAAGCTCAGAAACTTTTGTACTTAGCAGTAATAGGATAACATGCTACAGTAGTTACAGTAATTGCCCAACTCTCTGATTGCATAGCTGTAGGGTTTTTTTTCCTTTTCTTTTTTATCCTCTGTACTCTCCCGCTTATCTTCCATAAGGAACATGCTTGCCAAAGCATTACATATTTCAGAGAAAGCAAAACAGAACACACAAACCCCCAAACAAACAACAGAAAAACCAAGCTCCACCCAACCTCTTCTGTGGTGTTTAGATATCACAGTGATTTGTACAGGTGACAATACATTCCTTTAAACACAACAAAAACATGGCTATTAATGAACCAAAGATGCACTGAAAGCATTATTTCCTGTTTGATTTACAAATACATGTATATCTTAAAGTTATTTTTCTTGAATTATCACGAGTGTGGTCATGGTCATGGTCCTGTCCTCTACTTTTCCTGTTGTTATTTTACTGGACCAGGCTTTAGATACATTATTCTTGCTTTTTTTTTTCTTCTGGCTGAAAAGGAAGGCTAAAAGAAGCTCAAATAAGGATTTGGAATAAATCACTAATATGACTTCTACAGTTAATTTTGCTAAAACAAACTAAAAGGCATTGTCCAGTCTGAAGCATATGAACTGTGAATAGCTTTTTAGTACAAGAGACATATGCTTCATGTTCAGAAGGGAAAAAAAAAGCGCGGCATTACAGTGGACACAAGCAGCAGGAGAGGATGACCAGAATGCCACTGACTATGTGAATTTTTAAATGAAAATAATAGATAATGTGTGGTACAAGATGAGTGGACTAGCAGCCTGAAAGAAATGGAGCATTTTGTTTGGACACCTGCTTGCAACTCAAAACTGAGCAAATAGAAGAAACAGCAGCACAGTAAGAGGAGTTTGAGTTGGTATTGAGTAACTGAATGAAATCTTGGGCTATAATAATCAACATAAAGACAAAAATTACTTGGAGCTTCAAGTAAGAAACCAAAATTTGAGTATGTCTTTATTCTCACATGGGAGTAAGGAAGCCTTTGAACAGCACAAAGCTGAAAACCTCATCTCTTTCATAATTGGCTACAATACTCCTTTTGCCCTAAGGTATAACTTGCTTTCCTGTCCATTGTTGCCATAAAACCTTGTGGAGAACCGACCTCCACAAAACATATGTCTTTCACCCAAATTTACTGCAATAGATAAGACTTAAACAGATGAAAAGAAAGAGAAAAAGAAAGAAGAGGAGCTGAGAGGAGCAGCACGGGGAGGGGAGGGGAAGGGGAAGGGGAAGGGGAAGGAGAAGGAGAAGGGAAGGAGAAGGGAAGGGAAAGGGAAGGGGAAGAAAATCCTGATTACTTTTTGCATGGCATAAATTAATTCCTGATTTAAAGTGTTCTAAACACCCTAGAGACTTAATGGTGCATTTTTGCCTTTGAGAGGTAACAGTGGTGTCAAACACTAAAGTAGTTGTGAATCTGTGATCTCCTGGGCAAGGCCTTGCTGATCACTGTGTACATGGCACAGATTTTACTCAGACACAGGGCACGTGGAAATATTCGATCTAAGTATGTTATTATTTTTCTTTAAATCTGCTTCGTTATGCCTGTGAAATGTAACCGCCAAATGCCGTAGTAGTTTTTAAAAAACAGAACTTTTTAGGGTCATTTTCCAATTTCAGTTTCAAAAAACAATGCACACAACTGTTCCGTATGGACTTGTGATTACAATATGTATCAACTTCAAAATATTTTTCAAAATGCAAAATATTAATTTTATTATTACCCCTTTTTAAATCACTAAGACCCGAGTTCACTATCCAGAAGAGCTTTGTCTGGATCTGTGCAGCATGTTCAGTGTTGCTGAAAACCCAGCATGCCACATTACAGTTTTAAGTTTCAAAACCTTGTCCAAATCTGTTTTTTGTTTTGCACAACTTACACTTATAGATGCAAACTCATTACTTTGCAGCAAAACTTACAGGATTTAGCCGCAGAGGCCGCCGCGCCCCGGACCGCCATTCCGTTCCCGTTCCAGCCGTCGCCTCTTCGACGCCGCCGCTGCCGCAGTTCCAGCTTGAAGCCGCAGCAGCCGCCGCTGCCAAACTTATCAGCGCTTCTGAGCTGGAGACTGTAAGAGTGACCGAGAAATCTTTCTCTTACTCTGTGTTCTTTTCCCTGGGCAAAAATAGTCGGCCACATTCATACCCGCACCTCGTCTACGGGAAAAAAGCTTCGGGCTCTCTATCCGCAGCTATAACAGTGTTCCTTTCTCTTTACCACCGCGTATCGTGCAGCGATTTCTGGGACTGTGATTGTTTGTTTGCTATCTTAGCTGCTTCCACCTTGAGAAAAAGCTTGCACTAAGGAAGATCCTAGGCAGGTCCTCCTCATTACTTTGCATAGCTTAAGACATTCTCGCTGCAGGTTCCCAAAATAACTCTAAAAATAATGCAATGCAAGGTTTCTTTTATTAATTTTACTGTGAACTAATGAATTAATACTTATTCATGGCTTGATTTCCCAAGGCATGAGGAGGTGGAAACTGTGTTAAAGTTCTGTTAGCAATAATGGTGGCTGGACACTTCTAGACCCAAACACCCAGAACGTGCATGAAACACACCACACGTGGGTGCATGAAACACAATGCAGGTCAGATAGCTTTGAGGCAAGGTTTAAATGACCATTGAATATGAGTTCTTTTAACCCACTGATTTTTGCAACAGCTTGTATAAAATTCGGTTTGTGAAAATAAAAAGAAAATTGTTAATATACACTGTAATTATCGTCTGAAAAAGAAATTCAAAACTTCAAATTATAAGTGCTTGATCACTTGTAGCCTTTAAGGTGAGATGTGTTAGAATTTCTAGAAGAAACTGTAGTTGAAGTGTCTGTTGTTGTGAACTGAAAATACCTCAATTTCAGGACCCACCAAGTCTGTGGTACCATATGCATTGAGTTACACTGGGAAGATCTTCTCAGTTAATTTTAGATACAAACTCTGAGAAAAGATGACGTGAGAACATGCAAATGTCATGTATATCTTGCAGGGGAATGAAAATTATCAAGCTTTTAGCTAATAAAAATGTGATTTAAATTACATTGGTATCTTTGGTACTACAGATTAAAATAGATCAGAAGTGATGAAGCATCTGTTTAGGTATATTTCAGTCCCTAAGGATTCAATCCAAACCTTAACAAAAGGTAGATGCAGATCTTGAAATGAAAGCATGCATTGCCTGCATAAGCTCAGTAATCTTATGTGATGAAAATGGATTTAATCATGTATAGTTGAATTTGCATAAGTAAAACATGAAAGGGTGTCATAAATTGCTCATTAGCCTGCCATAAGAAGGATATGTCTGTAATTTTTATAATCATATTTGCTCTGACAAGTCTTGCGGATGTGCTAAAATCTTAGTGTGATGAACTTCTTTGTTGCACTCCATACTACCTTTGTGATATATACTTAGCTGTCCTACAAAGATAGTGAAAGGAGATTCACTTCATTTCAGGTATTCACAGTGTAAAATGTATCAGTCTGTTCACTATGAAGACAATCTAGACCACTTAGGTAGTCTCAGTAATCCCACTCCTAACATGAGCACCATTACAAGACATGTTTTGTTCTCACTGGAGTATTCCCCTTCTTCCAGCTAAAGACTACAGCTAAAGCAAGTATCAGGAGTATGATCTATGCACTTTCATTTACTGATCATTCAAGAAAAAAAATTGTCAAACTCTCCTACTGCCCTCTTGTGATGACATTATTACTCTTGTATACACCAGTTAACTTCTTAATCTGTCATACCCATCTTCCATTAAAAAATTTTGAATGCATCCCTATGGAAAAAAAAAATTAAAATCTCTTCTATTTTATCTTTAAATATTTATGCTAACATAAAAAAAATAAAAATTCAAGCGTCACTGTATTACTGCAGTTCAGCTATTTTTCTTCCTTAGCTAAAATACTCAGAGGTAGTTACCCATAGAGCTGGAAAATCTAAAAACTTCTTTAAAATTTCATCCTTTGCCACAACTAAATTAAGAGATCATCTAATTATGCAGGTGCAGTATTGATATTAAATGTTTCTTTTTTATTTCTGCTCATGACAAGTACTACATTATTTTGTAATTGAACAAGAAGGTTGTTGTATACTTTACTTACCTACATACATTTACTTCCTCAGATTTAAAGCCAAGTACATGTATCTCCAGATCTATTTGTTGTAATCAAAATATGTAGTCAGTATTGGGCTTAGCCATGAGAAGCCTTTATAAAGAACTCAGTGAAATATTGAAAGAACTAAAAGAATCAGACTCTAAATGTGCTTCAGGGCACAAGTAAATGATTGATGAAGGATTTGCTCTTCAGAAGCTGTAACTACCCACACTGGGAGCAATAGTAACAATCATGATCATAAAACCTGAGTGAAGATTTAGCAAATGTGGTGTTACTGCTATTAAGAGCAAAAATAATAAAAGACATAATACAGTCTCATATTACAGCAGTTATTATCATAGTCATCACAAACCTTTTGATTCCTCCTCACTTTTTCAGGCACTATAACAGACCCCACTTACACAGTTCACTCAAATTAAAAGCTTTAATGTAATATTTTATCTTGCAAATTATTCTTTATCTGCAATTAGTTGTGTCTTCAATTCATTGTGAATATAAATAGAATCTAAAAGTTAAAAGCTTGATCCTGGTAATTTTAAAGAAACAGATATATTTCCAAATTCCAGAAGGGTTTAGGCTGAATGATAGGATTTGCAGGTATAATAAGATTTTTAGACACATTTATTAGAAGGAGCAAAATTGTGTTCACAAAACCAAAGGCCACTTGTCAATTCAGACCAAAAAAATCTGTATTTCTTTTCATGTCAGCAATACAAGACAATGGTGCTTATTAATGACGTCAGAATCTGAATGCTGTTATTGCTGTTCTAAGGCAATTGTACAACACTAAGACATTCAGACTTCTGTGTATTCTGTATGTGCATTTTTGATAACACAAAGTCAACTTCATCACAAAAAATTAATTATTTTTCTCATCTGTTCTTTAAATATGTGTGAAATGAGAAGCGAACACAGAAGGAATAATCATTATATGAATGGACCAAACCCTTTGCAGCTGGTGTATATGTAATGTATTTGTGTGCCCAGTTTTAAGTGTCTTTAGACCTTAACAGTTCTTCCTAAGAGAACAAACAGTCCAGCTAAAAAAGAGGATTAATAAAAGCTACTGTTGTGGCTCTCTTCTAGAAAAGGTGATGAATGAATTTTGCAGTGATAAGACAAATATTAATAAAATTAAAATAGATGATATCCCAGTGCTTACTATGAGTCAAAGCTCCAAAGGTCTACAGGAATGAAGGAGCTAAATGGTCATTTGGTTCATAATTACAAAAGGATGTATTAAATTTTATTCTACAAAAAATCTTACATCACAATAATCATTATCTCTGATGAGAGAGATGGAGAGCAAAACTCACAGGAAAAATATTACTAATGATACTTTATGCATCACTGAAAGCTGCTCATTTTTACAGTTATGAAGGTGATACAAAAATAGAAATAGAATGGAATAGACTATCTGTGCAGATGGATATGTCACTAAATTAATAATAGTTCTAAACCTAGTAGTAACTATTTTTTAAGAAAATGGTCATGTTGCTAGGCATGTGGGTAGAATTATGTAAATGTACCTTATTAATACTCACTTTCATTGATGTCTATTTAATCCAATTATTTAGATGTTATTATTACTTTAGCAAATAATACTTCGTATGGAAACAATCAGCATGTCTATATGTTTGAGTAAGGACAAGCCTTGCTAATCAAGCAGTAAATCAAGTTTATTTCCTAGATGCGTCTTGCATTGTTTAAATATGAGATGTGTTTGTTAAATTTCCTACTTGATTCTGAAAAATAGCTTTCTAATTAGGAAGATAAACTTTTTTGTCTATTAGGTTGTGAAAAAATGCATTATTTTTCATCTAGAATTTTGAACTCTACTACTAAATATATAGAGATTATTAAAAACTTGTGAAACAATTCAATTTGTAATAATTTTATTTTTAAAAGAAAAATTAGAAAATAAAACAGCTAAAATGTTTCTTTCAATATTTTCTCAATATTTTATTTTTCATTTTGAACCATTTTCATTTTTGAACCATTTTGTAGAAATTCTTAAATAAAATTCTTACTGGAATTAAAAACAAGAAAGGGAAATATTTTTTAAAATATCTTGTTTTGACACAAGAAGAATTTGTTATAAATGAAAAAATAAATTTCCATTTCATTTGGAAAATGAAAATATTTTTCAGTTCTGCCTGAGATTTCAAGACATTTAGTAAAACTGATAACAGATACAGCTCCACTAGTATAGTGATTTTTTTTGCAAGCTTCCTTTTGAGTTACAGTGAAGAATTACGGTTTTTAGTTAAGAATCCTTTTCTTGTAAAATGAAACATTTCAAATTTTATTAAAATTCCCTCTCCTCCCCATCCTTCCCGCATCTCATAAATTGTTATAGGGAAAGGAGGAGTGTTTAAAAAGGGAACTTCAGGAGAGGAGTACTGACAGGTGGTAAAAATATTATTTTCCATTGGTTTTGATATCACATGCTGCTGATAGTTTCGTGGATGGTGCCAGAAATAACTGTGCTTAGAAAGCGTTCATCCTAAGTATCCACGCGATCAGAAGCAGGGACGAATCAAACCTTAGTTTCATAAGTATTTTTGTGATTAACCTACATTTAGGAAACAGAAGACTTTATTGCTTTTCTTTACAGACTGGACTGTCTAAGAAACCAGCTATAATAACAATCTGATGGAAATGCAGCATGTAATAGAATTTATCTTCACCCTTGAATTAATGAAATACACTACTAGCCATCACATTCTTCCTTTCAAATACATTGTAGAAATTTTGAATTCCTATTTATATTCAAATCCAAAAAATCTGCTTAATATTTAGCTTCCTACTCATATAAAATAAAATTGTTATTTTTTTCTAATCAGATTATTCATCTGAGCCTTAATATTGCAGTAACACTTTAGCAAATGTCAAAATTATTTTGCCTAATAAAGACACCCACAAGTTTTACATCTTTTAATGGCAGAAGTCTTTAATGGCCTACCCATAAGTCTGAATAAATAAATTATTACATATGGTATGAGCGTATTTAAAAATTAAATTTAACTGTGTTTTATTTACCCATGGGAAATAAATCAACTAAATAATATACTATGGTATGACATAATGTACTATTCATATACTAGTGGTATCTTCTACCATTTGAAAGTTTTGCAGGTCTACAGCTTAAATGTCTAGAATTTTAAGTAATGATTGTCATTTCAATTCTTATGAAAATTGAGGGTCAGACTAAGGTGAATGTCATAACTCAAAAGCATAGCTTAAATAGTGTATTGGAGGGATCATTCCAACCACTTCCTTTTGACATAGGACATGCACTTGCCACTGACAGGCATATTCTTCAAAGCACTGAATGTGTTGATCTCCCTACTGTTTTATGACAGCAGAGAGTTGTCACAGTTTGACTCAGGTCCGACAACAATGCTCTCGATCCCCTCCCCCTCCCACCCAGGTAGGGAAGGAGAGAGAGAAAAAGAGAGAGACTTGGCTGGATTGAAAACTAAACTACACAGCTTTAATTAAAACACTAATGAATCATACAAGAAAATATATACAATTATGTACAGATATGTTCAGGAATGGGCAAAAGCCTCTCGCCTCCCCCCACCCCAGCAACTCCCACAGCACTTCCCTGAACTGGGAAGAGTCCCGAGGAATCCCGGAGCTGCTGCTGGAGAAAGCAGAGAGTTATGGGGGTCACGAGAGATCAAGGCTGAGGATCGACGGTGATGGATGAACAGAGTCCTCCCCGGACGCTGGCCATGGACCGAAGAGAAGGGGAGAAGAAGAAGGAAGGAAGTTGTCTTCTGTGATCTCTGACCTTCCTCTGAGCTTACGTAGATATATGGAATGGAATGTCTTTGGCCAATTTTGCTGTCCATCTAACTCAGCCTCCTACGGGGGGGTCACAGATCTCCCCATAGTGTCTGAGCCGGCAGAGTGCAGGTGCAGCCTTGAAGCCTCAGTAGTTAGAAAAACATTCCACTGTCTTATCAGCCTAGCAGAACACACTGTTGCTAGTTACAAGAAAGCTTACTGAAGAAAAAAAAAA
>NW_009953507.1:2426314-2426736 GCF_000747805.2 Chaetura pelagica | reverse complement strand
TCAGAGATGGAAATTTGGACACTCCCAATTGATGAAAATGTGTAATCTGGGCTTAAAATCTAGCCCCACGTTGGGCGCCAATAAATTGTTGTCACAGTTTGACTCAGGTCCGACAACAATGCTCTCGATCCCCCCTCCCCCCAACCCAGGTAGGGAAGGAGAGAGAGAAAAAGAGAGAGACTTGGCTGGATTGAAAACTAAACTACACAGCTTTAATTAAAACACTAATGAATCATACAAGAAAATATATACAATTATGTACAGATATGTTCAGGAATGGGCAAAAGCCTCTCGCCTCCCCCCACCCCAGCAACTCCCACAGCACTTCCCTGAACTGGGAAGAGTCCCGAGGAATCCCGGAGCTGCTGCTGGAGAAAGCAGAGAGTTATGGGGGTCACGAGAGATCAAGCCTGAGGATCGAC
>NW_009953507.1:2412634-2426283 GCF_000747805.2 Chaetura pelagica | reverse complement strand
GGACGCCGGCCATGGACCGAAGAGAAGGGGAGAAGAAGAAGGAAGGAAGTTGTCTTCTGTGATCTCTGACCTTCCTCTGAGCTTACGTAGATATATGGAATGGAATATCTTTGGCCAATTTTGCTGTCCATCTAACTCAGCCTCCTACGGGGGGGTCACAGATCTCCCCATAGTGTCTGAGCTGGCAGAGTGCAGGTGCAGCCTTGAAGCCTCAGTAGTTAGAAAAACATTCCAGTGTCTTATCAGCCTAGCAGAACACACTGTTGCTAGCTACAAGAAAGCTTACTGAAGAAAAAAAAAAAAATCAGTAAAAAGAAAAATTGGCTTCATCCTGGCTCAAACCAGGACAAGAGTCATAAAGATTCTCACCCTTTTTCTACTTGTAGATCATATCTTTTATTGTTAAACAATTTACCATGATACTGTAGCAGTGAGACTATTTGCCTGAGGATCTTTTACAGCTCCAGAGGTTGAAAATTGATTTTGTCAGAATTATTAGCATCAGTTTCTCTTCAGAGTCTTAGTTCTTTTCAAAGAGAACAGCTATAGAATCATTGAATTAATCCTGGTTGGAAGGAACCTTGAAGATCATAAAGTCCAACCATAACCTAAATCCCCCTACCATAACCTGATTTAGCTGGGGCAGAACAACCCCATGCATCCGTATAGGTCAGGGGCTGGCCTGATGAAGAGCAGCCCTGAGGAGAAGAATCTGGGAGTCCCAGTAGACAGTAAGTTAACAATGAACCATCAATGTGCCATTGTGGCCAAGAAGGCCAGTGGTATCCTGGGATGTATTAGGAAGAGTGTGACCAGTATGTCAAAGGGGTCATCCTCGCCCTCTTTTCTGCCCTAGTAAGGTCACGTGGAATACTGAGTTCAGTTCTGGGTTCCCTAGTTCAAGAGAGGAAGGGAAGTACTGGAGGGAATCAAGCAGAGGACAACAAAGATGGCTGGGTGACTGGAGCATCTCTCTTTATGAAAATAGGCTGAGAGCTGGGATTCTTCAGCATGGAGAAGAGAAAGCTGAGAGGAGACCTTTTTAATGTCTACAAATATCTAATATCTAAAGTGTGAGGAGGATGGAGTCAGACTCCTCTCTTTAGTGCCCAGCACTAGGACAAGGAGCAACGGGCATAGCAAGTTTCATCTGAATATGAGGCAAAACTTCTTTACAGTGAGGGTGACAAGGCACTGAAACAGGCTGCCCAGAGAGGCTGTGGAGTCTCCTTCTGTGGAGGTGTTCAAGACCAACCTGGATGCAGTCCTGTATAATGTGCTCTAGGCAATTCTGCTTTAGAAGAGAGTTGAACTAGATGATCTCTGAAGGTCCCTTCCAACTCTGAAAATTCTGTGATACCGTCATAGTTTTTAACACTTGCTTCCTATTATAGGCAAGATATATTTTCCTGGCAGTAAATAAAGTTTAAGTCAATATTTTGAATGGTTAAGGCATCTGCAGCAATGGAAATTTTTACTTTTACAGCAATGACATTGCTGCTGTTCTACTCTTGAGGTCAGAAGCAGCATTGAAGAGGCTAATGGTATTTGTACATAGAGGCTGATTTTAAGCAAGTTGTCAATATTATGAAAACATTCTGCTAGAGTTTGTACTCTGAGCTTAACAGGAAAAAAGACCCTCAGTGACTGTGATGTCATTTGACCTGGAAAAGGTTTTTAACCTTAGCATGAGTTTAAATTCTGTGTAACACCTTGTGTCCCTTCAGTTATTTTCTTACTCTCGATGGCTTTCTAACAGGTTGTAAGTTTTTGTTGTACAGAAATACATAAAGCTAGTGTTTTACCACTTATATAATTACACCTATTCTCTCTGTGATAGATGCATCTCACTCCTATTGCTATTTGCATAAACAACAGATAGACATGCAAGAGCAGGTTGAAAAGAATGTGAAGAGCTTAAGAGCAGTGCATGAAAATTGTTACAAAATAGAAACTCTTGTCTCAGAGTGTCTGCTAGATACTCTTCTGTGCTATATACAGGCTTCACTTCGGTCTGTTGTGTAGTCTCTATTGAGTTTTTATTTCTGAGAGTGAAATATATTGCCATTGTTCTTAGTCAAATAATAATATCGAGTTCTGCAGGATCCAACTGCCTGTCACTTCAGCCAGCAAAAACCACCATGTGTAACCAAATCCTATTTTACATATGTATGACTTGTGTAGGATTATTCTTGTAACATAAGAAAGAGTTTAGGCTAAAAGATGATTGCACAACAAATATAACAAATGCACTTAAGGAAGGTTAATTTTTTGCTTGAAAAAATAACCCAAAATAATTGAGACAATACAGCAAAATCAAGGGGGGGAATTTCAATTCTCTAATCTTTTGTTTATGTAAATTAAGAACTTTCTGGTCTTATTCACACCGGCTAATAAAAATGAAAATAAATAAATAAAAAAGGTCACACAGGACTACAATAAATATATATGTGCATTTAAACTATATTAAGTAATTTAAATACACTTTTCCTCTGTATCATTTAAAGTAGTAAAAGAATCTGCCTTAATGCTTACCAGTATTTCCAGAGTAACAGTCTGTGTCTACACTTTTGAATAACATTAAAACTTCAGAAATTCTCTCTTTCCTACTTAAGCTTCTTGTAGGTTGCTTGCTTTAGCACAAACGTAGCGCTCAGTTCAAAGGACAAATTGTATTCTTTTCATACACATAATGAAAAATAAAAAAAAGATGTGCTTTTAACTTGTAAAGTTAGAATATTTTCATTTATTCCAAATGCTTCTCTGCTTACAGCAGTTTTTTAGCTGTTGAGGTATAACATGATATAAAAACAAAGAAGTACAAATTAAGATACTTTAGTAAATTACTCTCTTTTGGGTCATATTGACTTCAGGCATGAAAAATCAAATTATTGTGGAAGATATTAAACTGTGATTAAGAAAAATAATAACAACACAGGTATCTACAGTAATATGATTTAACTTCATAATCCTTTAGCTCATATACATCTATGGAAATTATTGAACAGTCATCTGAGATATGAATTTGAAATTTACGACAACTTAATACTAAATTTTTGTGGAAAATGTATGAAGACTACTGTTTAGCTGATGAATTTTCTTTGTCTAGGAAAGCTAATCCAAAATTAATAGCCTAAATACTAAAATAAGGTAATAAAATAAGATAATAAAACAACTGCAAGATCAAAGCAGAGTGTTGTGAGCAATAAAATCATATTACTTCCATCTCAGTGATAAACACTGGTGATAGTAAATTAACATTCCATCTGTACACAGGTTATAATTAGAAATACAGTTTGTGTGATTTTTTTATTTTATTTTTTATTTTTTTAACATTACGTAATACATCATGAGATTAGCCAACAAAAAACAGGAACCAGACAAATTTTGTGAAGGAATCCAAAGGAAGAAAGACTATGAAACTTTTCCACTTATTGTGAATATTTTATCTTTACATGTAAGTCTGCTGCTAAGTCTGTCTCTTGTTGCACCTGCAAGATCTTCTAGAAAAGCAACCAGATTCTGTACTCCATTATGTAGATTAGTTGTACAGGCTATGTTCAGCATTTCCCTAACACTGAAGGTCATGAAGACCCCTTCTGTCAGGCAATCTTCCACCTGGAAACTTCTAGGAAACACGTGATAAACCGTTAGATGACAGTGGTCAGCATTATTTATTATGGTAATTCCCTGTGCACTTCCAAGTAAACATAAATGAGCCAGCTAGCAAAGGAACAAAAACCAGGAAGGTATTGAAAACAGGAAGAAACTAGTGTTAGCCTCAATTAGAGATAGGTCTTTCCCACATAGCTGTTGCTGAAATCAGCAAATTACATTTTTCTGGTATCAAGGTCCCACCTTGATGTCAAAGAGGAAGCAAAGAGAACTCCTGCACCTGTCAGACTCACGATCACCACACTCAAAAGGAGATGAAGGGTAGTGCCTGGCAGCTTTCTAGTGACCAAAATGAATGAGCCTTTTTAAACACTTGGCCAACAGTCCTTGGATGATGTGCTGCCTCAGACAGCTGCTGAGCTGGTAGTTCAGGCTGCTCTGAAAGTAGCTCCTGTTCCAGCTCTACTCACTGGCTACTACCCTATGCTCTTCACTTAAGTGAATGTTACCAGTGTTTTTGGGAATAACCCTAAGCAGATGAGTGATTTAAAAAACATAAAAATGGATACTGCTATGGATACTGCTTTATCTGAAGTTTTCTAGACCACACAAAAGAGCACATGTAGTGAAAGGCACATGGTTATATGACAGGACTGGGCGGCTGATGTTGCTGGGAAAGCACAAGGACTTGAGCAGAAATTATTCTATGTCACAAAGATAGAGGCTTAGTACTATCATGGGAAAGGCTTTAATGGTGGCTGGAAACCTAAGGTCATGGCTAAGCATAAAATCTAAAAGTCTGAGGAAAAGCTAATGATAAAAGACATGTTCTTGCTCTTCATGGAAGGGTCTTTATGACAGTAAGAAAATGTTCCAGTCTGCTGAGAAGTTTAACTGTATATGTGCCACTATAAAAAGGACACGAAATAAAAAGGAAGGACTAGAAGTCTTAGCATATAAGCACATTATGAGTTAATTGGCATAACGGAGAGTTTAAGGTTGAGGAACATAACTGGAATATTCCTGTAGAAATGTTTGAGAAGACTAAGCAAAAGGGAAAGGGGTATATACAAATCAAAGGCCAAATGTTCACTGTGGGATAGACCTGGTGAAAGTATCTGGGCAGTAAGGAAAGTAAGATAGTCAGAGCATGTACTTCTGACAGCAGAGAGGACATGAACAGGATGCGACAACTAAAATTGTCTGAGAGGACACTTTCCTGAAACTGATCATGTTAATGAGGAATGTGACCCATCAGCTGGACTAAATCAACTACCAGGGAATTAAAAAAAGATCATTGAAGCAAAGGGTCAGCTTGAAAAGCAGTACAAAAGGAGCATGAAGATTTCTTTGTAAAGGGGTGAGAGACCTCAGGAGAGTGAACAGTGGGCAAGGGGTGTGGGATTTGCCCACTCTGTGGGGGCTGAACAGTGCTGCATCCTCCAGGAGTGGATGGAAGTGGAGGGAGGGAGTCCCTGGGCTGGACTGCCCATGTCTACCCAGAGCAGGGTGCAAGGGGCACCCGCATGGCTGGGAGGGCATGTGTGTGTTAGAAATATGTGGGATTAGTTTCAGAAGGATATTTAAAACTTTTGAAATGGTTATTAATGCATCTTATCTGTTGTATTGGCAACACTGATCCTGAAAGTGCAGTTTACTGATTTCCAGTTAATAAACCCACTAAGTCCTTAGATCTTGATTTTGTGTAAACCAAGTAAATCAGTTTTATCCTGGGACAGGAAAGGAAAATAATTTCCTTTTTCTCTTTTCCACTACTGTTCCCTTCTTTCTGCTTGTTTAATAAAGTAGTAGAATTAAGACATGCTGGTAACAAATTATTATACCTACTTGAATATCTGCTGGAAAAACTCAACAGCAAATTTTTATTCAATACCTTTCTGATGAGCTTTTTGATATAGGAAATGAAGTATGCAGTCATCGTGGATTCTTGCCAATAGAAAGAAAAATTAAGCTGGAAAGCTGTATCAAAAAAAGTGTTTGTAATACTTAGGAAGGGAAAGATGGCTGATAACAGTAAGATTAGAATAACATTTTTTTGTGTTATTATTTCAGATTACAGAATAAAAGTGCTTCTTTTTTTAAGTGCAACACATGGGTAACAGTAATGTTTTTGGTAAATTCTACAATTACCTTGTGAGAGTTCAGTCACTTTGTGAATCACTTGGCCCAAGAGTCATAACTTTCTGCAATAGGTTTAGTAGTCAAAATCAATGTTTTGACTAGTGGCAGCTGACTGACAGGTGTCTTTGTTGAGGGAGTAGATGGGAGATTATTTAATGTTCTGTTTTGTATTTCAGCCTGCGTGTTTTTAATTTGCCATTGGAACAAAGGCTGAAGATACTCTTACTGAGGATTCTGGCATCAATATATCTATCTATCTTTTTTTTTTTTTTTCTTCTTCTTTTTTTTTAACGTAATACTGAAAAACTTCTGATTTCCCCGTTAACTATGACATTAAAACATTCAGAAAAATCCTTGTCCCAGCAACTTCAGATATATTTTTTCTCATATTCTGAGCTGTGTGACCTGCTCCTTGCCTCATGTGACACAATTACATAGCAATTTGAAAGCACAGCTTTTCTACAGGACAGTTTTTATTTTTTCTCAATTTTATTTGCCACCTTCAATTTTATATTCAAGTTGTCTTTATTTCTGTGTTCACTCTCATTAAAATATCATCTCCTTATATAAATTTATGATTACTGATTATAAAAAAAAAATAAAATATGAGGCAGCAGACATACCTCATTTTTTATATACATAAATAATACTTAGATGCTAGAAAAGATGCTTAGCTTGTTTGAGATCTTAAGTAATCTATCTCTACTGCTTTGATGCAATCAAATACCTTCTTCCCAAAGGTGGGAGTAACATGTCTGTGAGATGGGAATAGGAGACTCCATCTTTCATTCCAAAATTGGTTGAGTGTGCTGACAAGAGTGCCAGACGTGACAAGTTCAAGTGCCATCTGCATTCTCTTTATTCATCTTGCAGGAAGCAGTTTAAAACTAAAATGTATAGAGAAGAACTGGAAGCAAATTCATCCTTCATCTTCCTATATCACCTATTCTCCATACTAAACTGTTTTTACCTCTGACTGAAATAAATAAAGTATCTAATAAGTACATTAAGTGTTCTTGACTCACATAGACTTGATGTAAAAGTAATTTAGCACAGAAGTACTCAGTTGTGAGATGTGTATTTTCAAAAAAAAAAATTTACTTAGAGAACTTTGTATAAAAAGCATTTCCTATGTATAAATGGTATATGTAACAGTATTGCAGATCTAGCAGGGAAAGCTTTATTATTAATTCATGAAGATCTTCTGGGGTTTATTTTGTTGTATTCATTGGATTATTTCATTGTGAGAAATGCCTCTGTCCTTACAACTTGTATTATCATTTATGGGGTTGTCTAACCTAGCCGTCTTATAACATGTCCCTTTACACTCTTCTCCACATTTTCTAACTAATATGTCTGCTTTTCTGCTTATGTTATATTTTATCTTCAATCTATTCTTTTTTATTTGTATAATATTTTCATTGCTACTAGCAATGTTTAATTTTTTTACCAAAGTATTTTTTTTATTTAAGCACTAGGGAGGACATGGTTTATACCTAAGAGCTGGTTCAATTTTTACTTGCCTATTCAGATAAAGATTCACCGCTCTCACTGAAGTGAGTTACCATACTGGAGATCAGCACTGAAAAAAGACATTTGGCATTGGGGTTGATGGCAATTTGAATATAATTCAATGTGCATGGTAGCTTGAAAATCATTCAAAAATTTTCCTGGCAACCAAAAGGGCCAACTGCCCTGGGGTGTGTTAAGCACAGCATAGCCAACTGATTGAGAGAGGTGACTGTCCCACTGTATACTGCACTGGTGCCACCCCACCTTGAGTACTGTGTGCAGTTTTGGGAGTCTTGATATAAGGACTATTAGAGTATGTCTAGAGGAGGGCGACCCAGTTGGTTGAGGGAAAGAATTACAAGAAGCAGCTGAGGTCACTTGGCTTGTTCAGCTTGGAGAAGAGAAGGCTGAGGGGTGACCTCAACATAGTCTACAACTCCCTCAAGCAGCAGAAGCAGAGATTCTGATGTCTCTCTGTTGACCAGCAATAGGATATGAGGGAATGGAATTAAGCTGCATCAGAGGAAGTTTAGATTGGACATTAGGAAAAGGTTCTCAACTGAGAGGGTGGTTGGTCACTAGAGCAGGCTTCCCTAGGAGCAGGCTAACTTAGGAAGCGGTCACAGGAACAAGCCCGTCAGATTAAAAGAAGCATCTGAACAATGCTCTTAGTTCATTTTTTAAGTAGTCTGACAAGGAGCAGAGAGTTGGACTTGATGATCCTTAAGGGTCCCTTCCAAATTGCTATATTCTAGGATTCTATATGGCAATAATTGCTCTGATAAAATGCAAGAGCTCTGATACATTTAGCTGAAAAGGAATGTCTTACATTACATTAGTGTAGTTCTGTTGATTGGGCTAACACCAGCAGATGTTTTGTCTCTTTTTGTTTTATGTTTCTTAGGTAGAGAACTGACGGAAAAGGACAAGTGCTTGCTTTCTTTCTCTCTGAGGTAGAATGCATCTGGAAGGTTTTAGATCAAAGACTTGCTATAATTGGCTTAAAAGTTTTCTGTGACTGAACATCAGTTACATGTCTTGCTAGAATTATTTGCAGCTCCTTTTTACCATAATAGTATGAACAATAGGGACAAAAATAAAACCTAAAAGTATATATAAAACAAAACAAAATGAAAAACCTTTTAGCATAGCCAAACTCAAGTGTATGTTGTTACGTCCAAGGTAAACCTGATCCAGTTCCTTAAACAGTTATTGGCTTAATTTTTTTTACTGCCTGGCCTGATATACAAACAATCCCAGTAGAAAACGCTGGACAGCAGCTGCACTATTTCAGTCAGTTGCAAAGGGAGATGAATGGACTGTGTCCAAAATGCTGTTGTGCAGCTGCAACAAGATGGAGTTTGCTATATAGCAGGATGACATTTTCAGTGTTCATTTTCATCTTTTCCTTTTGGTGGGTTACTCCTTCCATGAGATCACTGAGCTGATTTCAGCAATTCCTAAATGCTCAAGGATCTGTATAGCATTTCACTATTTGTTGTCAATGACAGCCAATATTAATTATAATCACTGAAAACACAAAATTTGAGACAAATATGCTGTTTTGAAATCCAGTATACAATTTTAAAATATGATTTGTTGTAAGTGACAATATTTTATATTAAATAATACTTACCACAATTTCACTCTGAGTTACAGTTTTATTTCTTTCAGATTATGAATTTATCATTAAGCATTCTTTCTGAGGAAAGTCAATCAGTGTTGTGGCCAGACATAGCAACATTGTGGAAATAGTCATGTGCTAGTAAGGAAAAAAAAGCAATCAACTTTTATTGACTTTTATATTAGCAGGCTGTTTCCACTGAAAGTCATAGAAAACTGTGGTATTTATACCCTATTATATAGGAGTTGACCTGCTAGAAGGCAGCTCCATGGAGAAGTATTGTGTCCAGCAGATCAAGGGAGGTTCTCCTCCCCCTCTACTCTGTTCTAGGGAAGCCACATCTGGAGTACTGAGCACTGTTCTGAGCTCCTCAGTTCAAGAGCAATAGGGATATACTAGAGAGAGTCCAACGGAGCTCTATGAGAATGATTAAGGGACTGGAACACCTGTCTTAATGAGGAAAGGCTGAGAGACCTGGTGCTGTTTAGTCTGGAGAAGTCTGAGAGGGGATCATATTAATGTTTACAAATATCTGAAGGGTGAATCTCAAGATGAGTGGGCCAGTGTCTTTTCAGTGGTGCCCTGTGATAGGACAAGGGGCAGTGGATGCAAGCTAAAGCACAGGAAGCTCTATGTCAACATGAGGAGAAACATCTTTTTGTAAGTGTGATGGCGTCCTGGAACAGGCTTCCCAGAGAGGTTGTGGGGTCCCCTTCTCTAGAGGTATTCAAGACCTGCCTGGAAGTAGTCCTGAATAATGTGCTCTAGGTGATCCTGCTTTAGTGGGGGAGTTGGACTAGATGATGTCTGGAGGTCCTTTCCAACTCTGACAATTCCATGATTCCATGAAATATCTGGAGGATGCATGTCAAGAAGAGTGGACCAGTCTCAGTGGTGCCATTTGATAGGACAGGCCACAATGGATGCAAGCTAGAGCACAGGAATTTCCACCTCAACATGAGGAAAAACTTATTTACCGTAAGGGTAATGGAGCACTGAAACAGGCTACCCAGAGAAGTTGTACAGTTTCCTTCTCTAGAGACTTTCAAGACCCATCTGGATGTGGTTCTGTGTGACCTGCCCTAGGAGGTCCTGCTCTGGCAGGGGTGTTGGACTCGATGATCTCCAGAGGCCCCTTCCAACCCCTATGATTCCATGATTCTGTGATCATACTGGAGTTCTCTCAGATTCCAGTGTTGTAATGTTTGACTTAAAAAGTTATCTTTAAGTACACAAAATATGTAGTGATAACACCTTATATGTCATTAGCTCAATTAGATATTATTTTGTGGTTACAGCTACATCAACAGTGTTTTGTAAGGAATCCTGAGACCACCAAATACTTAAAACTCTGACCTAGTGCTGCCAAAAGGACATGGTGCAGCATACCTTCCTGAAGAAATGTTTCTTTTTGGGATAACAATGAATTAGCAGTTGATTTGCATTGCTGTGCCAAAGGCCAAAATTATATTCTGAATACCCATTATAAAATCATCACTGATAATCGGAATCAATAACTGTAATAATATGACTAATTCTGTGTCATGGCATATAGTTCATCAAGGTTGAAAAACATATACAAAAGTTCATCTAATCTTTCATAAATCTGCTTGAACCAATGCTAAGAATGGAAGATGACACATTTGAGTAGCCAATACTTGCTTGTATAATTAATTTTTATATTTCTAGTTGTTGTTTTTTTAAAAAAAGTAATAGATAATACAGTAACAATCACCCTACAACTCTCAGAATTAGTTTGCATATATTAGTGAAGATGTTCTGATAACTTTGTGATATAGATCTATGCATGTAGTGAAGAAGTTAATGCGTATCTACGTCTTAACATCTTATGTTAAAATATTGCTCTAAGTATAGAACCAAAAATGTCTTGGGTGGGAAATGTCCTCTAAAGGTCATCTAGTCCAACCCCCCTACAATGAACAGGGACATCTCACACTAGAACAGATTGCTCAGAGCCCCATCAAGCCTGACCTTGAATGGCTCCAGGGACAGGACCCCCACCACCTCTCTAGGCAACCCATTCCAGTGATCCACCACTCTCATATTAAAGACCTTTTCCCAAATGCCCAACTTAAATCTACCCTTCTCTAGCTTGAAACCATTACCCCTTGTCCTATGGTTACATGTCATTGTGAATAGGTCTTCCCCAGCCATCTTTTAGGCTCCTTTCTGGTCTTGGAATGTTGCTAAAATGTCCCCTGGAGTCTTGTCTGCTTGAGGCTGAACAATCTCAACTCCCACAGCCTGTCTTCATAAGCTCGGATAATTTTTGTTGCCCTTCTCTGGACAGGCTCAAACAGGTGCCCATCCTTCTTGTGTTGGGGGCTCCAGTACTGGATGCAGTACTCCAAGTGAGGTCTCACCAGGACAGAATAGAGGGGCAGAATCACCTCTCCACAGGGCTGCTCTCTGGACAACCTGGAGAAGTGGGCCCAGGTGAACCTCATGAGGTTCGACTAGGCCAAATGCAGTGTTCTGCACCTGGGCCAAGGCAACCAGAGATATGAATACAGGCTGGGGGAAAACATGCTATAGGGCAGCCCTGTGGAAAAAGATCAGGGGGTACTAATGGATCAAAAGCTGGACATGAGCCACCAATGTGCAATTGCAGCCCAGAAGGCCAACCGCATCATGGGCTTTATCAAAAAAAGTGTGGACAGCAGGTCAAAAGAGATGATTCTGCCCCTCTCATGATGTTCACCTGAGCCCACTTCTCCAGCTTGTCCAGGTCCCTCTGGATGGCATCCTGTCTCTGGCATATCAACCGTACCACTCAGCTTGGTGTCATCAGCAAACTTGCTGAGAGAGCTCTCAATGCCACTATCAATATCTTTAATGAAGATACTAAACAACATTGGTCACAGTATGAACCCCTCAGGGACACCATTTGTCACTGTTTCCCATCTGGACATCAAGCCATTAGCCACTACCCTCTGCATGTGACCATGCAGCCAGTCTCTTATCCGCTGAACAGTCCACTCATGAAACCTGTATCTCTTCAACTTAAGAGAGAAGGATGTTGTGGGGGACCATGTCAAAGGCCCTGCAGAATTCCAGATAGATGATATCCATAGATCTTCCCTTGTCCACTGATGCAGTCACTCCATTGTATCATCCAAACTGCAGAGATATATTTTCAATACAATACATATGACAGGATAAATTGCTGATTTTTAGAGTATCTCCCAGCTGCAATGTCTAAAAAAAAAAGTAACATAATACAGTGAATATTGATCTAAACATAAAATTACTTTTCTCTGGAAAAAAAAAAAAAAAAAAAAAAACAAGCCATTTTCTGTGTTTCTAGAAGGATTCTGGAATACTGCATGTGATGATCAAAAGCAGCTACTGGGTGCAAAACAGGAAATAAAGAAATATTAAAAAGAACCTTTAAATAAGAAAAGGTGTAAAGATCATTGTTTTATTTATAAGAGGAGTTTGTGACATCAAAAGAATTCACCACAGAGTCAAGGTTCAAATATTTCAATCATTCAAATAATGAATTTAAATTCAGCAGTTATCGCTTTTCCAGACTGCACCTGCAATTGAAAAATGATTGTTTCCTATTAGAAACAATGGGGTGAAAATTATCATTTATATGCATTGGAACAAATCTGATTTTGACTTCACAACATTTATTAGGATTGAGAGAAGACTAATTATGTGAACCACAAATCAGGCAAAATTTGCTATTACAACCAAGATGGACAAGGAACAAGTCCTATAATCATCTAGATAAGTGAAATTTAATATTAATGGAAGTGTTTGGTTTATTTGTTTTCCATTTTTATGTGAAGAAATCAGTTGCTATGAATTAATAAGCACATAAGGAAAGTCAATATATGAAGGATCAAACAAGATTGATTTCCCAGCCGATTGTGAAATGCTTTCAAAAGATAGTGAATCCTTCCCTCTCTGGATCGCTTTTTCTGGGCACATTTGACATGCAAAAAGATTCCACAAAGTTTGATTAGACACAAGATGGAAGTACAATGTAGATGATATACTTAGGACAAAGAAGTTGCTTAGCTAACCATCAATATGTTCACCACCTTCAATAAGGTAGTTGAAGGGTCTTTGCAAGCTTGGCAGTTATCAGTCAGGTCAGACATGTTGGCCTCCATTGCCCTTTTGAATAGGCTGATACTCAGTGCTGCTGAGATGCTATCTATTAATTCACTATTTATTTCTTAAGATTTTATATATTTTCATGTCAAGGTTTTTCCTCCTCTATCCTTTAACTGCTAACTATGCCTGTATCAGCAATCTTAGCTCTCTCATCTTACATATCTCTGTTCTATGTACTTTTTCACAGTCATTTTTCACAACTTGGCAATTCTCATTGAAGTTTAAGTCAAAGACCATATCAACATTACATAAAAATATCAAAACCTTTGAATCACATCCAGTTGAATCCCTAGGAGAAGAGTTACAGGTGTTACTAGATGGTGCAGATAGAGACAGAAGCCTGAAAAAGAAAGAACAGTATTTTCTTTCTTGCTGAATTAAAGTCTTCAAGGTTATGATGGCCCTGGCTTCAGTATTTTCATGGACATGCTTGTACAATATGTTGTGGCCAAATGTGGAGCAAGCTGTGTATTTCACATATGATTAAGTCTGAACTTACTTCCTGTTTGGTGGGTAGTTGGTTACCTTCTTGTCATGGTTTGACTCATGATCAGCAATTAAATAAATTGCAACAGTGCTCTTGATTCCCTCCCACCTAGGTAGGGAA
>NW_009953507.1:2411422-2412533 GCF_000747805.2 Chaetura pelagica | reverse complement strand
AGGAATGCGAAACAACTCTATCACTTTCCCCCATCCGGAGCAATTCCCAGGGCACTCTTCTGAGATGTGAGCAGTTCCAAAATGTCCCAGATTGCTTTCAGAGATAGCAACAAATCAGACAGGAGATGAGGGTAGAGTTATGAGGGTCAGAAACACACAAGCCTGGGGATCAATGGTGGTAGATAGATGGAGTCCTTCCTGGACACAGATCATAAATGGAAAAGGAGGAAGAAGGGAGTTGACTTCTGTGATCTCTGAATTTCTACCAAGACCTGTGTAGATATATGGAATGGAATGCTTTGGTTCGCCAACTTTCTTGTCTGTCTAGTCTGCTGCTCCCTAAGGCAGAGTTGTGGATAAAACTGATCTGCTCCTTTAGTGTCCAAAGTAGTAGATTCAACAACCAGAGCAAAGTGTCCTTGGTGTCTTGGCAGTATAGATCTTGAACCCACCTCACCACTTCTTGTGGTGGCTTCCAAAGTGTGCACCTTCTGGCCAGTCTCTATTGCTTCTATTATTCCTGGATGATTATGGCTTCCAGTTCAAGCCCACTGGGTGATTAAAGGAGTCAATTTACTCCAAGTAACATTAGTGGCATGATGGGTAGGAGAAACATTACTCTTGAACATCCAACTCAGTATTGCTAATCGGGGTGCCAGGAGAAGCTTCCACTTCAGTGCCAATCACTTCCAAAGCAGCTCTAACTCCTTCACATGCTGCCAGTATATCTTCTTTTCAGTTACAGTATAATTGGCCTTGGAACTTCTGTAGCTCCGGCTCCAGAATCCCAGGGGTTAACCTCAAGTCTCCCCTGGTGCTTTCTGCCAGAGGCTCCAAGTAGGACCGTTGTGCAGTGTAGAGCACATTTTTAATGTCTGGCCTTGTTCAAACTGGTACAAGGGTCATTGCTTGCACAATCTCCTTTTTAATCTGCTGTGAAGGACCAGGTATTTCCTTACACGAACATGAAATGTCCTTTGAGTCAGCCGACAAAACTGACTTAAAACGGTGTCTCCACACGGCGCTGAACCCCCTCTGTGTGTGTATGGGGGGGGGAGCAGCTGCTGCAGGGGAGGAACCGTGGCCGGAAGCAGGGGCAGGACTAGGTCCC
>NW_009953507.1:2358039-2411113 GCF_000747805.2 Chaetura pelagica | reverse complement strand
TCATCCTACCTGCACTGCCGTGTGGTGAGACAATTCCGGCTACCCCAGCTTATAGGGGAAAATATAATCCAGCCATTCGGGCAAATCCCTCCCCTCTGCTTCCCTCACGTGGATAAGATGTGTAACTAAGGTGTACCCATATATGTTTAATGTGTTGTAATCACTCCTTTTGAACCTCCTGCCCCAAATTGCTTTGTTTTCCCCACAATAAACCTTGCTGTTGTTAGAAATTTAGTAAGCACTGAGCGAGTTATTCACTCAAAAAAGTCGGGACATAAGTTCCTGTATCCTCTGTGTGAGGCGATACCCACGTGTGGATCTCTCAGCAAATCCTGATAAGTTAATACACTCCAATAAGGAGATATAATAGGTCACGGATCGTGACATCTGCTCAGAAGCTTTCTGTTGATCAGGAACCCATTTTAAGTCACTCCTCTTTTGGGTCACCTCATAGAGAGGTTTCACAATTTGACTGTAATCAAGAGTATGCATTCTCCAGAAACCAACAGTCCCTAAAAAGGTTTGAGGGTCCTTTTTGTTAGTTGGTGGGGCCATAGCTGTTATTTTGTTAACCATTGGGATGTGGCAACATCCATCTTGCCATCTAATTCCCAGGAACTGGATCTCTCATGTAGGTCCCTTGACCTTGCTTCTTTTCACATCAAAACCAGCTTCCCAAGGGTTCTGAACTACTTTCTTACTTTTCTCAAAGATTTTTTCTGGTGTGTTACCGCACACGATGATGTTGTTGATGTACTGAAGGTGTTCCGGAGTTCTACCCTTCTCCAGTGCAACATGGATCACTCCGTGACAAATGGTTGAGCTGTGTTTCCACCCCTGGAGCAGTGGATTCCAGGTGTACTGGACTCCCCTCCAGGTGAAAGCAAACTGTGGCCTGCACTCTGGTGCTAGAGGAATAGAATAAAATGCTTGAGCAACGTCAACAGTGGCATACCACCTGGCTGCTTCTGACTCCATCTCTAACATGTACAGGTACAGCACAGCAGCACTGAACAGTGGGGTAACCTCATTCAGACCACAGTAGTCCACTATCAGCCTCCAGTAGCCACCAGGCTTTTGCACTGGCCGTATAGGTCTGGTGAAAGGTGAGTGAGTCCTGCTGATCACTCCTTGGCTCTCCAGTTGCCAGATTAGCTTGTGAATGGGACTCACGAGTCTCCGTTGGTCTGATATTGTCATCTAAGCACTGTTGAAGTGGTAATTGGCACATGTTGATTCTTGACCTTCAGCAACCCCACTAGAGAAGGGTCATCTTACATGCCAAAGTACGCATCTGTTCAGTGACCTCAGTGGCAGTAAGTGGAATAACATTTCACTCTTCGCATCTGCAATACATTATAAACATTCAGCAGAAGCATCTCTAATGAAACAATGCTATTTAGATCAAGAGCTTGGAGATTTAGACTGAGAGAAAACAGGGAAGTAAAATGGAACCTGCTCCTGCCATTGCCAACTTTCTGTTCACCTGAGTATTTGTACTGTACACATACAGTGCCACCATCCAGGTCAGTACCAAAAGCTGTGAATACCCCTTTCCTGGAAGTGTTCAAGGGCAGTTTGGATAGCAGTTGGAGCAACCTGATGTAGGGAGAGGTGTCCCTGCCCATGCAGGAAGGCTTAAACTAGGTAAGGTCCCTTCCAACACAAGCCATTCTATGATAAAAACATATCTCAACATCCAATGTCCAACACAGGTGAGCAGCTCAACAAGGTTAGTGTGAATCAAAGACAAGATAGCATTTAAAATCTCTACATTAAGCTGGGCTTACTCTTCCTAGCAAGTATCCGTAAATGTGGGGTTTTTTCTTGCAAAAAGCATAATAAGCTCAGGGAAATCAGATGAAGAACCAGAAAATGTTAACATTCAGAAAAGTGTGATGTTGCAGGAATAACAGCAGGCAAAGAAATGAAAGGAATTTGCCCTCTTTCTTTTGTTGTTCATTCCCTACTGCTTCTGTTTTATTTTCCCACTTTCTGAGGAATCAAATGTCCTATTGCCATTTTGTCTTGAATATTTGAGAGCAGCATACTTGCTGTGCCATGTAAACCTAATAGGTAAGACTTCAGGGAATCCATCTTTCTACACAGTGTGTAGGGGTCTCATTGACACAGCATGGGCTTCTTGTACACCATTGCTACCATATAAATGTAAAGAACATGGTTTAGATCTTGTTATATTTTGTGGGTCCAATTTACAGAAAGACAACTAAACAACTGCAATGATATATTTATCTAATGTGAAAACCTATTTGAAATCAGAATATGTGGTTTGTTACAGAGTAAGCTTTACCAAGAAGAGATTTCAAAATGTCAGCCTTCATTGAAATACAGTTAAGAAATCCTTTGAGAACCACAAATACTCTTGTACTTTTAAAAAATATGCAGGAATGTACTTATAAATAATTTTTACATTATGACCACTGCCAAGTAGGTATCTTCCTTACAACTTCCTTGAGAATTGTATTTTGGACAGCTGATGCTCCCTATAACTGTATCAGAGATTTATCTGTATGGAACATTTTTTGTTACTTCCAAGTTGTTTGCGGTTTTGTGATTGTTTTGAGCCTTGTGGTTTTGTGGTTTTTAGGAGGTTTTTTTTACTGTAAAACCCAGTTTTTTAAGATTAAAGAAAATGTTTAATTTGGATAGAACTAATCATCATTCACAGACAGTCTTCAGTCTCCCAGGCCAGTTTCATTGGAGACAGTCTGCTTTTCATCCTACACCATCAGAAGTGATGACATAAGCTTCTGGCAGGAGGTTGTATCTGTCCCACTGTATCACAGCTGAGATAAGGCATTGCATCAGGGTCAAGTCATGCTGTGCTTCATGCACAGCCCCTGGCTATATGGCAACATTCACTTCTGAATCTATTTCTGAGCCTTTTACATTTTTCAACTGAGACAATTCCTCCTTTCAGCCTTTCAGATGTTTGACAGACACAGTACACATACAGGTACGTGGTTGACATAAAGTAACTAAATGCAAGATCAAGTAGAATTTATGCAATGTCAACTCAGCTGGCTTCAGGAATTGTTGGAAACAATTCATAGAGGAAATGAGTGCAGTGAGGATCATGATCCAAGAGGAATAGTTTTGAAGAGCTCAGCAATCTTTCAACATTGGGTGCTCCAAACCAGACTTCTAACATTTAATTGCTTTCTATTCACATTTAAGCTTTAATTATTCATCCCATTAGCTCTTACTACAGAATGTTTTTTACATTTTATACTGTATCTTTATGGATCCACATAATTAACTTTTATATCTGTGTTTATGTATATACAAATGCATAGATACATATAAATATATATGTAAAGTATATCTGTGTAATTGCTAAAGTTTTTATACATATTTGTGCGTTCCTTTTTATATTTTTTTTGTATTTGTATATTTTCAGAAATGAGTACTTTCTGGTCTGAAGGAAAAAAATGTGATCAGAGGCTGCTCAGACACTAAAATGGGCATGACAGTTTCAAAAAATGAAAACCTGCCAATCACAGAGGCATATGAAAATGTGTGGGGTACGACATTGCCAAAAATGGCAGCTGCTGCGTATGCATTCCTTTTCTGCTGTAATTCTTGGTGAGGTGGAAATGGTGCTTGGTCACAGTCACACTACACAGGGTAGTATGAAAACATGAGGGGTCATGACATTGTCAAAAATCATGGCTCCCTGACAAATGTTGAGCAACATTTAAACACATGGAACTGCCACAAGTCTATGGGATATGTTGGGATACATTCAGGAGTTTTGAGGCAGCTGACACTGTAGAACCATACTCAATTGTTTTGGCAATTGGAGAAGTTTTTTGAGGCTTGGAGGAAAGTAACCGTCACTGCCATCTTCAAGAAGGGCAAGAAGGAGGGTATGGTGATCGTCCAGTGAGTAGTTGAGCCTCACCTCAGTACCCAGGAAGATGATGGAGAAAATAATCCTGGAAACCTTCTACAAACATATGAAGGAGAAGGCAGTCTTGGGATTTGCCAGCATGGATTTATGAAAGGAGAAATCATGTCTAATCAACCTAATAACCACCTTCTGTGATGTAATGGCTAGCAGGGTGGATGAGAGGATAGTGGAAGAAGTTGTATAACTTGACTTTCGCAATGCTTTCCACAATGTCATAATATTTCCTTGATAAACTGATGAACTATACACTAGTTAATTGGGCAGTGGAATGAATTGAAAGCTGACTGAACTGCCACAATCAAAGGGATGTCATTAGTAGCACAAAGTCCAGCTGGAGGGCAATCACTAATGGTGTGCCCCAGTTGTCAAGACTGGGACCAATAGTTTTCACTTCATTAATGATGTGGAAGATGGGTTACAGTGCACCCATTGCAGATTGCAGAAGATACAAAACTGGGAGTGTTGGTTAGATCAGGTAGTTGTGCTGCCATTCAAATAGACTTCAAAAGACAGAGAGGAAAACTTTAGTAAAAGGAAATGTCAAGTATAACCCCAGGCACCAGTACCTGCTGAGGTCTAACCAACTGGAAAGAAGCTTTGCAGAAAATTACCTGGGCATCCTAGTAGACACCAAGTTGACTGTCCGACCCTGTGGCAAAGGAGGCCAACAGGTTTTTGGGCTGCATGAGGAAGATCCTCTGTGTTCAGGACTTGTGAAACAGACCTGGAGTACTGTGCCCCGTCCTGGTCATGCCAGTACAAGGCAGATGTGGACAAGCAAGAGAAAATCCAATATCCAGTTAAAGGACATAAGGACAATAATCTTTGATGATTATTATCAAGAAAGGCTACAGAGATGGTGAATAATGGCAGAGCAACTGATGTCATCTACCTGGATTTGTGTAAGGCATTTTACACTGTCCCACATGACATCCTGGTGTCCAAACCAGCAAGACATGGATTTGACAGATGGACCACTTGGTGTGTAAGTAATTGGCTGGATGGCCACACCCAGAGAGTTGTGGTCAATGGTTCATTATCCCAGTGGAGGCAGGTGACAAGTGGCATTCCTCAGGGGTCAGTATTGGGACCAGTGCTGTTCAACATCTGTAGGAGGTGGTGGTGCCCCTCTCCTAAAAACTACATGGCTCACAAGGCAGTGAGTAAGCACAAAACAGCTGCCCATAAACTGCATGGGGACTTTCCTTGTCTCCGCTCTCCTCCCTGCCACAAACTCCATACTGGACTCCGTGTTGGAGACAGAGAAGCCTGTGGTGGGAATGCACTGGAAACACTGTTGTGAAGTGCTGCACAGAGACAGGGGCCAACCCCGCTGTGATTGGATTGTAGCCCCGGGAAGAGGGTGAAGCCAAATCCAGCGCGGGGAAATACGTTATAACAGCTTATAAAAAGGACTGCAGCAGCCGGGCTCCTGCTGGCTCTCTTGGAGTGCGGAGGAGGTGCTGCCGGTCAGTGGGCACACAGATCTGCTGGATGTTTTGAAGTGCAGGGGAGGTGCTGCTGGTCGGTGTACAGAGAGATTTGCTGGCTCTCTGGAGAGACTAAAGGAGATACGGTCAGACAGCCTAAATTTTCCATATTTTCCATGACTGATTTTTATATAATGCCATGAGACATATATTATGTTAGTACCGTACATAGTCAAGACAAAAAAGCAGCTTGATATACTTGGTGGTTTGCGAGAAGGTAAAGGAAAATTTGGGAAATTACATCTTCCACTGCTTTCCTTAACAGGTAATTGCACAATTACTTAAGACATGGTAGGAATAATCCAAAGATGGCTTGTGAACAGAAGATATATTAATACATTGATGTTTTAATAGCTAATTATGTAGTGCTGTATATACTTGAAACATTCCCCTTCAAATTTTTACACAGAAGCAGCACTCCCCCACAGCAGGAGACCTTCATTTCTATTGGGAAAGGTAGTTTGAAAAATTAGTGCAGAGGAAGCAAAACAGTAATAAGAAGACAGCAAACTAACTTGCACTGTCTGTTTTTCTGAATCCCTTTATGTTCATAGAATTTAGCCCTTCTGTCAGTGCTGTTTTTTTCCTTGCAATAAATATCCCCCAAACCACAAAGTAATTTTATATTAATGTAATATTCTTTTTTCATTTTTGTCTCCCTATCTGCACAGTTCTGTGATGATACTCCTCAGAATTTTTTTCCACCTGCCAGTTGGCTTTTTTGATCATAAGGCTCTCAAATCTGCGGTCTCTTGCATTCTTATGGATCACCTTTGTATTTAATACACTTTCCCCTCACCACTGATTGCAACTGTTTTTTCTGCAAACCTCTTAAAGCCATACATTTATCTTGTCCCTACGTGTTGTCTACATACAGTCTATCTTCCTCCTCACATTCTAGCCGTCTCATCTGTTCCACAGTTCCCATCTGTTTTTTATTGTATTATTCCTCTGTGAAATATAAAAATCTGACTAAATAGAAGGCTATACAAAGCACCATTAAAATGGAGAGTTTCATAGTTGATTTCCTTCCTTCTTTCCCCTTATCCCTTGCTAATAATTTTTGGTTTTTTTCCTTATCTCATATAATTGTAGTTATGTGAAATAAAACTCTTTTGGGACAGGGATTATAGCTAATTTATCTGTTTCTCTAAAGCCTTAGAGTACCAGCAGATTAAACAACAATATCTAGGGTACACAAGGTAGCTTAATATAGAAAAAGAAATCTTGGAAAAATATTGCTTCTTTCACAGAGCATTTTCTCAGAAAGAGAACTGTTGTTTTATCACCACAATATAATGACAGATCTCCTAGTACCTTTAATTTATGAAGTTCACAAGGTAGAATTTATTTTAAAGATCTTGAGATGTATTATGCTTAACCACTTCTGTAAAAATTCACTTTTCCATATTGAAGACCTGAAAGGGATTTTAGTTTTAATTTTAAACATGAATTGCATCAACAGAAGGGGTTTTTTGGGTTTTTTTTTTGTTTGGTTTGGTTTGGTTTGGTTTGGTTTTTGTTTTTGTTTTTGTTTTTTTCAGAGACTTCAAATAAATAAGACTTTTTAATACCTTAGTATAATGACCAGAACTTCACTGGGCCCAAAGCTTTGTTCTTCATATCTTAAAGAATACTAGAGAAAATATAACTTCCTTATAATAGTCCCTAAAAAGACTAACCTATATTTTCCAGTAATTACTATGAACGCAGACAAAAAAAAATAAATTAAAAAATGGGGTGATTAATTTTATTATTTTACAAATATCAAAGTTACTCCATTGACATCAACATGATCATGAAAAATTTCAACATATGAGAATACTTCAAATAAACTGTATCTCACATAGAATACTTCAGCAGTAAGGTCACAAACCCATCCTGCAGATATTCTTTTTACTAGTATTTCAGTCAATAGGTAGACTTTAAAAAATACATTGTTTCCAAATAAAATAATGTTATATATTTGGGTTTTTTTTCATCCTCAAGAATTATGAATCAAGATTTGTCAACAGAAACATAAAAAGATTGTTTTCTAATTGGGTCATGAAAACCACAGAAGAATAGCTTTGCCTTAGATGGAGGCTATTCTCTTTTGCAGTGTCCTCATATGCAGCATGGTATCCATGCTAACAATTACTTATCATATTAAAGCACAGAAACATCTGAAAGATTGTACTTCATCAATCTTCTGGAGAGAGTACTCTGTGTTTGCAATTTCTGTGCTTACAGGTGAAGATTCTTAGTGAATCTTTGAAGTAAGAGATGAAAAAACATCACAACAAACCACAAAAAGAAAAAGGGGGAAAAAACGACTGCAGGGTAAGATGAGAAAGTGCAAGTTTAAATTAAAAGATGGGTCAGTGAGGAATTTGCTTTAAGATTTTTCTGATAAGAGGAAAAAGAAAAGCAAAAACACAAAGAAAAAATATTAACATAAAATTGTGATGATACATAAGTTGTTATTATTATTATGTGCATAAACAAAATGAACCAAGTCAGTTTGCATAGCTGTGTTTCATGGCTGATTTCAGGTAGTTCATTTTAGGAACTATTAAAATAGGATAATATGAAAGGGGTTTTCTTAAATATTTCAGATAGGCAGAAGTGCTTTTCAACCATTGCATGAACTATCAGCACCCTAACTTTGGCCATTTGCAATGTTACTAGGCTTGTTTCAATCCTAGAATGTGTATTCATATACGTGTATAATTGGTATTGCTCACAAGTACACTTTTAGAACCCAATTCTATTTCTTTTTTAGTTGTTGTTTTTTTTTTGAGATTTTAAGACTAAAAGGAAACTTTGCTATCAAATAATCTTCAGCTGAAAAAGCAATTCCATTCTTACCTGTTACTGTATTTAATCTACAGTATTTTCTGATGTTTATTTAAGCCCACATTATCTTCCTTTTCATCCTCCATTCCTGTACCCTTACTGATGCCTCCTCATTGCTTGTTTTGGCAGCAGTAGACAGCACCATTTGTCCTGCTATAGCTTATTCACCTGAACTGTCCTCTTTACCACACATGTCCTTTAATGCTTTGAGCAGCTCACTGCTGGCACACTGCTGGAAATCCATGTCATAGTGTATAGATATGTTAGTAGCCTCCAGCACAACTGTGGTTACAATAGTCAACACCAAAGACAAAAACATACAACACCTTTTCTATTCTCTCTGAGCCCCTTTTGATTATTTCTGTATCATTTTGTTTTAAAAGCAATGTAGTCAAAACACATAAAACAGGCTCAGACCATGTCATGTTACTTCTATCTTTCCTGTAAAAATAGTTCATGTTAACTGTCATACTATAATAAAACATTGCCAAATAAAGCTTCTCTCTCTGAAAAGAGAGAAAAAATAGGGGAAATATGCTGTCATGTGCATGCAAGGTAGTTACAAATGGTATATTAAGACTGTTATTAATTTTTCCCCTTAGTGTTTGTGATCCAGTAAATTTCACTTATATTTAAGTTAAAGAAATGTTGACATTTAAAACTACAGACAACTTCAGATGTACATAGAATCATAGAATCATAGAATTGTCAAGGTTGGAAAAGACCTTCAAGATCATCAAGTCCAACTCTCTGTCCTACAGTCCCTAACTACTAAACCATCTCCTGAAACACCATGTCTACCCCTTTTTTGAACACCTCCAGGGATGGTGCCTTCAGCACCTCCCTGGGCAGCCTGTTCACCACTCTTTCTGTGAAGACATTTTTCTTAATATCCAGCCTGAACCTCCCCTGGCACAGCTTGACCACATTTTGTCTTGTCCTAGCTCTAGTCACTAGGAAGAAAAGTCCAACACCCACCTTACTACAACTTCCTCTCAAGTAGTTGTAGAGAACAATAAGGCCTCCCCTCAGCCTTCTCTCCTCCAGCCTGAGCAGTCCCAGCTCCCTCAGCCTGTCCTCATAAGGTCGATTTTCAAGACCCTAATCTGCCTAGTTGCCCTTCTCCGCACCCTCTTCAGCAGCTCAGTGTCCTTCTTATACTGGAGTGCCACAAACTGCACACAGTGCTTGACGTTCAGCCTCATGGAGGCCAAGTA
Source organism: Chaetura pelagica (assembly GCF_000747805.2). NCBI lineage: Eukaryota > Metazoa > Chordata > Aves > Apodiformes > Apodidae > Chaetura > Chaetura pelagica. The sequence goes on along the minus strand of NW_009953507.1, from coordinate 2,401,634 downwards.
GAGGGGCAGGATCACCTCCCTGGTCCTGCTGGTCACACTATTCCTGATGCAGGCCAGGATGCCATTGGCCTTCATGGCCACCTGGGCACACTGCTGGCTCATGTTCAGCTGGCTGTCAATCAGCACTCCCAGGTCCCTCTCTGCTGAGCAGCTCTGCAGCCATTCCTCCCCAAGCCTGTAGCACTGCTGGGGATTGTTGCGGATAAAGTGCAGGACCCAACATTTGGCCTTATTGAAACTCATGCAATTGGCCTCAGCCCAACTGTCAAGCCTGCCTAGATCCCTCTGCAGAGCCTCCCTGCCCTCAAGCAGATAAAAACTTCCACCCAGCTTAGTGTCAGCTGAAAACTTACTGAGGATGCACTCTATCCCTTCATCCAAGTCATCAATAAAGATGTTAAACAGGAGCAGCCCCAGAACTGAGCCCTTGGGAACACCACACTTTACTGGCCCTGGCTGGATTTAACTTCATTGAACGCAACTCTTTGGACGTGGCTGTCCAACCAGATTTTTGTCCAGTGAAGTGTGTGCACATGCAAACCACAAGCAGCCAACTTCTCTAGGAAAATGCTGTGGGAAATCTTGTCAAAGGCCTTGCTAAAGTCAAGGTAGACAACATCCATAGCCCTTCCCTCATCCAATAATCGTATCACCCTATTGTAGAAATCAGGTTAGTCAAACACGACCTGCCCTTCATGAACCCATGCTGACTTGGCATCATCACCTGGTTGTTCTGCATACACAGCGTAATGGTACTAAGGATGATCTGCTCCATCAGCTTACCTGGTACTGAAGTCAGACTAACAGGCCTGTAATTTTCTGGATCATCCTTCCATCCCTTCTTGTACATGGGGGTAAAATTGGCTGCTTTCTAATCTGCTGATACCTCTCCAGTTGGCCAGGACTGCTACTAAATGATAGAATAGTGCTTAGTGAGCACCCCCGCCAGCTCTTTCAGCACTATTGGGTGCATTCCATCTGGCCCCACAGATTTGTGCACACCTGTGTGGTGCAGCAGGTCACTGACCATCTCCTCCTGGATTGTGGGGAGATCGCTCACATTGTTGTACGAAAATTTGTTTGTCTTATCTCCAAAATTTTAATTTTAGTGAATAATTCCTCCTCATTTTTGTGTACTTTGAATCTGGAAGACTTGTGCTTTAACCTCACTATCACATAAATGGCATGGTATAATCATAGAATCATAGAATCTTAGGGGTTGGAAGGGACCTCGAAAGATCATCTAGTCCAACCCCCCCTGCCAGAGCAGGGTCACCTAGAGTACATCACATAGGAACGCATCCAGGTGGGTTTTGAATGTCTCCAGTGAAGGAGACTCTACAAACTCCCTGAGCAGCCTGTTCCAGACCTCTGTCACTCTCACAGTAAAAAAATTTTTTCGGATATTCACCTTGAACCTCCTATGCTCCAATTTACACCCATTACCCCTTGTCCTATCACTGGTCATCACTGAGAAAAGCCTAACTCCATCTCCCTGACACTCACCCCTTACATATTTGTAAACATTGATGAGGTCACCCCTCAGTCTCCTTTTCTCCAAGCTAAAGAGACCCAGCTCCCTCAGCCTTTCCTCATAAGGGAGATGTTCCACTCCCCTAATCATCTTCGTAGCTCTGCGCTGGACTCTTTCGAGCAGTTCCCTGTCCTTTTTGAACTGAGGGGCCCAGAACTGGACACAATACTCCAGATGTGGCCTCACCAATGCAGAATAGAGGGGGAGGAGAACCTCTCTTGACCTACTAACCACACCCTTTCTAATGCACCCCAGGATGCCATTGGCCTTCTTGGCCACAAGGGCACATTGCTGGCTCATGGTCATCCTCCTGTCTACCAGGACCCCCAGGTCTCTTTCACCTACACTACTCTCCAGCAGTTCAGCCCCCAACCTGTACTGGGACATGGTGTTGTTCTTCCCCAAATGTAAAACTCTGCACTTCCCCTTGTTGAATTTCATCATGTTTCTCCCTCCCTGCCCAACTCTCCAGCCTAAGTCTCTCTGAATGGCAGCACAGCCTTCTGGTGTGTCAGCCACTCCTCCCAGTTTAGTGTCATCAGCAAACTTGCTGAGGGTACATTCTATACCCTCATCCAGGTCGTTGATTAAGATATTGAACAACACCGGTCCCAGTACCGACCCCTGAGGGACTCCACTAGTCATATACCTCCAACCAGATTCTGCCCCATTGACTACAACTCTCTGACTCCTTCCTTTCAACCAGTTCCTGATCCACCTCACTACCTGATCACCAAACCCATACTTGATCAACTTATCTACAAGAATGCTGTGGGAGACGGTGTCAAATGCTTTACTGAAATCAAGCTAAACCACATCTACCGCTCTACCATCATCTATCCACCTAGTAATTTCCTCATAGAAGGCTATGAGATGTATGACTCCTTTTCAATGTTTACCTCTCTATGATACAATGCCATTTTATTTATTATTTTCTTTCTCTTTATTTGGTTACCCGAATTTTTAATAAAATACAAAAAAAAATATCAGATCTAGGGCTAACTTGCTAGGGAAAGTGGGACTGCTCCATATGTAGAATTGTATAGTTAGATATACTCACAAACACTCAGAGACACAGATAGACAAACATGTACATATAGTTTGGTTTGGGCCAGGATTAGGCAATTTTTTAACTGATTTTTTTTTTTTTTTTCATCAATGAACTGTCTTTTAAGCGCCACACTTGCTGTAATTAACAGCAAGTTTTCGAGCCAGTGGGCTGCTAACACATGATGTTTACAGTTGCTCCACTTGTGGAATCTGCTGTTTTGGACACTAAAGGAGCAGAAAGGTCATATCTACAACCCTCCCATAGGGAGGACCAGACTAAGCAGGTGACTAAAATTGACCAAATGGAGAATTCAATCCCATAGGTGTCACACTCAGTGTAAATTGAGAGATCACACAAGTCAAGCTCTTTTTCATCCATAGCAGGCATTGAGGAAGGACACTGTCTGTCCACCTCCTTTGATCCCTAGGCCCATGCATTCTTGAACATAATACCTTGACTCTCAGATCCTGTCTGCCTTATCTCTAGGTCCAGAAGTGATCCAGGACCTTTTTGGGACTGTCTGTGGCTCAGGGGAGTGCTGTGAGAGTTGCTGGGTGTGGGTTGACAGGGGTTTTGTACAATCTGCACATATTTGTATACGTTTGTACATATTTTCTTTTATCACTACTATTTCATTAAAAGTTGTCCAGAAGCCTCTCCTTAAGCTCTCTCTCCTTTCCCTATCTGCTTGTGAGGGGCAGAAGACAAAGAGTTTATTGTCATTAGTTTAATTGCTGGCCCTGCAATAAACTATGACATATATGTAGATAAATTGCAGAGCACATTCATTAGTTCTGCCTAAGGCAAGACAATAATTATTGTTATTTTATTTTTTTTTGAATACTGTTTTATAAAGCACTTACAATTTTGTTGCTTGACCTTTTTCTTTGCTCCTCTCTATGTTTCTCTTCACTTTCCTCAAAACATTTCCTTTTTCTTGATTTTGAGTCTCTCCTCCACATTTTTTATCCCACTCTCAGTTTCCCTCTTGTTACACATTCTAAACTGACCGTCCCATGACATCACTGCCTCTGATGAATAAAAGCTTAAGACAGCAGTGCTCTGTCTGCTTACAAATAAGACATCAAAAGTTCCCTACTCCAGAATATTAGAAGACACTGACAAAAAATGTCATGAAAGGGGCATTGCACCATTTTAGCCAAAGTTAAACATTATTTCAAGATTTAGTATGCAATCTTACTTTCAAATGATCTGGAAAACTAAGTCTTGAAATAGTGAACTGCAGTGTTGAATAAAATCTGGACTCCGTATGCACACATCTTTGATGCAGGTAGGAATTTGTTAATCTTGTCTTCTGGGCATTTATCAAATCTAGGAAAGTCAACTGCTCCTTTTTAGCATAAAGCAAGCTTTAAGAATGTATTTCAGAGTGAGATATGCATTTTCAGAATTCTAGAAATATTATAATGCATACAGAAAATTATATATACAGTATATAAGAAGCTGAAGAGTAATGGGAAATACTACTTCATGTTATCACAGAAAAAGATATACTATATGTCTATTATAAGGTAATTGCAATTACTTAGCTGTGGTACATTTTTATTATACACTTTAAAATGTCAAGAATCCATACAAAATATTTAAACAAAAAAATGTTGTGCTGTCAGAATTCATGTGAAACCTCAAGTTGTAAAAGAAAGAAAAACCACGAGTTTCATGTGCTATACAAAAAAACCCTAGTGTATAGCAATCTAGATAAAATTGAAGATCTGCAATATTATCACAACCTTTTCCTCCCATGTTTATTTTAAATGTTTATTTTAAATTTCTGATAATATATTGTCTTTTGAAATTATCTCTTAAAAATGAACTAATTTTACTTGCAACCATTGCTCTTTTTTTTCACAGCATTATCATATCTCCATTACCTATCGGTATATTCTTACCTTATTTCCTTGTCTGATGGTATTGTATTTTGAGGACCTAGATTTTGGAGGCCATTTCTTATTTTCCACTAGAACATCTATCTGCATTTAAATTCTGTTGTCAGTTGAACCACACTGTATTGAGGAGTTAAACTGCTGAAGTCAGCATGTTCACCATCCTCAGGTTGGCTTGATCATGTCCTCTGAAAGTGAATTGTGAAAGTGCCATTGATTCCAGTGGCAATAAAATTAGACTATATGCTTTTAGAAGTAACTGAAACTGTTCAAACTGATCTAATTCTATTACAAATAAAAAGAAAAAAATACTTGATATTCTAGTTGTGAAATATTTATTGTTAGTGGCATAGCTCTTCATCAGTGAATTTCAAATTACAAACTCATACATAAAATGAGTAAGGTGTTGAATTGTCTCTGGTATTCAACAATTATGTTCTGTTTTTATACATCAGTAATTTCACAAAAGGTTTTTTTCAGATCCTCATACACTCTTTAAATTAGTGTGATCCATACTAAAACCACAGCAATTTTGTTCCAGGCATTTTAATAAAATATGCTTCACGTGTTTTCTAAAGAAATCATGTTTTAATTTTAATTAATGACTTGTTTCAGCTGCAAATTTTCAAGATTTTTCCAGGATTTTTTTTGCCTGAATTTCAACAAACAGTGGCATCCAGTGGGTAAAGTAGATATGCATTCTTAAAAGGTGAAGTTATTGATATATATCTATCAGCTATGCTCATTTTAGAAAGGGAATAATGTTAATACCATATGAGAAATCCAAGATATTTCTTTAATTTATAATAAGTAACAGTACAATAGACTTATTAAGAAGGTTCAATCTTTTCAGCTCCAGTAGGAACATGACTTTTGTCAGTCTGATTCCCTTTGGTTTTGCTGGACTGTTTTAATTTCACAATAGCACAATTTTAATAATTATCAGTTTCTGACAGTTGCTTCTTATACTGCTATCTTCCCTGGACAAAAATTACAGTACTGAATAAAACCTACTCGTGTTCATGAGAAATACAAGTGATTAATCTCCTTGAAACCTAATTTATTGTGGATTGAATGTACAGGAATACGTTATGCCTCATGTAAGTTATATTCAAGTCCAGGTAACTATGTAGAAATTACTGAGTTCATGCAACAAACTGAAGTAAAAATAAACTCTTCAAGAATTCTACAGTAGAAGCAAGATAATAAAAGCATTAAATGTCTGTGATATGTTAATGTCTCTAAGCTCAGGTCCTTCAAACTCACTTTATATATGTATACCTCCCTCCACTCTGCTCCTGCCCTGATTTCCACTTGTTGGAAGCTCCCTGTTAGTAAATATTAATCTAATTAGCATATGTAATTATATTAACTAAACCACCAATATATTTAAAAGTAATTGTGTGACTGATCTCTCTTGTTAGATACCCCAAGTTTTGCCAGTTTCCAGATTAAATCGGCACCAATGTCCTGTGCAAGTTGCATTTAGTATAAGAGCTATTGTATTTGCATAAGCTGAGTTCTCCAGCATCTGAGACTGTTTGGTGACCTGCAAGGGTATGTGGAACATCCCTTGTTGTGTCTCGGACAACTCAGGATGAAGTCCTCTGTTAGGCAAGAGTGAACAGTGCAGGTGGGATGGCAGGCTATCCCCCTCCCCCTGCTCCTCTCCCGCTTGCCTCACCTAGTAAATTTCCAGCCGCTGCTCTGCGCATGTGCAGACCACCAGGGCTCACCTTGGAATCCCCCTCCCTAGCCCCATTCCTGAACTCTCTTGTCTGCTCAGAATCCCAGAACCTTCCAGAGTGCCAAACTGTGCAAGTGAAAAAGCTCAACTGTATGATGCTGCCCTGAGGGTGGTCTCTGGGGAATAAAACTCTATAGAAGGGGTAAAAGCACCACGGGCTTGTTGACGTAACACCTGCAAACTGGAACCTGAGGCTGGCAGAGCTGGACAACACTCTGAAAAAGATCTCTTTGGAATGAGGGGTGGTGATATCTGTCCTGTCTTCTCATCTATCTTTCTTTCTTCTTCTTCTATTTTTGGGTTTTCTCTAGTTCCCTAGTTTTTTTCCTGGTTGTTAGTAATTGTGAGTCAGCTACTTAGTGATTGCCACTGGTTGTGGTTCCTCCAGGCTATTTGCCCTGCCTTTTTTTAAAAATATTTATTTATTTTATTTTTTTTATTCACTGTGCACTTGCACACTTTTGGAGTCTGAAGAAGATTCAGCTCCCTTGAAACCTACCAGGTAGGATGAGACAGCATCATAAGTAGCCAAATGTTGTTTGAGCTTAAGATAGTAAATCCTTGTTCAGTTATATGAGGATTTTGTTTTAAATGGAGAAAATTGGCTTTTTCTATAAACAAGGACAGAAGTATGAAATTATTTTAGGATACTGAATCCATACTCAAACAATTCTGTATACATTGCTGTGTACGATTTCTTTTTTTGTCAGTCACTTTAATTATTTACTGTATCTGTTATACTGTTTTCCCTTTTTTATATCCATAGTCTGTAATCTACACTGTATGGGATCTGTACTAACATGGAGAAAGCTGTTTACTTATATGTGGACTGTTAAGACATATCTTGTTATACTTTCCCATCTTCAATGAATATATATATTAAATTCCCTTTTATTTAGCTGTATGATAAACATCCATTTATTCCTTGTAACTTCATGCCATCTTTTCTCAGACAATACTCTAAATAGCACTTTTCTAGAAATTTTAAAGGAAGGTTTATCAGAAAGCTAAAAAACTGAAGAGTCAAAGAAAATCCTATTGCTGCTTCCTGTCCTGTCCCCAAGACAAAAATATTTTTTTACTGACTAGAGAAATACTGTTTATCATGCACATTTTTGGGAGCTTGTTAATACTCTGACGAAATAACAAAAACCCAGAGAATCCTTCATTTTTTTCCCCCAGAAAAAAAGAAAATAATCCTATTTAAAACAGAGGTGCAAGGTTTGGATTTCTACATCACACTGTAGTTTGAAAGGGAGAAAGAGCAAGTAAGGCAGGTAAGTCACCTTAAAACTACAGACCAGAAATGTGGCCACTCGAAAAGGGAGAGACCTGCCCTATGTTGTCAATTAAAAAAAGGAGAAACAAATTGAGGTCTCCTGTCCTTATCAGCTGTTTTATTCACTAACAGTGAAGAATTTTGAAATACTCTTCCCTCTCCTCTCTCCTCCTCCTCCCTTCTCTTCACAGGTGTATATAATTAAGTGACATTTAGGTATTATCCCCTTTACACTGCGTACTACAAACAGTAGACATACTTTAAGTTTGATAATATTTTAAGCAACACTCTGAATTACATCCTGTAAGTTCTTGAAGATACTTCACAAATGCAAACCAGTCGAGCTTCCAAAGACCTGAACACATTTGTGAACTAAACTGGGCTTGCAAGCAAGCTTTGAATCAATACATTTATAAAAGCCTGAAGGAGAAAACTAACACTCACAGATTTATTTTGTACTTCCTCACAAACATATCTGATTAATTTTTGTTTACCTCTATTCCCCTTAGTTGTGAGTTCTCATAAACTCCAGTTTTCAATCATTTTTACATCTTGTGCTTGTACTCTTGCTTGAATCATAAGGCAGTCTTATGTTATTTATTATCAGATGTAACAGAGATCAGAATCCAGTCTTATTGACATGCTGTTTAATATATCTCCTTGTGACTTGAGAGCAATTGTATAAAATACATAAATGGCTGAATGTTAAAAGTAAAAATATTAAAATGCTGTTTATTTCATTCTTGGAGCAGATCTAGGGAGAAATAAAGACAAAATTGACAGTGCTGTTAATAAAATTTACCAAAAAATATATATATATGGCACAGACTGTCTAATGAGCTGCATTATTTTTTTTTTTTTTCCTGTAATTATTTGGTAATCTAAGTATGTAGAGCCTACCTAAATGCCATAAAGATATGTAAGATTGGGGCAAAATAGCATGTAGGCATGCAACCACTCAAAGCCTTAGTTGTGCAATTTCCAACAGTCTCTAATGCAAAACAGGCCAGTTAGGAAGATCCAGTAAAGAAAAGTTTATATCTCAAATTCTCTCATCAATGTAAGTTGTAAATTCAGGACTCCAGTTAGGTCTTTTGGGAGCTTTGTGCCTAAAAACACATGGGAGGTATGGGATTAAATCTTAAAAGATATTTGCACATGTACCTATCTTAAATTTCTTCCCTGAAAAGCTTAGCTTTTTCAACTAATAACATTGGTTTGTGAAAAAGCGGTTTACAGAGAGCTTGGACATGGGTTATTTCAGTTAATATAATCTAGCAGACTAAACCAAGCTCTTGGTATTTTCATAAACAGAATTGGGTGAGAAAAGATTTTAAATCTGAGAACCTGCAGATACTTGGCAGGTGTTACTGGTGTGTCTCTAGAAGCAGAGACCTTCAAGATATATGAGTTTATTTGTTTGGTGTCCCTTAATATAATTCTGTTCCAAATTTTTAGATATTTTTGTTCAGTGAGAATTAAACTTCAGTGATGAAGAAACAGAAACAGAAACAGCGGAGTGAATGTAATTATTCATTGTGAGGAATGTTTATATTAGAAATTTCAGAAATGCAAATACTGAAGATTTTATGAAACAATCTTGTTTCCCTACTAAGCATATATAGGAGATCTCAGTTTAACATTTTATCTCAGAACTAAGTCTCCTTCCTGTTTATTATTTCAAGGCAAAAAAATTGAAAGGAAATAAAGCCCATAGCTACTGATCTCTTTGTAAAGGTCAAGATTCAATATTATATTTAAAACATGACAAATGCTAGAAATAAACCTTAAACACAGGGTTCTTCTAGAAAGAAGGTTCCTGTCAGCTCTTGTTCATTTAGAGAAATACTCATCTGCCCAACATATGACAACATGTTAATAAATTATTGACACTGAAAATGTTGAGTCAAGCTCTCTTAGGGCACACTCAAAGTGTTAAAGAAATTAACCTCCTCTTATTTCAGAGTTTGCCTTGTTTATTATAATCTCTGTCTTTTTATTTTTTTTTTATTTTTTTTTTATTACATGTCTCATTTTCAAGGCTAACTCTTGCTGAGAGGTATTACCAGACTGAGATACTATGACTAAACATAATTTTATGTAAAGTTCCAGTTAGTTCTTCAGAATTAATCAGCTTGGCCTTTGCAGAAAAATATTTCTGAAAAATAAAGAAACTAAGGGAACAAGAAATAATAATAATGATAACAAGAAAAGGAAGAAAAATAACTTAAGGAAAAAAATGTGCAAGTCATTAACAATAATTTCTGTAAGATTATTCTCAGACAGGATATATACAAACTACAAAGACACAGAACTACCTTGCAGGAAGTTTTGAAACTATAAATGTCATTCACTTCCAAAGAAAGTTCAGCTACATTCAAGAAGATTATTTCTTTTTTGTTTTTTCTGATTATGCCTTTGTGAATTAAAAATAATGTTGATATTCAGCAGTATCCAGGTACTAAAAATGTGTGTTTGCCATTGTCTTTTATTATTAGATTTTTTTAAATTATGTGTTAATAATATAGAAGTAAGCAAACTGCATTCCATAAAGAAGTAAAACATTGTCTTTCTTAGTTAGCTTCAATACCTGTTTTTATTTATGTAATTAATGAACTTTCAGTTTTTGTTAATAATAAATTTTATGCCTTTTTTAAAAAAAAAAATCCTCATAGACTTTAAACACACAAAAACCTCCAATACTAATGCTATTCACTTTCCAAAAATGTGTGTCATTCTGAGCATAACTTGTAACAATAAATCACTCTGTAAATGTTGGCAGAACCTGGGAGTTCTAGACTAGGTTTTCAAGTAAGATCCAATTACCCTTTTTTCCACCTCTTGGTTTGACAGACTTGCTTCATTAGCAAAAAATGTGTGCCCCATTGCAAAAATCTCCAAAATAATATGCATTTTACAACTCCTGAACAACTAGGGAATAGGAAAATGAGATGGTATTTTGTTGACTACAGTAATATGCATATCTCTTGAGTATTGCTTTGAATTAATTTATTTTTTTTTAGTATACAAGGACATTGTGAAAATAAATCTTTTTCTTTCATCTGCTTTTCTTTGAATCTTGCATTTTTATGGAGATTCTGTGGGTATTATCTGATTGCTGCATGCCACTAATTCCAGTGGAAATTAGCAACAATCACGATTAACTATTTTAAAGCATGTTTTAAACACTTTATATTATTTTACTTTTGTTCTAGGTACTTTTATTTGGAAGCAATTCTCTTCTAGGAAAGTAATTATGTTCATACAGTATTGAAAAACATAATTAGAGTTAAAATCCAGTGTAACAGCTATGGTTCTCTGGTAATCTTCAAATACCTTGTTTAATTGAGGAAAATTCAACAGCTATTGTATTTTTAATTTTTTCTTCCCATAATAAAATCAACCCAAGCAAAATGTAAAAATATATATTTGTTTTATGATATACTTTTGTTTTTCATTACAGTGTTTTCAAGAAACTACATTTTTGTCACTACTTTTGTTGTTTTTCATTGTGCTGACCAAATCCTGAGAAGAACTGGTAGTTCTAAAATTCTTTTATTATTTTTGAATCCACATCCCACATCTCATAACAGGAAAAAATATGAAAATCATTAAAGCAGAATTCAAAGACTGAAATTAATTCCAGATTCCTCCTAGGAGAGGAGTGCTGTTGGATCTTGTACTCACCAACAAGGAAGGTCTGGTTGAAGCAGTGATGGTCAGTGGCAGCCTTGGCTGCAGCGGAGTTCAGGATCCTGTGTGGGAGGAATAGAATATCTAGCAAGACCAGAACCCTGGACTTCCGCAGGGCCAACTTTGGCCGCCTCAATCGTTAAGGGAAGTACCATGGGACAGGATGCTAGAAAGTAAAGGGGCTCAAGATAGTTGGTCAACATTCAAGGACCACTTCTCCCAAGGTCAGGATCAAAGTGTCCCAGTGGGTAGGATATCTAGTAAGGGAGCTAGGAGACCCACATGGTTAAACAAAGAACTTCTGGGCAAACTCAAGTGGAAAAAGAGAATCTATGGATCATGGAAAGAGGGGCTGGTCACTTGGGAGGAATATAGGACAGTTGTCAGAGGATGTAGGGAGGCAATTAGGAAAGCTAAGACCTCCTTGGAACTTAACCTTGCAAGTCAGGTCAAGGACAATAGAAAGGGCTTATTCAAATACATAGCAGATAAAACTAACACTAGAGGCAATATAGGCCCACTACTGAATGAGGTGGGTGCCCTGGAGACAGAGGATATAAAGAAGGCAGAGGTACTGATGCCTTCTTTGCCTCTGTCTTTACTCCTGCAGACTCTCCCCAGGAGCCCCAGATCCCTATAGCCCCAGAGGATAAAGGAGGAGTTTGCTTTAGTAGATGAAGATTGGCTTAGGGATCAGTTGAGCAATCTGGACATCCATAAATCAATAGGTCCAGATGGAATGCACCCATGGGTGCTGAGGGAGCTGGCGGAGGTCATTGCTGGGCCACTCTCCATCATCTTTGGTAAGCAACAGGTGAGGTGCCTGAGGACTGGAGGATAGCAAATGTCACTCCAGTCTACAAGAAGGGCAAGAAGGAGGACCCGGGTAACTATAGACCGGTCAGCCTCACCTCCATCCCTGGAAAGGTGATGGAACAACTTGTTCTTGTGACTATCTCCAGGCACATCAAGGACATGGGGGTCATCAAGAGCAGTCAACATGGTTTTATCAAGGGTAAATCATGTTTGACTAACCTCATAGCCTTCTATGAGGAAATTACTAGGTGGATAGATGATGGTAGAGCGGTAGATGTGGTTTATCTTGATTTCAGTAAAGCATTTGACACCGTCTCCCACAGCATCCTTGTAGATAAGCTGAGGAAGTATAGACTTGATGATCAGGTAGTGAGGTGGATCAAGAGCTGGTTGAAAGGAAGAAGTCAGAGAGTTGTAGTCAATGGGGCAGAATCTAGTTGGAGGTCTGTCGCTCAGGGGTCGGTACTGGGACCAATGTTGTTCAATATCTTCATCAACGACCTGAATGAAGTAATCAACAAGTTTGCTGATGACCCTAAATTGGGAGGAGTGGCTGACACACCAGAAGGCTGTGCTGCCATTCAGGGAGACCTAGACAGGCTGGAGAGTTGGGTGGGGAGAAACTTAATGAAATTCAACAAGGGCAAGTGTAGAGTCTTGCATCTGGGGAAGAACAACACCATGTCCCAGTACAGGTTGGGGGCTGAACTGCTGGAGAGTAGTGTAGGAGAAAAGGACCTGGGGGTCCTGGTGGACAGGAGGATGACCATGAGCCAGCATTGTGCCCTTGTGGCCAAGAAGGCCAATGGCATCCTGGGGTGCATTAGAAAAGGTGTGGTTAGTAGGTCAAGAGAGGTTCTCCTCCCCCTCTATTCTGCATTGGTGAGGCTGCATCTAGAATACTGTGTTCAGTTATGGGCCCCACGGCTCAAGAAAGACAGGGAACTGCTTGAAAGAGTCCAGCACAGAGCCACAAAGATGATTAAAGGAGTGGAATATCTCCCTGATGAGGAAAGGCTGAGGGAGCTGGGTCTCTTTAGCTTGGAGAAAAGGAGACTGAGGGGTGACCTCATCAATGTTTACAAATATGTAAGGGGTGAGTGCCAGGACAATGGAACCAAGCTTTTTTCAGTGATGTCCAGTGATAGTACAAGGGGCAATGGGTGCCAACTGGAACATAGGAGGTTCCACGCGAATATCATAAAAAAAATCTTTACTGTGAGAGTGACAGAGCACTGGAACAGGCTGCCCAGAGAGGTTGTAGAGTCTCCTTCACTGGAGACATTCAAAACCCGCCTGGACATGTTCCTGTGTGATGTACTGTAGGTGACCCTGCTTTGGCAGGGGGGGTGGACTAGATGATGTTTTGCAGTCCCTTCCAACCCCTAGGATTCTGTGATTCTGTGATATGAGTATCTGTTGTACAGTCCTACCTTAAATACAGCATACATATGTTTTGGGAGGGGAGGGGAGAGAAGAAGACATTTTGTCTGTCAATAATACTTGTTAGAGGATCAACACAACCTGAGGTTAGTGTGCCTGGAAGTCAGACTGCCTCCAGTTCACATGTGAGTAGGCCTACATCAATTCAAGTATAATAGGCCTATGTGATGATGTCTGTGCATGCATGAACACAAGGTGTCTTCATTCTTGCCATGAAGAAGTTAATAAAGGGTATCAATACAGTCAATGAAGCTTGGAGATTTGGGTCACCTTCAAGTAGCTACCTAGAGTTTCATTTGACTGAGCATAGACATTTTACAGTTTGAGGTGCCTAGCGTAGCACAGATCCCCAATAGGTTCTTTGCTGCTAATTAATAACTGGCAGTTCCCTGTCAATTCTCAGATACCAGTGGGATTTCAAGTGACACTAAATGACTCTGTGTGAGTAGCTGGATCATGTTTTGACAGGATTGTAGGTGTATTCATCTATGTTGAATTGCATCGCTTCATTCAGAACTGTGTCATTCTCTGCAGAACAACAATGTCACAGAAGAATGCTAGCTAAAGAAGGATAATTCTCTGGCATGTATTGTGTGCAATACAAAGTCAAGAACAGCCTTTTAGCAGATTAGCATTATTTCTCAAACTCCTGGGCATATTTGTACTTTCTGAGAATCTATTTGTGTTTTAGAATTTTAAGTATAGCTACCCTATGTTGGCAAAAGGGAGAAGGAGTGTTTTAGGATATGAATTATTAAGTTAGCTGAAACTCTTCCTACTCTTACTAAAGTATAATTTAGAAATAATGTCTGGTGATGGGGAAGCATTCTGAGAATTCTTTACTGAAAACATTTTCTAATATGTGACTGAAATTAGACAAGAACTAAGACTGAATATATTTTTTAAATAATGTTTGCTGCACTTGAGTGCTGCATAGGATGTAATTTATTTCACTCTCTTACTTAAGTATTTGGCATTTAAATTGTAGAGCAAACATGATTTTATAATGTTTTTGACAGTAATTTTCTCTGCAGAAATTTCGACTGCTTACTCAGGTCACACATAATAAAACAAATGACCCGGTGAAATAAAAATAAATGACATAAGATTTGAAGACCATGTCAAATATCTGGCTCACTATTATAATTCCATAAATTAAAATGTCTATATATCAGTATAGAAAGACACTTGGGGGAAATCTTTCACTATATATTGTGGCTGCTTTATTTAATATGTTAGGTCATGTGTCACTGAACTGCAAATGACAATACACTGAACACTGAAATTTAAAGTAGTAAGTACCTATAAAAACACTCATTATGCATTTATTTGCAGCTAGAAAAAAAAAACAAAAAACAATCAATTAACAAAATGGTATTCACAGCTGAAATTAAATGGTGAACTGGCAAGGTGCAATTGGGGAAGTGTCACAGTTACTCAAGGTCTGCTATCTAAGTGAGTTTGCCTGCATTTTAATTAGTAGAGAACACTTAACATCTAACTCTTACAAAATATCACTTCTACCCATACGTCTTTATGCATTTATAAATATAAAAAGTGGCTTTTACTATTTCTGTATTTCTAACAGACAAAGTACTTGCTTTCCTTCCAGACACAAGTTTTCAGTTACACTATTACTGAAGAGCACTTGCAGTGTCCCTCTCAGTAAGAAGATCTCATTGAGAGTTCAAATTTTGCAGTTTTGACTTAATTGTCAATATAATTAAAATTTTTACTGAACAGTTTCAGAGTGGAAAGTTTTACACAATTACATTAAGTTTCATAAGCCCTTTAATACTTCTTGTGAAATCCTACCTGTCTAGAAGTTTTTATATTTTTAAACAAATTTTTAATTCTGATGGTTTTGTTGGGTTTTTGCAAGTTCATTTAATAGTTGTTTTTTTAATACAAATAATTCTCAAAATCTTTCCATTTTACACTTTCAAGGTTATTTCAAGAGCGTATTTTTTTTTCCGTATTTTTCAATTAGATCTGATATTTGGTGGTTGCTTTTATATTAACAGATCCTTTTGAGTGTGAACAGGTCTGTCTTTGTGCATAATTAGATCTCAAAAGGCTTACCTCTTTTTCTAGTTTTCCTCCAGAAATTATAATGGGTTTAATCTGATTTAATTTGTCTCATGTCTGGGAATAATCACCCTAAGATTTTTTTATAACTTCTGAAAAAAGGCTGCGACTGTTGCAGTTGTTCAGCCTGAAGAAGAGAAAGTTCAAGGGAGACTGTTCTGTGAACCGTCAGTACTAAAAGGGTGCTTTTGAGAAAAATGGTGAAAGTCTTTACACCAGGGCCTGTAGTGACATTACAAGGCTGTTGCAGATGAGAGTAGAAGGTCTTACGTTTGCTTAAAGTATTACCAACAAGGCAATTCTGCTTTATCAGAGGAGTTGGACTAGGTGATCCCTAGAGGCCCCTTGCAACTCTGACAATTCCATGATTCTGTGACAAGGTGATTTCATTATAGAATTAGGAAAGTGTGACGTCACAGAATTTGATGGCAAGGTTTCCTCTGTTACTCACTATGTTGGAGAGGTGTGTAGGGGTTGGGGTTGAATTAGAGTGACTTACAAAGGGATCAGGGGAAATTGTTTGTAGATAAGTTGATCAAGTATGGGTTTGGTGATCAGGTAGTAAGGTGGATCAAGAACTGGTTGAAAGGAAGGAGTCAGAGAGTTGTAGTCAATGGGGCAGAATCTGGTTGGAGGTGTGTGACTAGTGGAGTCCCTCAGGGGTCGGTACTGGGACCAGTGTTGTTCAACATCTTCATCAACGACCTGGATGAGGGTATAGAATGCATCAGAATGTATAGAATGAGCCAGCAATGTGCCCTTGTGGCTAGGAAGGCAAATGGCATCCTGGGGTGCATTAGAAAGGGTGTGGTTAGTAGGTCAAGAGAGGTTCTCCTCCCCCTTCATTCTGCATTGGTGAGGCCGCATCTGGAGTATTGTGTCCAGTTCTGGGCCCCACAGTTCAAGAAGGACAGGGAACTGCTCGAGAGAGTCCAGCGCAGAGCTACGAAGATGATGAAGGGAGTGGAACATCTCCCTGATGAGGAAAGGCTGAGGGAGCTGGGTCTCTTTAGCTTGGAGAAAAGGAGACTGAGGGGTGACCTCATCGATGTTTACAAATATGTAAGGGTGAGTGTCAGGGAGATGGAGTTAGGCTTTCCTCAGTGATGACCAGTGGCAGGACAAGCAGTAATGGGTGCAAATTGGAGCATAGGCGGTTCAAGGTGAATATCCAATTTTTTTTTTTTACTGTGAGAGTGACAGAGCACTGGAACAGGCTGCCCAGGGAGGTTGTGGAGTCTCCTTCACTGGAGACATTCAAAACCCACCTGGATGCGTTCCTATGTGATGTACTCACGGTGACCCTGCTCTGGCAGGGGGGGTTGGACTAGATGATCTTTCGAGGTCCCTTCCAGCCCCTAGGATTCTATGATTCTAAATATTGGAGACTGGGTCAGGAAGAGGTTGGAGTCCCTCCTGTTGACTCACAAGGTTCAGAGTGGATGCCCTTGCATTCTGAACTCTATCTCAGAGAGGAGTTTAGGTGCGGCTGAATCCACTCTTAGTCTCAGACTTTGCCAATGGTTTACAACTAAGGGTTTTAAGAGTAGGAATTTCCATGTAGTGTTTTAACGCATAATTATGAATCTAGCGAGATTTGAAATAGCAGTAAATTAATATTAAGATTAATTAAGGTTAATTATCAATGTTATAATGAATCACAAAAACAGATTCTATTATTTTCTAGCAGCTTAATTGATAATTTGTTACAATCAATGCAGAGGTCTAGATCTAAAGATCTAAAGGTCTAAAGATCTAAAAAACTTTCTAAACTAAATTGTGCACACATGCACCCACAAATATAGATGTTAACCTGTTAAGATGTTAGATTTTGCTGACTAATTTCATGAAAGAAGTTGCAATATGCCCCTAATTACCCCGTGAAATCAAATTATAGCATATCATATAATACAATATAATATAGGCTATATAAAAATATAAATGTGCAAAAAAAATATATATATAATCATAACAAATATAATTTAACTTGGCCCCCACATTTAAGAGAAGTGGTTAGACTGCAAAAAAAAAACTAGTATAGCTCTCCTGCTCAATTTCCATCTTGGACTCTTACAGTCCTTTCATCAGCATGGCAACTAAATTTGCATTGATGGTTATCCCTGTCTCTTCTTTGCATCTTGTTACTGGCCTTCTGTTGCTGGCAATATAAAGTCTAATAATTTAGTTTCTATAGCTGTTTTTTGATATATACACATATACATATACATGTATTCCAAACCACTTGCTGGCAATCAGACTACAAATGTAGACAATACTGTGTTGCAGTCGCTGCTCTACAGCTTTTTACCTAATGGGAATCTTTCCACTCACTATGGCTATTGTGCAGGAGTGGTGTACTTCTGGTTTCTGTCCATACTGACCCTGCTGATGTGTGGTGGTGATGGTCCCTCTGCTGCAGTGCAGTGGTTTCTCTCTGAGCAGTGCAAGAGGGAAACAGCTCAGGAAGTTTTCACTGAGGGGCTCTTAGTAAAGCTCTGCTGGGGATGGAGACTGTAACTCCCCATGTACTAGTGCTTTAGTAAAGGTCTTAGTCTGTACTCAAGTAGCCCCTGAAATCATCAGATTAGTGCATTAAAAAACATTAAAAAATTAAAAATCTCTTAGGCATGTGTAAGGCTTTGCATTTATTATGGGGAAGATCTCTGCTAATGAGATATAAAATTATTTGAAACTGACATATAACAAAGTGGATCGAATACATTTATATCAGTATATCTTATGGCAAATTAATTAAGTGATAATGCAGCAATAGAGTACTGTCTGCTATATATTAAGATGTAGCTTAAAATAATTATCACATTATGAGAACTACTTCTAAACCCACTGTTGATTATGACAAAACTGCCATTAACCTACTAAGAACTAAATTTGTCCAGGAGAAGTAAAAGTAGGAGCAGAAGAATACTTTTAAAATTCAAATAACATAACTTATAGCAGAAATTAATATGCATTTGGGGAAAAAGAACAGAACTAGTAAACTCCTGCATTGTTAGGAATGTTCCATTTCAAGCTAAATTGAAGGCTCACGTGATGATAATCAGTCTTTCACATCTGCTTCACTAATTGAAACATGACAAGCAGCCAGACTGAGCTACAAAAATTGTCATGTGTGTTTCAAGATGGATTGAAAGGCATCTGAAGCCTCTGTTTTGCCATGATCTTTCAGAATTGTCCATTGCTAGCATGAGAAAAAATGAAAAAAATATAGGACAAATGTGACCAAGCTGGCACTGATACAGCAGATTTTTCAGGCAGTCAGCTTAACTGAAGTGCCTTCTTCTGGCAGACTAGCTAGATAGAGCAAGGATATTCTACTTGAGTATCTTCAAAAAGGAAGAAGAATGCCTCCAAAGGTGTGTCATTTTGAATGTTGATGTTTGCACTATTCAGTATTAATTGTTTATTTCTATGTAGTAGTTATCAAATCATAACAAAACAATGTTTGCTTGGGGTTTCATTCTTTTTCGTTGTTCTTGTGTTTGGTGTGTAACTGAATTGGATGCTTAGAGCTTGATCAAACGCATACCTAAAAATATGACCAATTTGAAAATAAATTTTCTTATGCTTTTATTCAACAATACTTCTCTATATTTTAAAATTATGGGATTTTTACTTGTGTGAATAGTTCTTGAGTAAATTTTAGAATCATTCCCTCACAGTTTTTTGTTGACCACAGTGTACCATGTTCTGTAAAAGATTGCTCTGGGGACCAGGGTGGTGGCCTACTGGGAGGGATAGGTTGTATGCAGTGGATGCAGTGCTACAGAATGGGGTTGGTAGGAGGGGACTCATTGATATCAGCAT
Organism: Chaetura pelagica; assembly: GCF_000747805.2. Taxonomy (NCBI): domain Eukaryota; kingdom Metazoa; phylum Chordata; class Aves; order Apodiformes; family Apodidae; genus Chaetura; species Chaetura pelagica. The sequence continues at coordinate 2,382,254 of NW_009953507.1, read as the reverse complement.
GCCTGTGGCAGGGCCTGAGACTGGAAAACTCCTAAGAACAGTAGCGGTTTTGCATGCTGAAGAGCCAAAATGTAGGCCTTACAGATGGTGAATAAAGAATATTTGACTCATTACCCAAGAACCAACCAGATCAGATGGGAACACTGGAGAAAAAGATGCAGTGGGCAAAGAGAAAAAAATATTTACAAGCCCTTCTAACAAATTAATTTCCCTCAGCACATCTGAGTGAAATTAATATTGAATTAAATAAACAGGAATGTTACTTAGATTCTGATGCAAATGGAAGTTTGGAGATCAAACATGTATATCCTCAGTTATCCCATGAAAAATCAACATAATAAAACAAGCATTAGACTTGAGGTGCCACTTCATAAACATTTCTGCCTGCTTAAAATATAGCACTTTTCTGGCTATCTCTATAGCCGGAGCTAAAAAGTCTTCCAGGGATTAGTCTGAGAGTAACATTGAAGTTTTTAATTTTTAGATCTGCAGTTTCATGGTGTATAAGGCATCACAGCACAAGACTCATTTTATTTACTTAGCAAGTAATACTAGTTTATTATTTAAATAAAGAAAATCTTATAAGGGCAATTAAAAATCTTTTTGATTTTGACAGTTATCTTCATAATTTTTTATTTGCTTATGTCCTAAGACAGTGCAATCTGATGAGATTTTCTAATAATGTACTCCAAAAGCAGAAACTGATCAGTATACAAGTAATCTAACGTTCAGATTCAGTCTACCATTTTTTTTAAGCTCGGGATTTCTTTTTTTAAAGTATTAACAATAGTATGATTCCATAATAAAGGCAAAAACATTAAATATTACATGCACACTACATGTACTTTAGTGAAACGTACATTGATGGGGTTTCTGAGTTTAATTATAGAATAAGCAACAAGCTAAACAGTCTGGTTTTTGTCCAGTAGGACTATATTAAATTATTTTGCACCTAGGTTTTCATGGTCAAACTCAGGTATCATTAGTATTAAATGTTATTTCCACTTTGTACCAGGCTTTGATTTAAATGAGTAGCAAAGTCTGAGGAAAATATGATGCATATGGTTTATTAAAACTCAGAAGATGTCTTAATATTAGGTATTGAAAAAGACTGCGCCTAACACATGGAACATGAGTCAAATTACTATCAGATTTTAAAATTCAACTTTTTAATTTTTTATTTCAGTTTTTCCCTCTATTTTGTTTTGTGTTTTGTTTTTCTCCCAGTGAAATGTTTAAAGCTCATAAAATAAAGGACCTAGGCAGTTCAGCAAAATTACTATAGTATCCACTGCTCTTGGTCTCATAGCATTGTTCTCTGATAAGAGTGAACAATGGAAGTTCCTTCTTCCTTGAAGACTTTCTGAACTTTAAGGAACTTAGAACAATTGAATCATAGAACGGTTCTTGCTTTTGTTCAATCAGTATATACCTATCTGGGGAGGAACAACCCCATGCATCAGTATGGGTTAGGAGTTGACCTGCTGGAAAGCAGCCCTGAGGAGACTGATCTTGAAGTTTTGGTAGATGGTAAGTTTACCATAAGGTAGCAATGTGCCCTTGTAGCAAAGAAGGCCAATGCAATCCTGGGATGCATTAGGAATAGCGTGGCCAGTAGGTCAAGAGAGGTCATCCTCCCTCTCTACTCTTCCCTAGCAAGGCCACATCTGAAATATTGTCTCCAATTCCAGGCTCCCCACTTCAAGAGAGACAGAGAACTACTAGAGAGAATCCAGCGGAGGGCATCAAAGATGACTGGGGGATTGGAGCATCTCTCTTATGAAGAAAAGCCGAGAGAGCTGGAACTCTTTAGTCTGGAGAGAAGATTGAGAGGAGATCTTATCAATTTCTATAAATATCTAAATGATGGGTTTAAGGGGGATGGAGCCAGATTTTTTTCAGAAGTGTCCAAGGGACAATGGGCACAAGATGGAACACAGGACGTTCTACCTAAACATGATGAAAAACTTCTTTACTGTGAGGGTGACAAAGCACTGGAACAGGCTGCCCAGAGAGGTTGTGAAGTCTCCTTCTCTGAAGAATTTAAAGACCTGTCTGGATGTCATCATGTGCAACCTACTCCAGGTGAACCTCCTCTAGCAGGGGCATTGGACTAGATGACCTCTAAAGGTTCCTCCCAACCCTGATGATTCCGTTATTCTGGTATATGAATTCAGCCATCATTTGCTATCATATTTAAAGAAGCTCATAGCTGCTCAATGAACTTCATTAAGTCATGGAAGGATGAACAGATGCTTTGTGCACTGATAACGTTTGATGCATGGTTGCAGTTGTCATAACTGTAATAAAATGTGACAAGCTGTGTATAGCATTTTGTTGACTTTATTAAAAAAGCAGCCTATACAGCCTTTTTTTCTAGCATCAAATCACTAAGTTTTTAAAATAAACTAGGTTGCATGCTAATGTCACTCTGTCTTTCTATGAGATACTTTTATCGTTCTCAATAGCAACACAGGCGAGCTTTCCAATCTTTGAATTCTCCTGTTATGCCTATGAAAGATGAAAATACTGTGTTCTTCATTTAACAACAAGGGAAAGGATTACTAACCTGCACAATGTATTATGCAGGTTCTACAACTGCTTCTAAATTATTTGGGTAAACTTGATTCTAGCTAAATATTTGTAGTAGAGCAAAAATATGAGACTGCAGCAGATGTAGTTAAAAGTTAAGCTCTTTTCCTTAAAAGTAGCCCAAACTCGTTACCAGTTCTCATCCTTGTTTGGAGGTGTTTTAATTCCTAATCTTGAGAGAGCAATAATCTATGTACTTGTACTAAAAATAAGTATTCATTTAAACTATTTATTATTCTGTTGAATCATCAACATCCATTGACATTAAGTTGTCACTGAACAGACAAAATTTATAAAGGAATATATCCTTAGAACTGTTAAGTATGGAATATCTTTAAATAGGATGGAGTCTTTATTTTAGAATATCTACAATGCAACCAATGATTATTCCTACAAGGTGAAATCAAGTAGATAGCAAAATTTACACATGGATTATTAAAATAATTCACAGTATTAAAATATCTGTCTTTTCAATTTTTCTGAAACAAAATATTGAATTTTTTATTGATATGAAGTCCTACTTGCATTTAAAATTGATCATATATTTACTGGTGTATTTATCTCTTTGTTTACATTATGCTCATATTCAGTAGATTAATAAACATATATTAAAGTGGAAATAGCTAGCTGTATAAAACTTATTATTTAATTTATAGGATTTAAAATCCCACCCAGACTTTTACCACTCTACTTTGACTATTTCCTTAACTAGTGACTAAAAACTATTACCATCTGCTGGGTGTTTAGTAACTGCTACAAAATAGCCTTCCAAGACACTAAATACCAACTGCATTTGGCATTAGTTAGCGTTCTTATTGTTGATCTCTGCAGGGAAGTCATGAGCAGAATGCATACGAAGATTGAACCATGTGTTGTGCATTAAAGCTTTTCACTTTCAGGACCCGAGCCTCATATGGCACAGTGAATAAACTTCCAGTTCAATTAAGTGTCCTTCTGTGACACACATCAGTAACTTTATTGTCCAGTAATGGCCATTCTTCAGCAAACAAAAATTCATTTATTCTATTCATTTTAAAATTCTTCAGAATTCTTGTCGATCGTTACTCTCTTCAACTTATTTTGAGGTACATTTTAAGCAGTACATGTGTAGGTTTTGAACCAGGAAGACAAACTGGAGGGTGCAGTAAATGTAAGTATGCTTTTAAGGAATCAGCCACTGACATGTGTCTAAGCTGGATGTAACAATGGGAGAATTATAATTGTATATTGTATTATTAACCTAATGGAAACATAGAATCATAGAATGGCTAGGGTTGGAAGGGACCTTAAACATCAGTAACTGTGTAGTAGGAGATGGTCAAAATAGATGAACCTGAAGTTAATAGTACAATAATTATTAATCTCTCTAGATGCTCCAAGAAACAGAAATCTGTCTTTTAGACTGACTATATAGAAGAAGGATAAAACCCAAATGTAAATATTCATTATCATTCTTACGTAGAGTTGCCATTCGTTAGGATGTTCAAAGAAAGTTATTTCTGTTTTTGTTTATTATTTTTAGGGCTATGTATTATTGAAGGTAAATGTATTAGGAAATCATAGGATGCTGAACTGTAACACCTTATGTCCATGCATGTCTAGGAGAAGAATTTTTCCTATCGGAGGGAAAGGACTGATTTGTATCTCTGCAGTGGGATACTAGATGCCTTATCATCTGAGCTTTAATTCAGTCTACTAAACTGTAACCGTGACATGTATTTGTGAAAGCTGGTTTTGGCCTACCTTCAGAAATATCACCCATTGATTTCTTCCAGTCACAAGTATTCATATGGTCACCAGATGTACTTTGATGAATTCTTCACTTTCCATGTACCATATCTGGTTGTGATGGCAGAGGTGATCATCTGCTCTGAATTCTGCAAGACATGCTGTATTTGTTCATGAACATGTGAGCAACACCTGTCTCACATCTGACTAGATTAGGCCTTTATTTTGTTCCATTAGTGGAGAAACACTGAAGTCCATACAGCTCTATTTACACCCCTTCAAGGACTAATCTCATATTTCCAAGTTTGTGTTGTTTTATTACTTCCATTAAGAATAAAAACCATAAAAGGATTCTTTAAATATTCTTTCATGTGTAACTTCCTACAGTTATTGTTTGAATTTTGAAAATGTAAATGGCAATGCTAGCAGTAACATCAGACAGAACTGACTCTCTCACTGGCTTAGTTCGCATTCAGTGATTCTAGAGGAACCAAATTAAATTTGCAAAAGCAGCAGCAGGCTTGAATTCTATTTGGTCATCCTTTATTTATTAACATTATGAATATGGCAAGAAGCACATATTACTGAACAAAGATAACTGCAGACAGTTACATATGTCTAAGTAAAGCTGCAATGTAAACAGAAATCAGTGACATGCCTCAAACTGAGCTGTGCATGTACATTGCAGATCACTGGGAGGCTCCTTGTTGCTGCTGTGTGTTGCTTTGTGTTGCAGCAAATTACTGTCTCGTCTCTGCTGCACCACAGAAACTGCCAAGGTATCAGGAACATTACTGCTGCTCTCAGGTACATGTCTGCACAGAAGAGCATTAGTCCACAAGCTGAGGGCATTCCTACAATAGGAAAAATACATTGTCACATGAGTGAAAGGGCTGTATAAGATTTTGGGCTTTTTTCCTATTTGTGACAGTGGCTTTGATTCTAGTCTTTTTCTCAGAACCTCAATTAGTACGAAAAGATGTTAGGTAGCTAAGAAAGGAAAAGGGGAACAGTATTAGTAAAATCAATATCACAAATTACCTTACAAGAAGTTGCACATCTGCCTGAGAACTTAACATTCATTAAAAAAATGACCTAAGTGATTTTCAAACAATTAATGATTTTACTTGTGATAACAAAGGAAAAAGTATTTTGAGTTTACTTTCTATTTGAAACATTGAGAGAGCACTTTGACTGTGCATTAAGGAGCTTGCTCTTAAGCTGTAATTCAATGGAAATAGCATAATCTAAAATAATATGGTTTAGATAGTACATTATTTGAGGATTTAATTGCATAATTTAACAAACTACAGCTTTTTTTCTTTTGCATAATACTGATTAAAAAGAACAAAAAGACCTGTGATTCAATAGATTTTCTGTTTTCCATTCAGATACTATTTTTAAAGCATAATTTTACTTAAATAAATAATAACATCTGCATATAAACTTTAGTGTAAAAGTGCATAATGAAATAGAGGAATTGATTTTTGGACCAATTTCTAAAAACTTTCTAGTCTTTCTCTCAGACTATGCCTTCCATGTATTACAATGTCACCCTGTGATATTTAATTAAATTTAAATTTCATTCTGTTGACTGTTTCTACTGTAAATACCTGCTAGCACCCTTTGTAATATCATACAGAGTTGAAACATTGGTATTCCTATGGATGTCACAGTACGTGCTTTCACAGGCATGTATTTATTCTTCATTATTTTAAATTGCATGCATTAACTGTATAGAGAGGGAAAAATCAAAAGGAATTGTTTCCATCCAAGTACCTAAGAATTGTGTGCAATTTCTATTAGCCATGAATAGTTTAAGGAAAAAAAAATACTTATTCCATAAATAATGAGAATGAGGAAAGTAACTTAAGTGTATGAAGAAACTATTCTCTGAACCATGTTCAAATGTTTCTGTGCTTTCATTAAAATTATCTGCCACACAAATGTTCCTCAAACCCTTAACAACTTCAGAAGTAAATACTTTCAAAGTATTAAAGTAATTATTTCAAGATTTTATGATGGGTTTTTTATTTCTATAGCTAAGATTGATATTATAGAACACTGATACAAAAAGCCCCTTAACAAAGAATGTGGCATTGCTTAGTTCAAATTTGTATATAATATGAGTTTTGCTTTCAATAGTTTTATTACAATGCAACACCTATCAGAAAGTATAATGCAAAGTCCATTATTGCAGTGTTCATCATCAAGCTAAAGAACAGAAGAATACTAAAAAGACATCCATGTAAGGAATAGGAAAATACCCAGAATAAATGCAAGGTTGGTATTTTGGAAGTACATTTAGAACTCTGAATTGCAAACATATAAATGTGATTAAATGTGATTTGCTTCTAAGATATTTTTCTTTAAATTACTGTGAATTTAATAGAGGTAGAATCTGACAAAGGACTATATAAAAAGGATGAGATTTTTTGGCCTTTGTGTAAAGCTTCAGAGTGACCTTGTTTTTTTAATGCCTCAGATTCAGATTTTCTTCTAGTCTCAATTCATAGGACATTTCTATAAGTTGTAATTTCCTGTTTAGTTCTCCTGTGGATCTGCTAGTTTGAGCTTCCAAGGAATTAGGACCTTAACAGGCACATATTTTTGCACAAGGCAGAGTTCTCTCAGACATGACTAAACTTTACTCCCTAAATGAAACTGTGAAACCTTTAGTTACAGTAAATGTTCATTTAATCATAGTGGTAAATCTTGGAGTCAAAAAGGGAAATGCTGTAAATGTAAATAAAAATATAATAAGCTAGCTAGGTCTTAAAAGATTCCAGAGCTTTGCGTCTGTAAAACACAATTCTCTATTGAGAGCTGGCAAATACCTTAGCCAAAGCTAGTATATATTTTATTTAACCTAAGCAAAATGCAGGTAAACCATAGAAATCTGATTAATGTAATGTGATGCTCACACTGAAAAAAAAAACAACAAAACAAAGAAAATCATCCTACAACACAGAGCCTCTCATTGGAACATCAATATCATATTTTGCAATTTTTGTGTAACACAATGTAAATATAGAAAATGATATTTTTTTAAAAAAAAAGTTGTAACAGGAACTGCTGTTTTCTTTAATATAGTATTTTTCTTAGCTGCTCACAGAGAAGAAAAGAAAAAAGATGTTCTTCAGAATCACAGTAAAAGTGTTTTCATCTTGATAGCTGAAAAAAAAACAGGACAGGGAAAAACCCACCTTCAATATTGGGTATAATAAGAATGACTTTGAAATAGACACTGTTTTCGGTTGACACTACGAAAAAATGTCAACATTAAAGGCTGTGTCATGTGTAATTTGTTTAGTTATTTGTTTCCTTATTGACTTGGGGGGATAATTAGTCTATTTAGGACATTGTTCCCGTGAGTTCCTCACCGAAAGACTTAGATCTAGCAAACATTGAAACAAGTGGCTGAAACTCCAATTCTTTATTTTGCATGAGAGAACAGGTATTTTTTATGACCAAAAATGTATCATTTGTCTTTGAAGGTTGGTCCAAGGACTGGGAATTTGAGTCAGAGGTGAAAGTGGGGATAGTAAAATCTACGCATTTTGGAAAATGGGAAGTTCCACAACTGAGTTTCAGTGGATAGGAAGAAAAAGGTGAAGCTTCCTGAAGAACTGGCAACAGCCTTGGAAAATAAAGTTTATTAAAGTCAGATTTTGACAGCTGTTTTGGGAACAAGCTATGACATTTAAAGATGATTTTATTGCCCTTGAGTTTAGGATAAAACTAAGAGTTTAGGGTTTAGGCAAAAAAACCAGTAGGCAAAAATTACACTTGTGTGTAGAATCGGATTGTCTCAGTGCCAGGAGCTACTTCCTGAAACACAGGCATTTGCCAGTGATCAAGATGCCTCAGATGAAGCAGAAATAGATAAAGGAATGTGGAATGGCTGGCTGTAGAGCAGACTTGCGGAAAAGGACCTGGGCATCCTGGTAAGCAACAAACTGAGTATGAGACTCTGGCATGCCCTTGAGGCAATGAAGGCTGCATGAACCAAAATGTAGCAGTGGGTCCAGGCAGGTTATTCCCCTCGGCTAGGCTACCTTTGGAATATGTTGTCCTATTTCAGCTCTCCCAGCAGAGAAGAAACCAGTGGAGAAACAAAAGGATGGTTAGGGAGTTAAAGCACATCACATACAGAAAAACAAAACAAAACACCAAAACCAACAACAAAACAACAACAACAAAAAACAACCAATTAAAAAAACAAAACAACAACACAAAAAAAAAACAACAAACCCACACCAAAAAACCACACCAAAAACCTGGACAGCAAATTTAGTTCTGAGGGAGTGCTTTTAACCTAAATGCTTTTGAAAAATGGCACCTCTCTTTCTGCTCTAGTATAGACAACTCTTACCTTCTCTTTTATTCTTGTTCTGTTCAGAGCAGCAGGACTTTGTACATGACTTTTGAATAAATAGGATTATGACAATAACAATGAAAAAAGAAAACAACAACAACAAAAAAATCAAACTGCAGGCTTGAGCACCATTTTCTCCCATAACTGAATCCATTTTATATGGCTTGACTTTGGGCCAGACAGTTATTACCAAAAGAAATAACAGTATTAGTATTGTGACATTGCAATGCTAGAAAACATGAAACAGTAACAAAATAGTAACTGTAACAAAGTGAGCATGTATTGCTGGGTTTTTTTGAATGCTGAAAATGTGTATGTCCATTCTGTTTACTTGAGAGTGTCAAGTCATTAAATCCATTTATGAGGATAAATCTGTTTCCAGAAGAAGGTACTGAAACGTAAAGCAAATTGAAGCAGTGCTAACCACCAAAAGAAAAAGGAAACCTCTGATGAATTCTGATAGAAAAAAATTCAGATATAAAAATATTTGCTCAGCTGCATGGTGATTTAGATACAGTGGTAATTCTTTTAAAGTTATAGAATGATAGAATGCCTTGGCTTTGAAAGGACCTCTAAAGGTCATCTAGCCCAACCCTCCTACAATAAGCAGGGGCATTTCACACTAAAACCGAAGTTTGCTGGAGTTACTGCATGTGAGCATCAAAGGCAGAATTATTCTGAGTTCTGAAAGAGTCTGCTCATTTGGAAAAGGACGTATGAATATATTCATGTCAAGGAGTCTAATGAGAAAAGAAAATAGTATAAAATTAATTCATCTTGTGACAAAGATTATAATAGAAGTGAGGATTAACTCTGGAATAAAATAGTCTGGTATTAAATTCTCTACTTACTTGTCTTAAAATAGATATGAGCAATCCAAAGCTTCAGTTTAAATGTTCGCATTTCCACTTCCTTGAATTCGTATGTGATTCTGTCTTCTGGGAAAGTATGAAGCCAAGAAAATGGGTGTCATAAAAACTTTTCTTCAATTATATCATTTCACAAATACTTTTTCTTGTGTAAAATTAAATATGTTTTTCATGTTATAACTACATGATTCTGTATGTTAAAAGGCCTTTTTAAATTATAGTGTGGTACGTTACTATTAGCCATTTTCAAGATTCATTTGAAATACAAATTACGTGGTATTTTAAATATATTTCTGTAAGAACACAGAAGAATTTGAAATGACGACATCTAAAGTTCTCACACAGAAAAAACAAAACATTAGAACCTGCTAAGAGATAAAATTAGTGTATTTTATTTTCACATGAAAATACTCAGAATGCATTCTGATGGACAGCTGAAGAAGACAAGAATATTAAAAAAAAACACCAAAAAACAAAAAATAAAACAAAAGCAAACCAAAACAAGTTACAAATTAATCAGAGCATTTATTTTTAATTATACAATTGTTATTTCCAAATATTTGTTTTCTATTGCTTGTAAGATTTCAGTGGTTCTGACAATTAACACTTAATGGGCTACCTCTAGTCAGCTGTTTGTATATTGCATTTTGTGACATGCTTGCTTTTCGTACAAACATCCTATAACTTGTGTCCATTACTATCATACAAGCACTATAACACAGTAGTATAGTAAATCACCAATAGGAATGTTTGTCTCCAGTGAATGTCCTCCAGCTGTTCCTGTAAAAAAATGTTTGGATTTTATATTGTCAGAAAATCTGGGCTTGAGAGAACACCATAGACCTGTCAAACATGATAAGGGTGCAGATACATCACTGGATTTTGTAATTATTAGATATTGCAGTTATTAAATAAATATCTGTAAATAACTTAGACATCACATATTAAAAAAAAAAAAAAAAAAAAAAAGATAAAATCTCAATCTTTAAAGGAAAAAAATACCCAAATAATTCCAGACTCTTTTGCTTTTTCTAGTAGCTGAGAGACTGATCTTTGTGGTCTCCATGTATGTACCACTTCTAATGAGTTAGATGTTCCAAAACACATGGAAGTACAGGAAAGGTTAAGAGTCCAAAGAAATTCTGTAATTCATACTTAATGGAAAACTCATGAGATTATGTTTCTTGCTGTGTATTAGATACTCCTAAAATACAACAAGGTACAAAAAATATTAGCATGCAATATAAGGAGGATATAAACCGAATTAACTTAGAATCAGCTTTTGAAGTAGAAAAAACACATTTAATCAGAAATTTGAGTTTTAATAAAAACAGTCACAGATATCTGAGTTCACACTGTGAACTACAACAAACATATTTTTGGAAACTATAGTTTCATTCTTTACATTGCACCAGCTGTTGCAGTTACCAGCTTATGTATTTGTATTTTGTGTATTGTTGCAAAACTGTACCAGGATTTTAAACAGGTTCTACCTGAAAAAAAAACACAACAAAACGAGATGGAGGATGATAAGCAACAGCAGTACACCTTTGATAACAACAAAGTATTTAATTTGTTTTTTCTGACATTTTATTATGCCACTGTGAAGGACCAGGTATTTCCTTACACGAACATGAAATGTCCTTTGAGTCAGCCGACAAAACTGACTTAAAACGGTGTCTCCACACGGCGCTGAACCCCCTCTGTGTGTGTGTGGGGGGGGGGGCAGCTGCTGCAGGGGAGGAGCCGTGGCCGGAAGCAGGGGCAGGACTAGGTCCCGTCTGATTGGCTGAAAAGCCCGGAAATGCAAAACTGGCGCCGAAGAACCCCATGAGAGAGGCAGCGCGGCACGCCCCTCTCTCTCTTTCGCCGCTGCCAAAGCCACAGTCCCAAAGTCCCGGAGCCGCTCGCCGCGCCGCTGAAACTGCCGCGTTTCCAGGGTCGGCAAACAGCCGTGCCGCAGCTACGGGGGTGGGGGGGGGGCGACCTGCGCTTGGAGTGCCCGCAGCCTCTTTGCCACCCAGCTCATCCTACCTGCGCCACCGTGTGGTGAGACAATTCCGGCTACCCCAGCTTATAGGGGAAAATATAATCCAGCCATTCGGGCATATTCCTCCCCTCTTCTTCCCTCACTTGAATAAGATGTGTAACTAAGGTGTACCCATATATGTTTAATGTGTTGTAATCACTCCTTTTGAACCTCCTGCCCCAAATTGCTTTGTTTTCCCCACAATAAACCTTGCTGTTGTTAGAAATATTAGTAAGCACTGAGCAGGTTATTCACTCAAAAAAGTCGGGACATAAGTTCCTGTATCCTCTGTGTGAGGCGATTACCCACGTGTGGATCTCTCAGCAAATCCTGATAAGTTAATACACTCCAATAAGGAGATATAATAGGTCACGGATCGTGACAGCCACTAATATATTTCTTTGCTGCAATGTTAATGACTTCCTGATGCATATATTCTTTAACTCCTCTGTGCTATGCCAGTGACTGCAGGCTTTTACAATTGCATTCTGCTTTATGAAAGTCTAAAAGTTCTAGGACAAACATTGCAAGCCTGTGTCCTGTATCTGCATTGGCCATAGATCCCAGGGAGCTACCGAAGGAAGTCAGACTACAATGCAACAGCTGCTAGGGTAAGCAGGAAAAGGAGATCATCTATCTCTTAGGACACCTCATTTCCACAGCCTCATTTTAAGAACAATGACCAGGAAGGGACTGACTTCTGCAACACATATGAAGAGCAATAGACTTCAGTTTCCTAAGCCACAGTTAACAGCAAAAATAATATTTCAAATATCCATTTCACAGATCTGACTACATGGGAGTTTGCAAGAGCCAGAAGATGGTAACTGAAGTTTAATTCACAGAAAAATGTATTCCTCCATATGGAACCCTGGGCCTTGTGTTTGTTTTAAGGGGAACTGTAAGGAATATTTTGGCTCATTTCATCTGCGTGGACAAATCATAATTTGACCATCAAAACTGAGGAAAAAAAAAAGCGTTGCTGAGGAATGCAGGCAGTATTGATAACTTCAGATAATATTATTTCTTCCTAAAAAATAGTTTCCTCTTAACATCACTCAGTCCCTTTCTACAAAATATATCTAAATACATAAAAACTGCTGCTGGAATTAACTGAAGTGCTTCTTGCTCATTTTACAATTTGTACAATCTGCAGCAAACCCCTTTTGTTGCCTTAGCAAGCATATGTACTTACTGGAACACCATTTCATGGTCTTGTACAATGTTGTATTCTGTAATGTACTTGAGTATGACTCTCTATTCAGGCAGACATTTTGAGAAATCCAGGTGTTTGCTGAGCTAAAGGAACCAGAGAGAACTTTAGAGAGCTCTTTCTGCTCAGTAGCCTCAGTGAAGAAATCCCTTTTCACTTAGTATACCATTCCTTTTTTTCTGTACTGGGAACCAGGATGCAAAAAGCCTGCCACAAGCACTTTAGAAAAGAAATGTAAGGCATTTTCAGAACAAAAAAGAATTCAGAAGATGCGTGTAAATATACTTCAAAATAATGCTAAACTCGTTGGAATTAGGAAGGAAATACAAAAGCTGCCAGCTACATTCTGAGGCTGAAAGCAGAAATGCTGCTGTGAAACCAAAACAGCAGAGCCTCAGGCACTTGGCTCACTCTGTGGAGACAACACCCGGAGGCTGCAGAAGACAAGCTAGATGTGTGGCAAATACCTTGTGAGGCCCAGGATACTTTTTTTTCACCTAGCCATAGTTTTATCTGAGAGAAGGAAGGAAGCCTGAAAGAATACGCAAAGGCAGTGCTTAGTTGTTTTAAAAGCAACAAAGTCACTGCAGAGAAGCCACGGAGCCTTGTATTGATCTGAGGGGCAGGGCAGGGCGGAAGGGAAGGGATCCTTCTGTCGGAGTTACCGTCCCTACTTCACTGTAGGAGAGGCTTTGAACCCCGATCTAACACATCAGACATACAACATAACGACCGCAAACGAGGAAAAAGAAAGATCTTCCTTTGTTTGCTGCTCTCTTTGCCTCATAAAGTGCAAATAGCTTCTATTCCTATGAACTTTGTAATTAAAAACCTCACTGACACGGCCTGAAACTTCATCTCTTCTTTTTATAACAATATTTTAATCCCTTGGAGGTAAATAGTCACTGTCTTTGGAAGAAAGTCTGTCAGGTGGAACATTCTAGGCAGAAATTTTTCTTTGACAGAGAAACAGAGACAGAGTTGGTTTAGGGACAAGTCTATTTCTTTATTCTAATATATTCCATTTTTCTGGTGCCACTGATTCTTTTATTTTTATTTTTTTTTATCAGAGTCAGAGGACAGCACATCCTTATAACTGACTGTTATTTAATTCCCTAAAGGAGAGGCCTTTAATATTTAAATTATATTAATGTACCACATTATTTTTTTTCTTGCTTTCTTTCTTAACTGACATTTTTTCCCAACTCAAGCTGGAGATTTTTGGGGGTTGTTTTTATGATAAGGCTACCCTAATATTCTGTTTTTAACTGCTCAGAAAAAACAGCTTCACAGTGAAGTAATTTATGTTTATAAGTAGCTCTATGAACCTAAAGAACGATCTTCCTCTAATTACACTCTTTTTGCAACGTGTTTTGGGCCATTGCTAATCTCTGATTGGATAATATTTGACACTGAATGTGTATGTGTAACACTTTTTTAACATATGATGTGCTTAAAAAAAAAAAATTGGAAATCCCCATCTACAGCAGGAAATTAATATAATTACTAAGAAATATTGAGATACGGCTATTGAGGTTGTCAGTTTTCTGTATGTTGTTGTTTCAAACGGGAAGAACAAAACGTACACTGGGAGATGGCTTACAGTTTCCATATATGTCTTTCCTTTTGTTCACATGGTCCAAATGCAACCCCTTTCCCAATATGAGATCATTTATGACTGATTTCTGCAGATAAATATAATTTTTTTTCCTAAGTTACTGTTACTGTTACATCCAATGAAATACCATTAAAAATTCAGATTCTGTGTGAAAATATGTCAAAGTTACTAAATCCTATACTGCAATACAAACTCCCAAATTATGGGGTATGGTTGCATGTAATTATAGTTATAATGATCAGATAGATAATCCAGAATACCTCATACCTTTTTAGCACTGTGATTTGGAAAAAGGATTTTTATTTTGGTTTCCTAATTACCCAGAGTGGTTATTTATGAGGCTTGCTGTAAACTGTTCTTTAGTCAACCAAATTGCTTGGGTTTGGGGGGGGGGGGGGGTTGTTTGTTTGTTTGTTTTAAATTACTTACACTCTTGGAGTATATTGGCATTTATATTTGTTGGCTGTAACTTTACCTGTTATGCTAGGCCTGTCTCTGTTTTCTGCAATATGAATGTGGATTATGGATTTGTATTTATCCTAAAGTCTTTCCTTCCAATTTTAGCTTCACCTGTGACTGTTGTTTTCTCTTCATGCATTTAGTTCCTAAATCTTTATCATCCAGTTCTCTGTCCTGAGAATTATCTCTATTAGTATTCTTGTCCTCTAAACTAACCTTCACTGTACATTTCCCACCTATCTTCTTGAAGACAGGCTAGTTTTCTCCTTGATTGTACTTGGACGTCTATTGACTTTTCTATCTATTGACCTGCAGACCCTTTTTTTCTGGTTCAAATTCTTTTTGTTCCTCCTGTCTCGCTTAGATTGAAACTGACCACTAACAGCTTCTTCTGCTTTTCCCTGATCTGTACTTTGCTTCTCAATGAGCACTTAGTCATAAACTTGAATACCTTTTTCCCAGTGTCAGCTCTGAATCCATCTGTAACTCCAGTGACACTCACTTGTCAGCAATACCAATTACAGAAGCATTTTTAATTTGTTCCTCTTTATCTGTCCCAAAGTTGCAAAGCTCAGCCACATCAGACAAGAACTTAAGAAGTGCTTGGTAATATAAAGTGAAGTGAATAAATACATTAAATAAAGCTAAAGCTCCCCTGGCAGAGAAACCTCCCGTAAGTGTTCTCACATATGAAATGTTCTAGAGAGCTCCTTCACTAGGATGATTTCTGTGATTATTTTGGTTTGCAAAGTACTACATTAATTTGGAAAAGAAACTCATGGAACACATATGAACAAAATTTCCATCTTATGATGGAAACATAGTATGAATTTATTTATATATGATCTGTTTAATACATAACTACCTCAAAGCTGGTTAATAGGAACCACGGCAGATCCACAAAAATCTTTGTAAAAAGTTTAGAACCTCATTCATGGGGGGCTTGAAATACTTAGATGCTTTGTCTTTTCAATTTTAGTTAAGCTAATAATTCTGTTTGTGTTCTTTTTACCATTATTTTGTAAAGCATAGACAGTGTTAACATCTAGAGAGAAAGTTATCATTTTTGCTTTTATTACTTTTTGCCTTTAATTTGCCATAATTTTAACCTAGATATAAATTTCTGAATAATATAGATGCTACATAAAACAGAAAACATTTCGGAATACCTGGGAGTAAATATTTGTTTCATGGTTGCATGCCAGTCTCTACGATGAGACTTTTATGCAGAAAGCATTAATTAAAGTATTATATAGCTATTTTATCTGCAGAACACAGGAAAATCCACCAAAAAGATTTGTCACATTATTATTTGAGGCCACATTTTAAAAGTCTTAAAAGACTTTAGGTTTTGAATTTTATTCCTTTCTCCTTTCTACCTTTTCATTGTAGAATTGTAGATCAGTTTCATTCCTTAAGTATGAAATCTTCAGAAATTATAACTAAGGATTTTCAATGAAAGCAACCAGGAAAAGGAAACAACAAAAAGTGTTAAAAACCCAGAACTCCCAGCTTCAATGTCAAACTCTAACACAAACCAGCAGTTTTATTAAATGAAAGATTATATGTCAATTACAATATTTTGACCTCCTATGTTAGAAGGAACTAGAAATTGACAATTAAAAAATCAATATGTACAGTAATGCATGTATTGATATTTTTTCTAAAAGAACCACAGGACTAGGTAATAAATTACTGTTCCTCTGCCCTCTTCTATATATATTAAAAATAGTTTTGATACAGCTATTCTTTTCCATCCCAAGAAAGATTTTTGGTTTTAAGTAATTTTCAATTTTTTTTGTGGAATCAACATGCTTCAGAGATGGAGAAAACCAAACAAAATCAAACCAGAAAACTACCACAACAACAAAGCACCTGAAAGACCCAATAACTGAACACTAATTTTGATGTGTGGAAATGGAGTTTGGGCTCTTGCTTCATTTATGACGCAGGTTAGAGTTAGTAGACAATTCTGAACCTCAGAATTATCACTATGGTTGTCAGAAGGGCAGGAGGTAAGAAAGAAAGAAGCCAGGTTAGGTATATATCTCCAGACACACACTGATGTTTAAGTATTTATATATTAATACATAATGGAATACGACTCATAAAATATAGAGGTAGCTCCTATACTGCAGGCCTGTGCAGATTGCTAACTTAGGTTCTGAAAGCCAGATCTAAGTTTTCTTAACAACTACACTGATGCAGATATAGAACATGAGGTTTGGGTACAGCTCAGCTGCAAACAGCTCTGTAACACTGTAAAGATCCACCTATGTATTCAAGCTTAAAGTATTTTAAGTAGTTTTAGTAGTAGTAGTAGTAAAGTACTTGCAGTAGTAGTAGTTTAAGTACTGGTAAAGTCAGTTGGGCTCTGCAGCAAGTCCTCCTGGACCTCAGAAGCTGTTGGCTATTCTGGGCTCAGACAAGCAGTTCTCTGGGTTTGACCATAAATATCTGTCAGGTGAAAATGATAGAATGTTTCATAGAAATGTTGATATATGCAAATCAGGTTATGTTGGGTTTTTTTTCTTTGTCACACATTTTAAAAAGACTACTATGCTAAAAAATATAATTCTGTGAAGTGTCTTGAGTCCATTTGGGACTAAATATTTTACTGTCCACCTATCTCCTCTGTTTATTTTTGGTGAAGAAGACAAGCATCAGTACTGTAAAACTAGCTAAAGGTTATCAGATTTTCCATCATTCAATCAGCTACACAGAGTTTGTAATAATTTTATGGCTGATAGCTCATATCACACATGAGGTGAATTAATAATATGGATATGAAGAAAAACAATTTATTAATGTTAATAACTCCTTCAATAAAATTTCCAGGAGGACCTATAGTGATAAATTGAATAATTATGAGTATAATTATGACTAACTAGAACCACAATTTCATGCTAATGCAATAATAATGACACAAAAGTGTAGATCATGAATTTTAACTGCTCAGTTATTCTGAATTTCCACTAGGAGAGACAAAAAAAAAAAAACCAACCCAAAAAAACCCCCAAACCAACACAAAAAAAAATCCCTCTTCAGTTTTAAAACCCAATCCAGTTATGCTTGAAGCTGTTCCTTTCTTAAATAGACATTACTTTGATTATTTTTAGTGGACTACAAAATAAGTAATCTTATTTTAATTAGAAATCTCATAGTATCTTGAAAGCAGGAAATGGCTAGTCTGTAGAGCTCTTCATGAATCATCTGTTAAACCTCTGGTAGCCTGCGAGGAGAAAAGGAGAATACACAGAATAATTACGGTTAGGTTTCATTTTAAACAAAGAATTTTTGTAGTTTAAATTTATTTCTGGTGAAGTGTATATAGAGGATAATGACCCATAAAAGCTGTGGAAGTGTTCAGTACTGATGTCAAGTGCAAGCTGTACCACACAGCAAATGTAGCTGAAGGCCAGAATAACTTTACCAAACCATTTTGGGCTGTGTGATAGTGAAGTCAACAAAAGTGAGTAAAAGGTTTATCTGAAACCAACCAGCTTAATTCCTGAGAATTTATTACAAAAACAAATGGATCTCTCCAGCTTCAGGATGTCTGATAATGATGCAATGTGGTGCCCAAGGCAATTGCTGTAGTTCTGGTAAATTTCAAGGTGTACTTGAAGTGCTTCTAATAGCATTAAAGAGTATTTTCTTCCACCAAATAGAAAATGGGAAATGGACAACTGGCTGCCACCAACTGAATGGTGCCAACCAGCTGCCACCAGCTGGCTATTGGAAACTTTTACACCTCTGACTCTCCATGAGGACAATCGTGTGCTGATCTGCAGGCAGATCTCATTCAGCACCATAAGCAGAACCACAGAAGCAGGAGGCTCTGCTCAAGGAGCTCTGATTTCTGTGAGAAAACTGCATATATAAGGGAGATCAAGTATATGAGTCACATAGTTTGTAACATGAAAAAATCAGTGATGTGATAAAGGCAACCCAAAATAACTCTCCATTCCTCACAAAGATTTGTGAATTACTGAGGAATTAACTCAGTTTGGAAACCTGAAATATTTCAATAACTGTTGCTGATGACCCAATGTATTCTTGAACATAACTGTCAACCATGGAAGCATATCAAGCATGATTGTATGGGTATTGAATTTTTTGTAGACGAAGATATCTTAAAATACATAAGATGTGTATTAAAACTCTACTGAAATATATTAGACATAAGTGCATAATGAAATGTATGCTTGAGGGCATTGTTGAATAAAGATGGAAAACCAAATCCAGACAAAATCAAATTAAGAGAAAGGAGAAGTAAATGTGATAATAGTAAATTATGCTCTTTTAACTCTATCTACCATGGCATTCTAGAAGGGAATGGAAGAGGTAAGGGGGAAGGAGTGAGGGGGAAGTGGTGAGGGGAAAGGAAAGAAAAGGAAGAAGAAGGGAAGAAGGGATAGGGGAAGGTTGTTCCATGATTCTGTGAGCTTTCACAGATAAGTAGTTTGTCTGAAATTGTGACTGTGGACTGAGGTTCTTCACATTATAATGAGTTCAAACCTAATACACTTACTCAAACACATCTCTCTGAGAAATCTCAACAATCACCCACCGAGACTTTCCTGGGAATACTTAAAGAAACTCAAGCACACCTAAGATAGTAGTTTTTTGAAAGACTTGTATTGCAGGTAACTTTATGGACCTTTATATATCAAGTGATTTACATGCATTCAGGAAAGCAAAAAACAGCAACAGCAGTTAAGTCCACATTTGCACAGGGACCAAAACCAGTCTAACAGTAATTTCAGCTTAGTGGTACTTGGTTAAAGAGACTGAATCCATTGGGAGGGGAAAAAAAAAAAAAAAAGTTGGTATTTTTGTTGTCTCTATAAAACCATTTTTGGGGCTACTACTTACCCTTTGACAAGATATAGTAACAGCAGGATTTTACAAGAACCAGTAGGGAAATGATCAGTTAAATAAGAAGATATGTGAGAAAAGATAGATATATGAAAGTAATTAATTGTACAATGGCTCAAGAGAGTTCCTAAATAACAATGTAGGAAGTATCAGAGAAATAAGGTGGGATAGAAAACAAGCCACAGGATCACGCTGGGATACATCAAGAGGGTGGAAACCAGCCTGAGGCATGAACAAGACATTGCTCCAAATTCTGCCAGAGATTTAACTCTCATCTGAATGGCCTAATTTCACCTAAAAGCTGGAATGTAATATAGCTGTATTGTATGTCACCTCCCTCTCTTGCATTTCGCTTTATGGCTCCCCTGAAACTAGGAACATTTTAAAGCATTGATTCCAGACCTCACTCATCAGTGTTCAGCAGCCAACAATATTAAGCTTTAATTTGTAATACATAATGTCAGCATGTTTTCAGCTACAGTGGAGCCAGATTTCCTCTTACATAGACAGATAACATATAAAAATGAACCTGATCAAATACTTAATTTAATTCCCAGGAATGTTAGACCTTTAAAAATATTGAGGATGGACTACTTAAATAAAAAGAATAAAATTCTACTTCAAAGGCTTTTGTGCTAAGATTAGTAACTCTAGTAGATAGAAATTAATACAAAGTAGATAGTACATCCCTTATGCTTTTTTTTTCTTTCTTTCTTTCTTTTTAATCTAGCTACTGGGACTAAGTCAAATAAACTTGCAATAAAATCTTTGAGATTTGACTTAACTTGATGATGTATTTGAAAGGGAGAAAAGCTATTAAAAGAATCTAATGGGATGTTTGATGCATAAATATTGAAGATTTTATGTTTTATAGACTCATATGTTTCAATCATTTTTTTAGATTTTATTATCACTGTGTTACATTTTATAGTTTTAAACATGAATTTGTTCAAGTTCATCTTTCTCCATTGAATCTGTAAGGCTGTCTTTCTATTTGCAAACAATATTCTTAATCTGCCTTGAGAGTTTCCCAACTTTCTTCATGTTGCGTGTGCTGTTTGGATATTGCTTTTGGGAAATATATGTTCCTAATGAGAATAGTAAGATGAAAATTAATTTACTGTCACTTCTACTCTCAAATAAGTATCAGCAGTACTGAACATATCCAAGGTTTTCTACACATATTTAGAACCCCATCTATATTTTTAAGTAATTAGCAATTCCAAGTGAAATTAAAAAATCACCATTTTTCTAAAACTCAAATATTGACCCACTGCATGCATTTTAAAAATATGAAATGCATGTGTTTATAAAAGATGGAATTCCTTTTGTTTCTGAGGAACTTATAAGAAAGAATTTTCACATTTATTTAAATATTTTCATTTGCAATACTCATGACCTGGGATGGGTTGACCACAGCCAGCAGCTAAGGATCACATAGCCAGTCCCTCACTGCTCCACTCCATAGCAGGACAGGGCAAAGAATAGGAAGAGCAAAAGCAAGAAAAATTATGGATTGAGGCAAAGATAGTTTAATAAGTGAAAGAAAGAGGAAAAAGACAGAGAGGGAAAAGAAAACAGCCAAAACCACCACATAATACACTTAATGCAAAGGCAATCACTCACCACCTCCTACAAGCAGACTGACATCCAGCCAGTCCCCAAGCAATGGGTACCTAGACAAAACCCACCTCTCCCCTTTCTTATTGCTGAGCATAGCATTCAATGACATGGAATAGCCTTTCGGTAAGTTGAGGTCAGCTTTCCTGTTTGTGTCTCCTCCCAGCTTCTTGTGCACCCTCAGCTTATTTGCTGGTGGAGGGACAGTGAGAAACAAAGAAAGCCTTGATTCTGTACAAATGCTGTTCAACAATAGCTAAAACACTGATGTGTTACCAACACTTTGTTACAAATCTAAAACATATCAGCATATGAGTTGCTATAAAAAAGTCAACTCCACCCCAGCCAGATTCAGTACACCACCTTTTCTCAGAATATCTGAAAAATATGACACTGAGGACCAGATTTTTGGGAAAAAAAATTCTTAAGGTATCTCTTAAGTTCCCTAAATGGGGGGGGGGAAGGGGGGGAATAAATTTAAAAATGTTGTCTCACTATATTCTCTTTCATTGTGTTAATTTTCATACCAAAACAAAGGCAGGAAGTCTTTCAAACTGTAGTGTTGAAGGTTGCTTCCTCAGCAGGAGAAAAAAAGCACACAGCAGACTACTAGCAAAATACAGACTTTCACTCATAAAATATGCTCTTTAACAAAAGCAAGGCATAACTTGTACATTAACAATTGGAAAAAAAACCAAACACAAACATAATTAAGAACTGCTCACCAATAAAAGATTATGGCACTTTTATTTAGGGCTCACAGATACAAATGAGAGAATTTGAAGTATTTTCCCAAAAGATATCTAATCTTTACCTCAAAGTTGAACTACCATTTACTGAGTGGGTTGTATATAAAACACCTAACACAGAGAGTTGGAACACAAGGAATTATACTTAATTGTGTAAGGACAATCAGTTAACTCTTGTTTTGCTAATACTTCCTTTCTCCAAATCTTCCTGTGGGTTATTTACACCCTGTAGAAGAAGCTTTCTGCTGGGCATCAGTGCAGACAACTAAGTCTGTTTTAATGCATCAGTATCATCTTTGTTGGAGACGTGGGTAGTGGTATTGAGTGTATCCTCAGCAAATTTGCTGATGATACCAAGCTGTGTAGAGTGGCTGACACCCTTGAGGGAAGGGATACCACCCAGAGAGACCATGACAGGCTTTAGAGGTGGGCCAATGCCAACCACATGAAATTCAACAAGGCCAAGTGCAGGGTCATGCACCTGGGTTGGTGCAACCCCAGCACAAATTGAGATAATCACTGAGTGATTAAAATTCATGGTAGTGACACCTGATTGAAAAAAATATTTTTTGATCTGTACATAATTGCCTGTTATGGTGAAACAACCAGCACAGTGGATGTGTGGAAAACTGTGGATATTATGTGACTTAATTTTAGCAAGGTATTTGATCTGGTCTGTCACACAGCTTCCCTCTAATGAGCGTGTAAGATATGGACTAGACAGATTAATAGCAAAATTGTTGGAAAACAGAGTAACTGCTGAGCTCAAAGGGTGGTGGCAATTAGTGGCTTGAAATCAGACAAGTGGAGTTTCTTGGGGTCAGTACTGTCTAAAATACCTTTAAATATCTTTATGACCAATCTGGATGTCAGCATTGAATATGCTGTCACCAAGTTTATGGATGACATCAAATTGGGAAGAGAAGTATATGAGGCTGAAGAGGAGTCACCACTCAGATTGATCTCTGCAGGCTGGAAGACAGACCAACAAGAATTGCATAAGGTTTAACAAAACTAAAAGACCTGCACCTAGGACAGAATAATTTTTAAGAAAAAACTGGAAAGAACTGACTCTGTTCAGCCTTAAGAACAGAAGACTTGGGACTGGTGGAAACCACCAGTCCTTCATTAAGTAATTACAGAGAAGATGGATGCACAGTGGTTGGACAAGAAGTGATGGGCACAAGGTGTCCTAGACGAAATCCGGTATGAATATAATAAATGCTTCACTGTGAGAACACATAAACATCGGCACAGAAGTGATGAAGCCTCACTCACCAGAAACGCTCAAGACTCAGCCTGATGAGCTGCTGGAACACAGTCGTGGAAAACCTGAGTCCTTACTTTCAACAGAAGGTTGGGCCACATGGAAAATAAGGAGGTGACAGGCAACATCCAACATGGCTTCGCTATGGGTAAATCATGCCTGACCAATTTGGTGGCCTCCTATGACAAAGCTACAGAGATGGTGGATGATGGCAGAGCAAATGATGTCATCTACCTGGATTTGTGCAAGGCATTTGACACTTCCGCAGGACTACGTGGTCTCCAAGCTGACAAGACACAGATTTGACAGATGGACCACTTGGTGGAAAAGCAATTGGCTGGATGGCCACCCTCAGAGAGTTGTGGTCAATGGTCCCAGTGGAGGCAAGTGACAAGTGGTGTTCCTCAGGGGTCAGTACTGGGACCCGTGCTGTTTAACATCTTTGTTGGAGACACGGATGGTAGGATTGAGCGTGTCCTCAGCAAGTTTGTTGATGATACCAAGCTGTGTGGAGTAGTTGCCAGCCTAAATGGAAGGGATGCCATCCAGAGGGACCTTGACAAGCTGGACATGTTAGGCCAATGCCAATCTCATGAAGTTCAACAAGGTCAAGTGCAAGGTCCTGCACCTGGGTCAGCGCAACCCCAGGCACAAATACAGGCTGGGGGAGAATGGATTGTGAGCAGTCCTGAGGAAAAGGACTTGGGGGTGCTAGTAGATGAGAAGCTCAATGTCAGCCACCAGTGTGTGCTGGAGCCCAGAGAGCTCATTGTGTCCTGGGCTGCATCAAAAGAAGAGTGGCCAGCAGGGCC
>NW_009953507.1:2344683-2357891 GCF_000747805.2 Chaetura pelagica | reverse complement strand
CACGAGGGTTGTAGATATGACTGATCTGTTCCTTTTGTGTCCAAAAGTGATAGATTCAACAACCAGAGTAAAATGTCCTTAGTCTCTCTCATTATCAGTCCACTAGCTGAAAAACTTGCTGTGCTACTTCAAAGGGAGTTCACTAAAGAAAAAAAAAGTAAAAAAAAAAAAAATCTGCCTTATACTGGCTGAAACCAGAAAGCGATTATAAACCTGTACTGTTTGAATAATCATATTCCAAATAATTTTAGATTTTTTTTATAAGAAAGTACACACTAAGAAATCTAAAAGAGAAGCTGTTGTTTCCATGCTGTCTTTTGCACCTGATTTCTTTCTGATTGCTAATGAGATTTTCTAACCATCTAAGCTCTGATTTCGAAAAGTAGTACTTCAAGAGTAATACATGCTCTTTAAAAATCAGGTCTGTCTTCTAAAGATATTGTAATGTTTTAGGAGTACATTTTGAGCCAAAAGTATTTAATTCTATGTAGGTCTAGTATAATTCTCAAAAGAAATCCACAAGGGCATGTGCTAAACAGAGACAATCAGTCAAAGTTAACAAGGAATATAAAAGAGGTTTAATACACTGCTTATAGTAATATATCCAATTACTGCTGGTTTGTGTGGTACATGTATTATGCAGATTTGGTGCCTTAGAGTCATACTTTAATGTGTTGTTTTTTTCTTAAGAGACTGTGCAAATACAATGACCATATCTTAATTGTCATCATCAAGTACCGATGTATTTATTGTTAGTGTATTTTGAGCATACATTAACAAATGTAAAAATACTCTGTTATTGCAGCTGTAACAAGAAAGATTAAGAGTGTAGCAAATGCTCTCATAAGCATGCCTCTTGGCCTTCCACTACATCTCTGAAATAAAGAAGGAGCTGACCTACTTAAAAGTGCTAGACACTTCCAAAGCTGCATAACTAACAAAATTAAGCTTAATACTCTGAAATGTATAGATTGTTTTGTAACTCTATTGCTAAACATAAACATGTACAAGCTCCTTCGTTTTCAAGACAGTTTAGACATACTTGATTAACTTTGCCTAGAAGTTGAGTCAAAGCATGTGTACAATCTGTTACTGCAGAGTTTTACAGAGTTCTTACAGTAGTAATTTCAATTTCTCATTTAAATTTTAACCATTGTTACAAATAGTGCTTCTAGACTTTACAAACATTCTGTCCTCTTTTTTGACAGATGCCTTTATAAAAATTTAACATTTTGGCATGAAGCTTTCAGAATTTTTTTAATAGCTGTAAATTTAAGATTTAGAAATATTGGTCGGTATAGCAGCTGAAAATTAAATATATCAATAAAATAGAATAAAAATTTAAAGTGGCAGTAGAGGAAAGCTGAAATATGATTATATTTTGTTGTCACATTTGATGGAATATCTGTAACTATTTTGTGATATTATTTCATAAATGATTTTTGTTCAAGAGTAATAAGAGTTTGTATGAAGAAAACAGAGGATTAGACTCATATCTGAATAACCATTGACTTCAAAAGATATGAGTTTGTAGTAGGAAAGAAGTACATGTGAACAATGAGGCACAACAATGAGGCACAATGTATAGTTAATGTAAGCAATGAAATAGTTTTTCTTTTTTCCCAAGCTGTCTAACTAATGTTATATAGCTTGCTCTATATGTATATAGTCTTGCTCTATTATAAACCTGAGATGAGCATAAAAGTCCTGTGTACTCACAAGTCTGCCTATCTGCCTAGGATCTCTGAAGAAACATGCATTCCCATTACAAATAAATAGGTATCTTGAGGAAAAACATTAGTGACTTGAGATGTGGAGACTCATGCCTTAGCCTTGGATTGTTATGCTAGCACAAAATCCTAAAAGAATGAAAAGACTATGGAGTATGAGCTGTTCTTTCAAGCACACCAGTACTTCTCTTAATTGCATCATGTACAACTTTCCCTTCTGCTCTTATCTCAGATGTATTTGAAGTGAAAACTTCAGATTAACAGATAGTGTGCAGATTAACAGATTTCCACATAATCAAAATAATTAGAATAGAATAGAATGGAGTGGAATGGAATTTCAGTTGGGATGGACCTACAATGATCATCTAGTCCAACTGCCTGAGAAATTCAGGGTTGACCAAAAGTTAAAGCATGTTATTAATGGCATTGGCCAAACAGTCTTGTATTCTTATAACTAATAACTAGATAATGAGTTTGTGAAGTAGGAATAAAGCAGGAATACCGTACAGCCACTTCCCATCCTCCACTACCTCTGAATATGCACTGTTTACTCAACTTCAACGTCACTGCCTGCTCAGTGCTAACAGTCAGAGTAGGAGAGAAATTTTAGGCCTAACGTTGCCATCAGATACCATGTGTAATAGATTGCGTTTCAAGATAGGGTATCTCATGTATAGATCCTGGCTCATCTTTGGAGAATAAAACGGAGAAGGGTATTGATATTTTTATACTCTCAACAAAATATGAGTCATCCATTATCTGTTCTGATGCAACATTATTACAGATATTACTCCAAAACAGTTAGTGACAGCCATAATAGAAATTTATTGTACAAGTAATTAATCAATTATCATTTAATCAATCATCACACAGTTAGAAAACTTAATAATAAATACTTACAGTCTGTTGAAAAAGAAAACAGAAAGTTCACCACCATGAAAAGCACAGGAACTAAATCAGTAAAGGATAATTATTATATTCTCTGTTCTGTTCTTTGTTTTATTATGCATGTTCAAAATAAATCTGTGAAATGCTCTGTGAGAACCCGAACCTTGTGCCTATTAAAGCCAGGAGTATTTTTTTTCATGGTTCGGTTATTTGCTCTGACCATGCATCTTCCTGAATTGCTTCTAACATCTGCCACTGAAAGAAAAAGTACACAGCATTTTGCCTATTTAGCTGGTTACTTAAATGAAGACTTTGAGGGCTTTAGATTTTCACTTTCTTGAACATTGGCTAGAAGATTTCTTTTTCTTAAATATGTATAGTCACAAACAATACATTTGTGAAGTGAATTCAACAGTCACAGCTGGAGTGTGGTTCTCATAAATTATGCAAAAGATTGAATTGTTTATAGAACTCAGAATCTTGGGAAATTGTTATAAGTCAACTCAATCTTTCAAGAAATAATTGTAACTTCATTGGGATAAATTG
Organism: Chaetura pelagica; assembly: GCF_000747805.2. NCBI lineage: Eukaryota > Metazoa > Chordata > Aves > Apodiformes > Apodidae > Chaetura > Chaetura pelagica. The sequence continues at coordinate 2,354,727 of NW_009953507.1, read as the reverse complement.
AACTAGTGTAAAACCCTCACTTGAAGAAAATGGCAGCGATTGAAGTCCTTCATACTCTTTAAAATAAATTGTGTACAACACATTTAAGTATAAATGACCATCAAATTGTGATCAAGAGGCTCAAAATAGATTTTAATTTTAATTTATTCACTTCCTTTCTCAAACTGTCAAACAAGTCAAGGCCATTCGTGTGATGGAATAATTTACACAATTGCAATGAAGCCATTTCCTTCTATTGTAGTCAGATTTTTGCAATATTCATTAAATTACTCCTCTTATAACGTTATGCAAATAAAACGGATACATTTGCTTCCTTCATTGCTTTTGAACAATTTTTATTAAGTTATGGTGCAGCGTTATCCATCTAATTGTAACAGCAAGGTAAAAACAAAATTGTCAATTAATTTTCCAAATACTAGAGTTACAGCTTTATATATTATTCAAGCAGCAATTCACTTTATTTAATTAATTACTTTAAGGCGGACACCCCATTTAAGACTGAATTTCATTTTTTTTAAGTACCATTTAAGGGAATTAATTTTAATTAATTTTAATATTTGGGAATGATGGGTAGAGACAGCCAGATACTAAAGTGCTGTTTGACAAAGCAATTGCTTATACTGGTTGTTTTCCCACTGAAGGAATATGCTTCATATACACATTCTCCATTCATAGCTTCTTGGGTTTTTTGCATAAAAAATAAATCTACACTATGTTGTCTTTCAAGACTTGATGGGAATCTAAAAGAGTAAGTTAAATTCATTTGCACCTTGAACATTCCTGACGGAACTGTTCTCTGCTTTAATCAACAAATTCTGGCTTCTTTTTCACTTTTTATATAGACACGGACATACATACATGAACTCTTGAATTCCAGGTTGATTTTGCACTCAAAACACCCTGGAATGTGATTTAATCACATTCAAAACATACCCAACATTCTTCCAACATATTTTCAGTTGGAAGAATTATCTTTCAACTGAAACAGAACAAATGTTGCCTTGGCTAGTATCAGGGGATATAAACACGGTATCAACACAATATAATTTGCAGAGAATAATATTTTAGAATGGAAATACACTTTAACCATTGCAATATGATGTGTTTTCTCCACAGAGACCTTTTGATATTGACAAGTCTCTGAGAAGACATAAAATAAGGAGGAAAAAAACCCCATTTCATCCACTTGGGCTTAAGTAGTTGTTCCTTTTATCACAAAATTGCTCAGATGACTCATACTTAACCCTTAAAGTTTTGCATTTCTGTTGTGTACGATAAGTGTAAGCTGTTGCATGTGTGCTGTTTGGCTCCCACACCATTGTTATTTTCATTTCTCTTATGTTTTGATACCACTAAGTAACCCTGTGTTACTGCAGAAATTGCTTCAGTGGGCATTCTTGTTTATTATATTAATATTATAATGCTATTAATATGAATTTACACTTTTTGTTTTAAACATGTTTAAAATAATGTTCTCCTAGAATAAGCTGATGTAAGAAGATGCTCCCTTGAACATGAAACATCATGTAGAATATGTAGAATTTGACAACATTGTGGCAGGTGACAAGTGATAAGACCTCGTCTGTTATATTTAGACTTTCCTCTTTGCACTTTTTCTGCTAAATTTTGGGTGTCTAGCCCTGGAGGATAAGCTTATTCCTCTAAATGTCTGAATGTCTCATATAATCACTAGAGGAAGAGACCTACAGTACCTGCATACGGAAATTCACTTTGCTAAGTTAGAGCTTTTTTTCTTCTCCATTAAGAGTACAGCCAACCACTAGAAAATACTTGCCTTTGTTTTTCCACCTGGTATTCTCAGTGCTGTGACTGAAACAGTGAAGATTGCATCTGCAGGAAGATTGCTTAGAATCCATGTTCCCACTTCTTAGATAAGCACTATATCCTCTGGATTATTATGCAAAATCTGAGTTTCAGCAGCAACAGTAAAGTTCCTAGTCCTGAACCACAACAGGTTAAACTTTTGGGGCAAATAAGAAATTAGAGTTTGGATTGCCACAGGACTCTACAAGCACTGAGCACATATCTTTCTGGAAATACACTTCTTAGCACTCAAAAATATCTTGCAAGTTTTTCATGTTGAGGAGCTTAATAGTGAACCTAGATGATCAAGAGATAAGAGTGGATCTTTATTATAGGTCACGTGTGAGTGAGAGGTTTTAGGTGGGGAGACTCCCAGACACATATGTTTTTATTAAATAATATTTATACTTCTTTCTCATTTGCAAATTTAATCAGGACAGAAAAAATATATTATATGCATAAATTGAACTGTTTAAATATACTCTCAAGAGCATAAATATTAAAAAAAATAGTATCTGTACTTCGTTTTAACAATAGAGAAGATAATTTAATAAAATAAAACTACTGAATAGCTCAAAGATGCTCAAACCTGAGAGCAAAGATATAAAAATGTTTATGAGGAAGAACAAAATGTTCACAGAATATTTGCTTTTTCACTTCACTGGTTGTACTCAACTATTCACTGGTATTAAAATAACCTAAGGATTCAAAGTCTATTTATTTAATAATTGATAATTGTGAGAATCAGAAAGAAAACAGTTCACTGTAGTGACCAACATGTACTGGAACAGCAATTTTTTTTGTTTGCTTTCTAGGAATGTGTGGCAGATAATGCCACACTTCAAGCAAAGAATCTCTGAATTCCTCAAATCAACACAATGAGATAGAGGCATATGTTAAGTGTCAAAGTGTAATACTGTATATACCTGAAAGAAATAGCATGGATTTTCAAATGTATTTATTTAGTTTAATATTCCTAACCTTGGGGTTAGGTTAACAGGCTGTCAGCAAGCTCTACTGGGTGATAAAATATTGACACTCAAGAAATACTAAGAAGTTTATACAAAATTATTTTTTTTCTGAAAAGCGAAATAATAATAAAAATCTTATTCTGACACTGAACACCTTTTTTTTTAAAGTGTTCTAATATTTTTACATATCCAGCAACAACAATTGGTGTCTTTTTGGCTTTGTATTAATTACTTTGGCACAACCTTAAAGTTCGGAATTAGAATAGGTTATTATATATTTAAGTTCACATATGATGGCAGAGAAGGAATGCTTAATCACAGGGGTTCATTTAATTCCCTTTGTAGTGATTAATTTTTAATTCCCATGTCATGGTGACTTAATATACAACTGTTGATGTAAAAATATTTTTATTTAACAAAAGCAAGAAAAATCATGGAGAGAAAGCAAGAAATTTTCTGTGACTATGCTTTGGTTTGTTTTTCTTCATATGAAGGAAATCTATGCTGTGAGTTTTAAAGTTGAGCTAACAATGTAAAACACAAAATTTAGAGGGAATTAAATGTTCCAATGATTATAACTGTAATCCTGTTGGGAGTAAGAGACTGAGTGTTAAATCTAGGGGAGAAAAAAAACACTTGCAAAACATTTTGAAGGTGCTGTTATTCTTTTTGAAAATCTTAATATAATTAGTTGTCGTTTAGAGGCTGCTTTATTAACTTTCTTTAAGCACATTAAAACAAGTAACAAAGGGTTTAACCAAGGGAGACATTTTTGTTCTTTTATTGTCATACTGCTTATCCTTACCCAAAGAGATATGAGGAAGAGATGATTAAGAAGAGTCAATGTTTTTTGCCTGAAGACATAAAGAGTTGAGTTCTCTTTTGTGATTTGTGGTAGTTTGCTTACAATGGCTTTTAAACAACAGCTTTTCCTCTGTATGCTGTAGGTGACAAAAAATCTACAGAGCACATTCTGGGAGTTGCAACAGAAAATCTTCATATATATATAATTATACATGTATAATTATATATATATTTTTATATAGGGTTGGGTTTTTTTGTTTGATATATTAAAATCTTTAGGATCATTTTTTCAGATATAGAGTAGTGTTGGGCTCCTCTAATGACAAGCCAGCTGAACTCCAACTGAACTCCAATCGCCTGGAAAGATCCCTGCCTATGGCAGAAGCCAGATATAAAGGACATGTTCTACACAAGCAGAATGCATAGCCAGGCATGGATGTGCCTGCAGCATAGAGCAGACTGTAGTTCAGGGAAGGACAAACAAGAGATCATAAGGCAGCTCCCAAAGGTGGGACAGGCTGACTGTGGTCCCTATCTTTCTTCACAACTCTCCTCAGTGTTGCCAGATGTGGCCTATCCAACTTGATTATGAGCCTTATAACAGAATCCCATTGTGAGTAAAGTGTGAAGATACTAAAATTATTTCTAATTTATTTCCCTTGTGGAACTATATTTCATTTTTTTCTGCAGTCAAACTTGAATCAGGAACTTGTTGCTTAAGCTAGAGAGAAATAGCCATCTCATCATTTTTCTACTAGAGAACTCAAATTCCTTTGCTGAGCCGATTAACTGAGTGCAATATTGGCTTCCAGGACTGTCAGCTGGCCATTTACTCATAATATTGCCAAGTAAATAATATTTTGCCATTATTAATAAAAGGACGTGGTGTGGACTTGGGACTTGTTTGAGCTTGTTTTGGCCTTAGTTTGTTTTAGCTGTGATGGCAATTGCCTAGCAGGCAATGTCTATTTTTAAAATGGATTTTAACATTACTTTAGCTTTGCACAGTTGTGTGATAGAACATCTGATAATAATTAATAAAAATAATTAATAAGTATTAATTAATTAATAGTAATAAAATATTTATTATGTGTGGAACAACCTACATGTGACCCTTGAATAAAAATGTGATGTAGAACATTACATTTAAAAATTATACTAAAAATTGTGGAAATGTGTCATAGTGATTAGTGGTCACTAAACAAGTGCAACCCTGAATCAAGTACAAAAGACAACAGGCAATGGGTACAAGTTACTTCTGGGGAGATTCCAGTTGAACTCCAGAATAAAATTTTTCACCATTAGAATATTGGAATAGTCTCCCAAGGGAAGTGGTGGATTCTCCTGCAGTGAACAGTTTTAAGATTCAGCTTGATGGAGTGCTGGGGCATCTCATTTAAGCTATATTATTACCTAGAAAGGTTGGACAAGATGATCCTTGAGGTTGCTTCCAACCTGGCATTCTATGATCCCCGGCTGCAATTCTGTGTGTTGGGTGACACTACTGTAAGGGCAAAGGATAAATACATTGTGGAGTTGGTAACCAATGAAGAAAGAGCACCAGAGCAGACTGTGTTAGAAAATATTCAAAATCAATTTGAAGTAGATTCAAATCTGGGGAGAAGAAGCTCTCAACTATGAGCATCATACTCTTCCTAGGAGAAGAAGTAAGGATGATTTGTCATAACTCCCTCACATTCTTTTTGAGGAAGACTATTGGAGTATTGTCATGACTTGGGAAAGACAACTCAGGGAGATTCAGATTGGACCCCCTTGCTTTCTAAACTCCTCAGAGAGAAGCCTAGATGCAGCTGGAAACAACCTTAGTCTCTAACCTGGCCCTTGGAGAGAGCGTGATCAAACTTTTACAGCACAAGGAAATACTCAACTGTCTGATACCCCTTGATCAGATTAAGGTGAAACAGCACTCAAGGTCTGTATTTGAATATTAGGTTTAATTAAAATGATAGAAGAAATACTGACACTTCAATTATTATCTCAGGCTGATTATTTAGATCACAAAAGTCACAATACATATATGTTAAAGTTGCACAACATGAGGAAAAATCGTGCTTAGGCCTTGGATTACTTAATGATTTTAGGAACAAAGAGAGAGAGACAGAATAGGAGAAGAAAAGTTAGAGAGATAGATAACAAAAAATCACGAGTCCTGGATCCAGCACTGGGCCAGCCAGCAGGGAACAGCTGGTGTCAGGAAGGCTCCCCAAGCCCACCATTGCAGCCCCCTGTTTTGTAGGCCTAGTATCCGTAAAAAATGTACAAACAAGCCATAGGTCATATGCAGACCATCATAGTTCTCTCCATCCTCTCAGACAAGTCTCATGGGTATACAATGGGTTTCGACATCACTTCCTGCAAGTGTGGGTCCTGAAGGCTGGTCCCTCACAACTAGCTAGCACTATCAATCTAGGACTAGAGGAACGTTAGGAGGGTGAGCATAGCACCCAAGAAAAGGTAGAGAATAGCTAAATTATATTAGATAATAACCACATTATCAAGGAGAAATTTCTGTACTGATTGGATCATTTGTACTACAGGTGTTAATATTACTGTAACTGGACTGATAAGAGCTGTTTTCTGTATCTTGATTCCACCATTAAAACATTAATTGTACTAACAATAGATTCTCGTCTCTGAATATAGGGTGTGTTCTCCTGTGCTTGTAACAACATTTTGAGAGCAACAATAGCCATCTGTGGCATGTTGACCATATGGCACATATGGCAAGTGACCTCCTTGTAATACTGTTGGGAATCCTCCCGACAACAAAATTTTGAGACAGCACAAGGTCCCTACAGGTAACATATCTCTTCCAGTTTTGTGTACTGATACCCGAGATGGAAAAATGAATAATGAAAAAGGCTTTTGCCAATCTCCAAATTGTTTTCTGTGCTGAAACTGGAATGTATATTGTGGGAAGTAGCACGTAAGTATGCACTTTGCTGATGTGAAGGATAGCACTGAATGGAGAAAAGTAAACGTGCTATTGGAATACTTCTTCAATCAGAAGAAACAAAATTATCCATACTGTCTTTTGGGTATAGATATGGGTGTATACAGCTGGCCTGCTTCCCTGTCAAGTAAATATCTTGATTCCTTCCTGAACCGAGTCCAGTACACTCACAGCCTTGCAGGTATGATCAGAGGAATAGAGCACTGGAACAAAGCAGTGACATTATTTCATTGTATAGAAGCACAGTCTGTGATCCTTCTATAAAATGTGAACACTTAAATTCAAGCTAATACTGTATTAAAACTCATAGCAAGCAAAGCTTCTACTAAAATGTTCTGGAATACTGAATTAATAATTTTCTCACTCCAAAAGAAGTGCACTAAAGAAAATGTCACTAGGACAGGTTTTTTATCCAGGACGGAATTTCTATTCAATTATAAAAAATCACAAACTATCACTACTTTTCCTGATCACCTAAGCTCCATGCTTCCCTTGCCATTGGTAAATACACAATATTTGAAGCTATGAAATGTAGTTGCTGGTTTTTTCCTGTTAGGAAAAAAACAACACGATTGCTCGGTTACACTTAGCTCTTCTGCCCTCTGTAGATTCTCTTAAGGAGGCACCTATATTTCACCTCTCAACAGCACATAGTCTGCAGGGCCTGACAACTAATAACTTGTAGGATGCTTGAACATCTGTGAGTCCTTACCTCACAGATGTTCTTTTAGCTACATGAAAGAAATCCCTTGTCACCTCTTTCTGTACAACTCAAATTCTCAACTAATTATGAGTTTGTGTATAGTGATCATCACTCCCATGTGTCACTGAAGGAATTATGAATAAAAAATGTATGTAAATGAAATCCTTCATGTGACTCTCCACCAGGAGAGGGAAGCAGAGAGTATTTTTTTTTCCATTGGGACACGTACCTTTTGGGTTCTCAATGAATGTTTTCTGTAGAAATATACACATATGCCTATCTTTGTGCTTATAGAGGAATGGGAGCAGAGACCTTTGTAGTCTAGAATGACTAAAGATTTACAGTTTTTCAACTAATTGTACAACAGCATTATAGCAGTAGAAGGGATTCTGCCCTCTGAGTTCAAATGTCTTGAAAAGAGTCTTGTTTTTTTCTGTTACCTTCCCAGATTCATAAGGGTAGGAAGTCTTTTTCATACTTCAGGCTACATTTATTTTTATTTCCATGGAAAACCTATTCTTGGACTAATATCTGTATTACTTTAAGAATTGCTGAGTTCCAAAAAAGAACAAGATTCCTCTTTCGTAGATCAGCTTCACTGTAAGTTGCTGATACCATTATTAAATACTTAATTGAGAATATCTCAATTAATTTAATTAGTTTTAATATGAAAAAAAAAAAAAAAGTAAGATAAATTTCACCCAGAAAGGTTAATCTAATAGAGGAAAATATTAGAATTGTGTCTTCAATCAGAAGAAACAAAATTATCCATACTGTCTTTTGGGTATAGATATGGGTGTATACAGCTGGCCTGCTTCCCTGTCAAGTAAATATCTTGATTCCTTCCTGAACCGAGTCCAGTACACTCACAGCCTTGCAGGTATGATCAGAGGAATAGAGCACTGGAACAAAGCAGTGACATTATTTCATTGTATAGAAGCACAGTCTGTGATCCTTCTATAAAATGTGAACACTTAAATTCAAGCTAATACTGTATTAAAACTCATAGCAAGCAAAGCTTCTACTAAAATGTTCTGGAATACTGAATTAATAATTTTCTCACTCCAAAAGAAGTGCACTAAAGAAAATGTCACTAGGACAGGTTTTTTATCCAGGACGGAATTTCTATTCAATTATAAAAAATCACAAACTATCACTACTTTTCCTGATCACCTAAGCTCCATGCTTCCCTTGCCATTGGTAAATACACAATATTTGAAGCTATGAAATGTAGTTGCTGGTTTTTTCCTGTTAGGAAAAAAACAACACGATTGCTCGGTTACACTTAGCTCTTCTGCCCTCTGTAGATTCTCTTAAGGAGGCACCTATATTTCACCTCTCAACAGCACATAGTCTGCAGGGCCTGACAACTAATAACTTGTAGGATGCTTGAACATCTGTGAGTCCTTACCTCACAGATGTTCTTTTAGCTACATGAAAGAAATCCCTTGTCACCTCTTTCTGTACAACTCAAATTCTCAACTAATTATGAGTTTGTGTATAGTGATCATCACTCCCATGTGTCACTGAAGGAATTATGAATAAAAAATGTATGTAAATGAAATCCTTCATGTGACTCTCCACCAGGAGAGGGAAGCAGAGAGTATTTTTTTTTCCATTGGGACACGTACCTTTTGGGTTCTCAATGAATGTTTTCTGTAGAAATATACACATATGCCTATCTTTGTGCTTATAGAGGAATGGGAGCAGAGACCTTTGTAGTCTAGAATGACTAAAGATTTACAGTTTTTCAACTAATTGTACAACAGCATTATAGCAGTAGAAGGGATTCTGCCCTCTGAGTTCAAATGTCTTGAAAAGAGTCTTGTTTTTTTCTGTTACCTTCCCAGATTCATAAGGGTAGGAAGTCTTTTTCATACTTCAGGCTACATTTATTTTTATTTCCATGGAAAACCTATTCTTGGACTAATATCTGTATTACTTTAAGAATTGCTGAGTTCCAAAAAAGAACAAGATTCCTCTTTCGTAGATCAGCTTCACTGTAAGTTGCTGATACCATTATTAAATACTTAATTGAGAATATCTCAATTAATTTAATTAGTTTTAATATGAAAAAAAAAAAAAAAAGTAAGATAAATTTCACCCAGAAAGGTTAATCTAATAGAGGAAAATATTAGAATTGTGTTTGCTTCCCCCCCCCCAACATACAATATCACTAGAAAAAAAAAAAAAAAGTAAGATAAATTTCACCCAGAAAGGTTAATCTAATAGAGGAAAATATTAGAATTGTGTTTGCTTCCCCCCCCCCAACATACAATATCACTATAACAATGTATAATAAAATACGTGATAATTTATGAAACTCCTGTCTCCTTTTCTCAGTTTGAGGATTTTCAGCTTGGGAATCTAATTACATATCTTTTAGAGACCTTCACACACAAAACACAATGGTTGGCCAGTGAAACAACAAACTCATGTTCAAGTGAAATGGTAAGCCAGAGAAAGCAACTTGTATATTCAACTAGAAATGCAAGTAGAAGTATTACTTTTGTATTTAAATTCAGTGTTAATATTTTTATCTCTTATACCTAATTTAGGATTTCATAGAATATATAAAGTGTAACCAATAATTATGATAACTACTATTGATTTAGCATGGAAATATTTTTAAAATTCATTTTTCAGAAAGAAATAGAAGTAATTGAGTACTGTAAAGTCTACAGCTAAACTGGAGGAGATTTTTAGTTAAGTGGTATGTCAAGCCTTTTGACTCATTTCAGTCCAAGGTTGAAAGTGGAACAAATTTC
>NW_009953507.1:2209376-2344661 GCF_000747805.2 Chaetura pelagica | reverse complement strand
AGCAGGAGGAAGGGAAGGAATGTATTGAAAGAATGCATTTCCTAAGAAGAAGGAAATAAATGGTTACTTAAAAATATAATAATATTTTACTTATGCTATCGTTATCAATACTAAAAAAGAAATATCTGAAACTGAGAAAAAATTGTAAGAAAAATATGAATTTGTTACATTGAAACTATATATGCAGAAAGAGCATTATATATATACTGTTTAAGAGGAGATAAGTCAAAAACTGTAGCAGTATCAAAGTATAAGAGGGGTTTATGGAAGGTGACATCACCTGCTCCTTTGAGGGTGTCTGGTCAAGGGCTTTTGCAGTGCAAGAGGAAATAGTAAGAAAAAGTGAAAACCATAAAGAAGAGACACAAACCTGATCAGGCAATATCTGGGAGGCAAAGAGGGGAACATATAGAAAGGGCTTTTAAAGGGTCTGGTTTTGTGTAAAATGGAAGAGATAAGTACACGTCTGGGTGAGCCCTGTGTCTGATCACCACAGTCTATCCTATCTTATTGCATCTTCCTCTTAAATATTCTCTTAGCTGTCTCTCTGCATAATCTCACTCTCTGCCCATGTGTTTTGTGCTACAAGGACAAAGTACCAGCTACTTGTGAGACCTGTATTTGTGCAAGTGAAAATTGGTACCAGCTATTGCAGTCAGAGCAGGGGTGAGGGTGCCTCTGGCCTCTGGTGTCAGCTACAGCTACAGGAGCGAGGTCTCAACATCGGCTACTGGAGTCAGCTATGGGGTGCAAAACACGCATGTCCCCAAAGCCAGATACTGAAGTGATTGATGTGATTGAGGAACTCAGTGTTGGCAGCTGGAGCAAGACCTCAAGATAAAGCCCATATACTTGGTGGTGGGCCGCTGGGCATCTTTCTTTCCCAGTCCTGGTGAATGGGGGTGTGTGTTTGTGCATTCACTGTTAAACCTCAAGCTGGAGTAACGAGTGAGTAGGGTTGGAGCACAGGTATCAGGCAGGTGGAAGATCTGTGCTGGCATCTGAGAGACCCACAAGTGTGGGATGCCTGTCCAATGAGTGTGTGAGTGCTGTGTGTGTGCAACAAGTACTGAGCTGGACCAGTGTGTGAGTATGGGACCTGTGGGTGGGTAAGGGAGCCAGGATGCAAGCAGTGGTGCCGGGCAGACAGAGGGGTTGTGCCGGTGTTCAAGGGATCCACAAATGTGAGTGTGCTTGTGACTCTGGAGAGTGTTACAAGTGTACTAGCACTAGTGACCTCCTAACTCTGCCAGCCAAATAGAAGGGGGAAACCTGCCTGTTTGTGCTTGTGTTTATGTTTATGTGAGTCTTCTATATAGGTGCTGTTGAAAGCAGCACTGGATCCATGGCAGCCTGTGTGACTGGCCATGTCAGTGTCCTGCTTCTGTCTATGTGTGTGTGTCTTAGTCTTTGGTACACATGCTCAGCTTCACCACCAGTTGAACCTGCAAACAGGAAAGTGGCAGCTGCATCCCTCAGCCTGGGCAGAGACCCCAGGTCCCTGGGGGAACGGGGCTGGGCTCCAGTGGCTGATAGGAGGGTGTGCTGGGTTGGAACCATTGGAAGCAACCTCACTCATAACATCCCTTAACATAAAATATTAGTTCCACTATAAATTGATCTTGTAATATTCTTTTCTATTTTTAAGAACTCGTTCATCTAAATGGGAATGGATACCTCATATGTTTTTTAGCAACCACTTTCATCCTGTCTTTTATTGTTTCTAGAGGAATTTGAGCCACCACAATGCTTTGATACTCTGCATGAGACCTAAGTATATCATTTACTTCACCAATTCATTTGCATGGATTTTTCAATGACCATAAACTTCAAAAGACATTAAGGAAAAGATAAAATGGTCCCAGTTCTTCTACCCATGCATAAAGTGGCACAATGAATCAAGATTAGATCCCTTTTCTCAGGGATGTCATTATTATGTCTCTACATTTTGTACTGGAGATATGAGTAAGTTATTTTAGATATAACCGTTTATTTCCTAAAAAGTGTACATATCTTTCCAATTCAATGTGTAAACAATTACATAAATTAATATAATTCCTATGGATAATATTTTAAAAAATACTAGCAAAAATAAATTTTGAAGTATGTCTGCTAATTCATTACTTTTTAAAAATAGGTTTTATTAATAGTTTACTCCTCCTGATGTCCAACTAATTACTTAAATTACCTGATATCAATTTAATTATCTTAAAAACCAAAACCATACAGTTCAAAATGGTTCACAAATATATTGTTGTATATTGTTATATATATTATGTTATATATGTATATATTGTACAAAAGAAAAAAAATTCTTGTGAGAAATTAAATATCATGTTTTTCAAGTCATCCACAAAAATACTTAAATTGTAAAATGGCTTTCAAATACTTGTACTGATACTGAAAAAAAGTTCATTTCCCAGCATCTTTTCTTCAAATTACAAATGGAGCATGGAAATATTTTGCAAAATCCTAGAAACATTATCAGTTCTCACAAAACAAAGTTACATGCTTGCTGACATTTCCTAGAAAATTAAGACAGCAGAATTTTACTGTGACAACTTCCCAATGAATCATACAGCATTAGGGTATTGTAGAAAGTGATACATTCACAGAAATTCCACTCATTCATTTGAAAACTGTTTGTTATACCTAACACTGAACATTTTGTTTTGTATAGACTTTTCTTGCGTAATGATTTTAAGATTAACTGCCATATTTTTCATCCACATCTTGGCACATTATCATCATGAAGGAATAACGTATGAGGAGGATTTTCTTGTTTAAACAAGTTTATTATAGCACCTGTTATCTGAATACAAGAATCTAAATTAATACTGTCCAAATGTGGAAATTTACCAATTTTGGAAAGGCATACTTCATTCATTTCTGAAGCTATGCCAAGTTAATTCTTAAAAGAGTGTAAATTATTCTTCCTATTTATAAGATGGAGAGATACATGATCTTTCAATACTGTCATTCTTAGGTTTTGCTGTTGTGCCAGTGTAAGAGTAAAATGCAGGAATGTTCCCTAAAATACTGATTTTCCATTGGAGGAACAGTACCAAACAACAAGGATGAAACAGAGCAGGACAGATGGCCACAAAAATGTCCCATATAAATTGTGTGGAGAGTGAATGTAAACCTGTCTCTAATAATCTTTCTAAACCAGCATATCTAGTCCTAGGTGGCAGTCAGATCAAAGTGACTTCTACACTCTATCCTGTGTTTCACATTGAAAACACTTCTTTCCAATGGTAAGGAAGTGCAGCTGTAACAAATTACAGGAGAGAGAAGGCTTAAGAAATATCTTTGGCAATAGGAAACTGCTAGATACATGATCTCCCTGATGCTGTAAGAGGGTCTTCACTCACTATCTGGAGGCAGGAATAAGAAAAACCTTTAATCAACTTAGTGATGTCAATAATTCAAATCAATACCATCTCCTGTTAAATCATACTGTGATAGCCTCTCTTCTATGAGTATAGATAGACTAGATGTCATTACACACACAGTTTTAATTACTCTTTTTGCCCTAATATGTACTCAGTTCAATACTTGCTATATTACAAAGAAAAGGAATATTATTATGCTACCACATGGCTTGAGGTTGGAGCTCTCCAGTCATAAAATGAGATAGCTTGTATTGTCTGATCATAAATTCACTTTTAATTTGCCATATACAAATTGAAAGCCTCTTTTCTGATTATGTACATATCCAGTCTGTACTGGTAAGTTTTCTTATCCTGAAATTTTTCCTGGATTATTCCTCTGACTGCTAGAAATTCTAGAAATTCTAGATTTTTTCAAATGTAGTTTAATTTTTTTGTTGAAATATTAACTTAATGCAAAAAGGTAACATTTTTCTATTAGTCAAATTTCATGTGATTTACACTTATAGAATTTACATCTGGTGGGTCATTGCATGTTTTGTCCCTGTGTTCTGATTTATATCCAATCAACCAAAAGGCAGGTATAGTGGAGAAAACAGATCTCTAGGGCTTACTGTACTGGAAATATATTTTACTGCAAATTTGGTGAGTTTCTAAAACAGTGCTAGTGAAGCAGGAGAGTTTAGAAATATACCCTAGCAGGAAAGGGCAAAACCTTTGTTCTCTGGTAATTGTACATCTTCCTGTCTGGTAAGTAAGTTATTGCCCTTCCACTCTACCTCTCCATGAGCTCAGGATTGATGTGGCACTCCCTCTCTATGAAAGAGTTTGATAATTTTACTTCCGGCACCAGATCTATCCTGTGATAGTGCAATCTAAACTCAGTTTGGTCAGTCTTTTGACTGATTTTGATAAGGTAGCAAGGGTTTTTTTTTCCATTTGGGTGAAGTTTTCCAACAGGAAGTATTCAAAGACTGATAATAATACTCATACATATCAAATGATATTTAGTTGCTGATGACTCTCATGAAAAATGTATTACACTATAAATATTAACATTACACATCTGTATAGATTATACACCTGGAAAGACGGGGGTTTTTAGTATAAATTTGGGTTAGACTCATGGCTTAGTAGTAGTATTTCACCCTTTACTTCAACCAAATCTATCTTACATTGACTATGATTTTCCTCATCCCAGCTGTTTAAAAACTATTGTCATCCTAGCATGAGCCTAAGCATAAATTGAGAATTTTAATTGGTTTTGAAAATTGCTGTCATTTTCCTTTACTGATTAAATAGCTGCAGGAAAGATAATGTCTGTATTTTCTGATAAAACCTTTGCATATTTTGAATTTCCTTTTTGTAGGTTTGGTGTTTCAGCTTCTTTTATAGATAGTATTTGTGATGGTTGAGATCAAAAGCCTGTTCTTGATTTTTAAATACATTTATGAATTTAAATGAGCCATTTTATAATTGTCAACCAAGCTGCATAACGTACTGCATAATAGGCATTATTGACACTTGCTCTTGTAAACCCCCAGATACAATAAATTCACCAGTGGGTTATGAAAAAAAAAAAAAAAGAAGAATATTTTTGAGTGTCTCATATGTGTTTGCTCAGCTGTAAACATTTTTTAAAATTTTATTTTAAGAATAACTTTTACTCTCAAATACTGGACTGTAAGAAATGTTCCTTAAATCACTCTAAATAAAATTGTTTTTTAAACTGTAGAACAAACACAAACAGTAACTAATGAATATTCCAAGCAAAATATCTCCATAAATGTCAACCTGCCTTGATAATTTTTTCAAGATACCATTTCTTACTGGGTCTGGCTGGGATGGAGTTAACTTTTTGGTTTTTTGCCTGTATTGTTCTGTACTTTGCATTTATGGCTAAAAAACTGTTCATAACATACAAGTGTTTTCTCTATTGCTGAACAGTACTTGCCCAGTGCCGAGATTTTCCTCTCTCCTCCCCCTTCCTTTTCCTTTCCTCTCTCCACTCCCCCAAGTGGAGGAGTCTCCGTGCCATATAATGTTGTGCTCAGGAACAAATCTCAGGAAAAGAAAAAGGGAGGTGTGGTTATGTTATTTGCCTTTCCAAGCAGTAGTTATGCTTGGCTCTATTGCTTTCCAGGAAATGGCTGTACATCTACCTGCTGATGGGAAGTAGAGATTAAATACCTTTTTTTTTTTTTTTTTTTTTTTTTTGCCTTTGCACACACAGCTTTTTTTTTTCTATAAAACTTATTATGTTGATCCATGATTCTTTTCATCTTCCTTTTATTTTCTTCCTGTCCTGTGGAGAGCTGAGTGAGGAAGAGGCTGGATGGATGTCAACTGGGGTTGACATACTACACTTTAAAAAAAACAAAACACAACATTTTATACCTTACTGCCCTTTTCTGTTTTAATTCTTCCTGTCACTGGGACATGGCAGTGTATGCTCTTAAAGTTGTTTTATTTCTGAGAATCGTATTCCTCTGCACTGAGAGGATCATGTATAGAAAACTTCATATTACCATTGCATTCCAACAAATTTAATGTGCATGCCACTTGATCCAGGACTGAGATAAAAATATACACAGTTAGCGTGTTTTAAATTTGCCTCTATGTTTGCAAATGAAACAATTAAATTGTGTTGAGACTGTTCCCCAAAATAAGATAATCTTACAAAAGTTGTGGGGTTTTGTTGTGTTTTAGCTTTTTTCGTTCTTTTGTGTCTCTCGACTCAGGTGTTCTCTAGCCAAGATGGAGTTTCAGAGAAACAAGCTCTAGGTTTAGAGACCATGTAAATGGGGTTGGGGTGTAGAGAGAGAACTGAGGGGTGGGGGGGGTGGGAAGGTGTGGGGAGGAGGAAGTCTGTTAACCCCAAGCAGTTTAGCCTAGCATAAGTGAAGTATTTCTAGAGTTAGACATTCCTATAATGGGATTTTTCTAGTATCTTTTGAAGCTGAATACTTCACTCACAGTGCACGACCTAAATCCTGACATCACATCATAATGCAATGGTGGTATGTCACCGTTCTTTTCTCATAACTCTACTTAGTAACAAAGACTCAGACACTTTCAGATTCACTTAAAATAGATTCCAGGTTGTCAGAAAACATGAAGAACATTTTTGTGGCCTGTAACTCTAGAAATCTCCGCTATAATAAAAAAGAAAACCCATGGTACTGTAAGTGTACTAGTCTTCAGTATAGATGCTCCAACACATTCCCTCTGTAGCAGGACGGAAGAATAAAGTTGGAGAAAAGATCTGAAAAAATAGTTAAAAAAAATGCTATATTGTGACTGTTTAAGCATTGACTAGTAAACATGAGTACTGTAAGAGTGAACCGATCATTTTCTTTTAACACAATATTGTTCCAATATCTATATCCTGAACATAGCTATTTCCTACAGAATATTTAGCAAAAAATATATCCTAGTTATGAAGATCAATCATGGTCATAGAAGGTTTCTTGGGAAGAGAGAACTATGTTCAGAACACAAAAGAATACATATGCGGAGCCTTAATATTTCTAAAACACTAAAATTATTTTTTTTTCAGCATCAGTTTTTGCCTACTACTTTTGCAAAATATGTGAAAAAACCCATGTACAATTGCATAGATATCTGCACTAGATGACAATTTGTGAGAACTTTCAGTAATAAAACAGAAAGAAGGGTTACGATGATACATTATTTTTGCCCACAAAAAAAATGCTACTTATAAATTAGACTTTTCTCCTCCTCCTCTGTCCCTCCAGCTGCTAGATTCTTGTCCACAGCTAAAATTTATTAAATTTTTAGGGTCCTTGGCTACTGAATGTTGTAACTTTTTTATATTTAATGCTTTCAGCATGTCATAGCTGCATAATCTCATGTATCCATTGTAACATTTTAACATTTTCCTGCCTTCTAAAAATTTATAAATTTCACCTAACCAATGTTAATTTAAAAAATAAAATAATAAAAGTAAGCAGTTTTGTGTGTTTTGCTGTTATTAGGATTCATAAATTACAGTGAAAAGTAATAAACAAAAAAGTATATAGCAGAAAGGCCTTACTAAAGAATTTGCTTAATCAAAGGGTTTAAGAATAGTGCTCCATATGTAAATGCCTCCTGCTGTTTGTGGCCAAGAAAGTACTTTAACTGATATTTGTACATAAAGATTACATTATAGTATGAAGTTGCTTCTGCAAATGTTTACCAGTCATGACTTTTTTGCTTTTATAATAATCAAAACTACTCAACTGGTCTTAACATTAAGACTCCACTTATCTTTGAACTTCTCTGATGATAAATTTTACATATAAAATCAGGAAAGAGAACATATAAAAATGTCTGTGGTCTCACCTGTGATCACTTGGCTTCAAGACCACTGCAAGTTTCTTTACACTTTTGTGGTACTTACACAAGTTTTCACACATTGACTTCTGTAGCTTGACTTCTAGAAAAATCCCATGTGGATTTAAAGAGTTTTACTTGACAACTATTCCATGCCCAGATTGCCATTTGATTTGAAGAAAATATTCATATCCAGCATAGTTCTTTAGTAGAAAGCATATATTGATAAAAATACAGTTTCATTTTGGTACAAGTCACTCCTCTTGTAGAAATGCATAATAAAAATATTCCTGTTGCATGTATTTATAGGCAAATCAACCAAGTAGTAACAACATCCGAGAGAGGGAGAAAATATTTTAAAGGGGGCAAGAGGAATCTATTGGGACCCCTAATGTGTTCTTGACAGAAGGAAACAACAACCTTTGATATAAAAAAATCTCCAATAATGCCTAGTTAAATCTGTTTTCTACTAGAAAAAATGCTGAAAAATGTTGTGAAATACTTGGTAAAATGTTGTATATCCTTGTGTAGGAGAAAAGTTCTGCCTATGTTACACTCAAATAGACACTGTATTGTATAAATTTGAACCTTGTGCAGTTTTGGTGCATTATGAAAAGACCAGCTACAAACATTCTTTCGTTTGTTGTTAATTAAATGCAGAGTGGCTCACACTTGTTCTTCATAAAGCAAAAATGCCACAGGCTATCAAATAATGTAGATAATATCAAACAAGATGAAGTACCAGTTGCATTTACCAGCAAGTGATCTTCTAATATGCTCTTCAAATGCAAAGCAAAATCCTGAACAGATAATTAAATATATTCTGAATTAAGTAAGAGGTTGCAGGGGATCTATTGCACTTTGTTGTTAAATCCAATTTAATATTTCCAAGAGATAGTAACTGAATATTATTTTTCATATTAAATGGCATGCTACTAAAAACATGTAGAACTGCACTAAAATTAAAACTGTTCCATCAATAAATCAATTTTACCATATTCTATGTTTTCTGTAATCATTCAGTAAAGGTCTCATTTCTTTGTTAATATTAATCAGGGATTACCCCTGCATTACTTAATAGTTTCAATACGCTTCGTTAGCATGTCAAAGTGGTATCAAGCTCTGGCCCTCAACTTCAGGCATCTGCATTCTTAACAGCCATTTCAAGGAGTTCCATATTTGCTATATCCTGCTAGCTTGGTCTTGTACTATTCATCTGGCTGATACACGGCAGAGAATTAAGCATTTATCTCTCACATGATCTCTTTGCTTCCAACCCACTGTCCTTCCTCCTTCTCTTTTTTTCTTTCTTTTTTTCCTCTTTTTTTTTTTTTTTTCCCTGGAGTGAGGAAGGGAATTGTTTTCCTTTAAGAGAGCTAAAGGCATCATGCCAACCTTTCCCATTCCTCAGAGGAAACAGAAATATTTTACATCTCACTTCTATGTAGTTTCCTCATCTGATGAAAAGCCTTGCTAAAAAGCTACATCCTCTAAGCATCTTTGTCCCAAAAACCTGTTTGTTTTGTGGGTTTTGTTTGTTTGTTTGTTTGTGTGAGGTTTGTTTGTTTGTTTTCCTGTAGGTGCATTCCACCTTTATAGCTCTCTTCAGACCTGCTTAACACCTACTGCACTGAATTACAGCATAGTTTGGTGATTCAAATATGATACTGGGAAACAGTTTCAGTCATCTTGGGGGAAACAACCTTTAAACCAGTATTAACTATTTCTCATGCTACTGGTTATTCTTTTATAGGAAATTTACTCTTTCTCTAGGAGTTTTTAAATATAGCATCAAAGCTTTTCTCCAAGATGAGTCGAACCGCATTTTTACTTGATTTATATGGTAAAAAATAGCTTTTAAAGCTGTATCTTTTTCTCCAAACCAATGCATAGAGGCCCTTCAGATTCACAGTGTACCACCATACACTAGAATATAGAATGACCTGGACCAACAATACAGAGTGAAATGTCAATGGAGAGAGAAGCAGCAGAAAGATTTCTAGCAGCAACTAGAAAAATGCTACTTTTGTAACCTTTTTTATGCTTTGAGCATTGTAAAAGATTCAAAACAAACATAAGTTCATAATGATAGTATTATGGTTATTATCCGAATAAATGATACAAGTATGCACAAAAAATCTGTACCAGATTCCACAACGGAAGAATTTACCTAGTTGTAAACCTATTTCTTTCCAAAACAGCAGTGTGGGAATGCACTGCATCCCACACAGGACACAACCGAAGAAAAGTTCAGCTTCAACGACACGAAACACTTCTTGTAATTTATAAGTTAAAGTTTTTTCATATTTCCTTGTTAGACCTTGGGAATGGGGGGTGGGGAGGGAAGGTACATAAGCAGCAGTATAAGCTTGTGTTTAGAAAAAGACTTTGGAATATTAGCAGATAATGAATATTCCATCCCTCCTTTCTGCATATGCTGTTTGACATTTCATATTTCTGAAGAGGAAATTATATGCACATATTCACACAAAGTAACTGACAGACATAAAATGATAGGTCCAAAAATGCTGTATCATCTAAATTTTATTATTTTTTTTTTCTTTTTGGCCTTCTGATCAAACAGGGTTTAGTTTGTCAGGAATTTTGTCCTGTCTAACATAGATAATCTGCAGACAAATGTAAACTATTCTGCTAATTTGCTTCTTGGAGTAATAATTTTTTAAACCATATATCACAGAATCATAGAATCATGGAATGTTTTTGGTTGGAAGGGACCTTAAAGGTAATTTAATTCCCAATCCACTGCATGGGCAGGGACACCTCCCACTAGACCAGGTTGCTCAAAGCCCCATCCAACCTTGCCTTTAACACTTCTGGGGAGGGGGCTTCCACAACTTCCCTGGGAAACCTGTTCCAGTGTCTCACCACCCTCACAGTGAAGAAATCTAAATCTCCTCTGTTCAAGTTTAAAGTAATTCCTCCTTGTCCTATGGCTACGTGCCCTTACAAAAAGCCCAGGATACAGTTGGCTTTCTGGGCTGTGAATGCACATTGCTGGCTCACATTGAGGTTCTCATCAACCAACACCCCCAAGTCCTTCTCCTCAGGGCTTTTATCAATCATTCTCTACCCAGCTTGCATTTGTGCTTGGAATTGCTCTGACCTATATGCAAGACCTTGCACTTGGCCTTATGGAACTTCACAAGGTTTGCATGGGCCCACCTCTCAAGACTGTTAGGGTCCCTCTAGATGGCCTCCCTTCCCTCCAGCATGTTGACTATACCACACAGCTCCATGTCAACATCAAATTTGCTGAAGGTGTACTCAATACCACTGTCCATGTCTGCAAATAAGATGTTAAATTTATACATACATACATATATATTAACCTTTCAATTTTTTCCCCCTTTTTACAGTGTTTGACAACTTTTTTAGTGTTTAAAAAAATTTACTGTAGGAAATGTAGATATTGGTAGGTGGAAGATTACTAAAAGAACTGGATTGAGTAAACCTGCTTCTCATTGTTCTTTCTCTAGCGAATTTCTTACTGGGCTATTTCTCAGACCAATGTAAAAGATACACAACTTCTATTGTCTGGCTGAAGTAGGTACTGTTAGTCAAAAGGCCTAAGAGGTCACTACTCAAGTGAATTAGGATTGTTGAGAAAGCCTCAAACAATCTGCCATACTTCGCCTTTGGCAATCCATACATATTTTAGAGATCTCTGACTTCTCCTCAGCTTTCTATGCAAAAGCTTTGAAGCTATTGTAATACATGGAGAAGAGACGCAACTTCAGTGAATCTAGTTTTTCTATGTATAAAAAGATTAATAAAATAATTAAAAAAAAATAAAAAAAAACCAAGCCACTTCTTAATTTCTTTAAAACCTTATTTGCAAGGGAAAATAAAACTGCTAAATGCATTTAACCAGGAAAAAGTGATTTACTAAAACATTATTTATTTTAATTTGTCCTTCAATCTCATTTAGTATAAGTATTGCCTATGGCTACAATCAGAGCTGCTTAGAGTCCCTTGAACCAGATTAAAGATCAAAATCCTTCTTAGTGCCAGCTTATTGCATAGCAAATACAAACTCAATGCAATCAGCAAGCTTAAAAGAAGACTCAGATGTTAGTAAAGCCAGTGGAGATCAATTAAAAAAAAGCAGAAAACAAGGTGACCCAGAACAGAATATCAAAGGGACTTCTGTATTTTTCAATTCTGGCTAAAGCCAAGACGTATTTCTTTTATTTATAAAAATATCCCCCAAAGAGATAGTTGTTCTCTGAAAATTTAAGCCTACTTCTAGATTAAAAGTCCAATTGTAGGATCTATTTTTACTGCTCTTCATATATAACTTCTTCTGTATGCTTCGCACATGTACATCAAAGCATTCTCTACCAACTTATCACAGGCAAAAAGAAGTAGCTCATTCCTTCATTTTGGTTTTGCAATGAAATAGAGTAATAGAAACAGCTAAAAATTATGGTGGGTTTGGGCATTTTCTAATGACCAGAAGGTTTCCTGTTCAGCACTGTGCTACTGCTAACATCTTATTACTTTGTCAGGACTTCATATGATGAGTTACAGAGTTTTATTTTTGGGGCGGAGATTTTTTGACTGCCTTGCAGAGCTTCCATCACATTTTAAAATGTGTTAGTTATTTTAAAAGAAACCAACCTAACCAACCAACAACAAAAAAACAACAAAAACAAACAAACAAACAAAACCCAACCAAGCAACCAAAAAACGCAACAACACATTTTAAAAATTATCACAATCTAAATTTCATTCTAATCTACTCATGGTGTTCTCTGGGAAGCTAGCAGAAAACAGAATTCACCCTTTTTTTCCCCCCATCAATTCACAGCTTTTCAATGAGAATGTTCTGCAAAGCTGACAATAATCCTGTCCAGAACTTACCCTGTATTACATTCTTAGGAAAGAGGTCACAGAGCTTTGGAAAAAGAAGATACTGAGCATACACTTACCATGTCAGCACTGTATGAGGAAGGTTTGTTTCATGCAGTAGATATAGAGTCACTCATGCAGCAAGGGCTTATCTATTGGATGGAGTGAAATGAGACAACCTGTGTTTCCATTATGTGAAGAGACGTGCCTATCAGAAGAATTGGAATGTGTCTGGCCCGTTGGTGGATTCACACCCACTCCTGCAGGTGCACAAGCAGCTTTGGTAACATGATACATTCCTGCGGAGTCCCAACACCTGATGAGAGACTGTATTTTTTAACAGCCCATACCACCTCTGAAAAAAAAAATAAATGAATTTGTCTCAAAAGTCTATGCATGCCTTTGTTAATTTGTTTTTGTTTTGAAATTAAGTGGAAAGAAACCCAACAGTTCAAGAACAAAGCAAAGCTATATTTTGCAAATTAGCCCCTCCCAAACAACATATGCATAAGTACTTGCATATTATAGGATTAAAGAATTTAAAGGTTAAATTTTTAAAGGACAGTAATATACAGTTACCACTGAAAAAGAGTGGTACCTTTGTCATTTAAAAACTATGGCCTAATGATGTTATGCATTCAAAGACAGTTAACACAGTCTCAGAGGTACAGATACAAAATAAGATATTCTGTTTACTATTGGATAGCAATAAAAGAAATCTCTGACATATGTTTGATTTCTAGTAATAACTTTTGTCCTTTTACTATACTGGTGGAATATGTTTAATTTAATTATCTTAGATTGAAGCAATTTTAGTTAACCTATGCCTTATTAAAGAAAAAAATTATTTTTTTCCATGCTCACATAACAGAATTTTTCCTCTACACACTTAAAGTAATGCAGCTATATATCTTATTACCATTCCACTGTATTGTACTATCTTTTTAAAAGCAGAGTAATGTGACTCGAAGAATTGAGTACATGTGGTGTATAGGAACTAACGGTTGAACTTGCTGATCTGAAAGGTCTTTTCCAAGAAAAATGATTCTATGATTCTATGACTGTGCACAACTGGCCTCCACAAAAAAAAAAGTCTCTCTCAAAAATTTACTGTAAAGAGAAACGCCGGGTACACTGCAGTGGGGGCGAGGGGGCTTGGGGTGCGGGACGGTGTGTGCTGCCACTGGGACCTACACAATTAAGGGCAGAGATGGCAGCCCCACCTTGCCACACAATTAAGGGCAGAGATGGCAGCCCCACCCTGCCATGTTTGCAGCCAGGACCCAGTCTTTGCAGGAACTGCAGGTTGGGGATGGGGGCTGAGCTGGCACAAAGACCCATCAAACGGTCATTGTGGGCCATTATGGGTCGTTGCATTCATTGTTCACTGCTGCTGGTAAAAAGGAGAGAGAAGAAAAGAAGACGGAAGAAAGAGGAATAAGAGAGCAAATAAAAGAGAGCCTTCTGTGTCTGGGGCTAAGTTCCTGCTTGCTCTTAGGTTCCTGCTTTTTTCTCGTGGAGCCCGCTCGCCGAGGAGCTGCGCGAAAGGAGCCGAAGAAACGGCAGAAGGGAACTGGAGCACCCCAAAGGAGCTGATAAAACAGAAAGAGGTGGAGTCACCGCTCGCTTCCCAGATCCTCCGACATCTGGGGACGCCGCTGCAGCCGCCGCCGCCACGTGCAGCTCCTGTGTAATGTGCTCTCGGTGATCCTGATTTAGCAGGGCGTTGGAGTAAGTGATCTGTAGTGGTCGCTTCGAACCCCAAAGATTCTCTGATTCCATGAGTATGTTTTGGATGCTTCCTGCTAGGACAGGAGATAGTCAGGACTCTCAGAAATTCTTTCTTCACATCCAGTGAGTACTTAATGTGAAGCATAAATGCATATGTAATCAAGCAAGAAAAAGTTCCAAATCTGCAAATTTTGCAAATAGCTTTTTCTGCTTCTTTGATAAAGCATATGTTTATCAGTACCAAAACTTTCCCTTTACAATTACTGGTTTTCTAGAATAGCAAATTCAAAATCAACTTAGCTTTCAAGGTACTTATTTTATAGTTACTCAAAAGTTTGAGTTCAACGTAGTAAGAGTTTCTAGTACTCTTGTGCATTGTTACTATTAAACAATACTACAGATTTTAATGCAATTACAGGAGTTGGTGGAATCATTATATGATTCAATGTGCCCTTGTGGCTGAGAGAACCAGTAGTATCCTGGGATGCAGTAAGAACTGGCCAGCAGGTAAAGGGAAGTTCTCCCCCCCTCCTCTTCCGTAATAAGACCACATCTGGAGTAATGTGTCCAGTTCTGGTCTCCCCAGTTCAAGAGTGACAGAGATATACTATAGAGTCCAACAGAAAGCTACAAGGATGATTAAGGGACTGGAACATCTATCATACAAGGAAAGGGTAAGAGACCTGGGTCTGTTTAGTCTTGAGAAGACTTCCATCCCATATACTTCTATGATTTTTTTAAATAAAACTCACTAAGTCAGTAGAGGGGAGAGAATTCTGTAGCTTTGATAAATATCCTGCAGATTTTTATATCAGCATGTTCCTGAATTACCTCTTACTTGTTAGGTATCAAAATATTTACACAATGGTTATGATTTCTGCTTCAGATTGGCTGCAGACTCTTCAGTACAGATGGAACAGATCTAGAAAATGTGTAGTTGAAGTACTAAGAGCTACAAGAAAAGTGTTTACATAGTAGATGAGGTGTCCTTGGAATAAAGTCAATAGGCAGCCCTGTCATTTTTTTCACTCAGGCAAAAATTACAAGTAATGAGTTATTCCAGGCATTTGATATACAGAAAAGTATGAAGTTATGTAAGTGTACACAGCATCCCTGTCTTAGTTATCATTGTACCTGATAAAGTTCAGTATGCTAAGTTGTCTTTTTTAAACAACAGATGCCTCTGTCTTAGATCTGGATTTTTTATTATACAGTGACCACACACTTTTGGTGTACTACTCATATATTTATCCATACATGTACATGACTTGCAGTATTTGCTACACCTATCAAACATGCCTGCTACAACTATCTCATTTTGTTGGCCAATAAATAGTGATACTTTCTTGGATAAGAAAGAAATGATGTGTCATAAAGGAAGATAAATATCAAGGTTTTTTTTTCGGTTTGTCTGCAGATGAAAAAAAAATAGTAAAAACCCAAAATTAGCTATTTTAAAATAGTGAAAATGGAAAAATGTGCATACACAGAGATTTTTCACTGCAAAAACATAGATATATGCAAACTGATTTAGCTGACCTTTCAACCCAGAGCTAGCATACAGAACATATGCTATCAAAAAAATACTTAAAATGCATATTTTCTAAAATAATAAGAGCCCTGTTTAAAACACAAACTTTTAAAAAAACAAGGATGAAATATTTGCCACCTAAGTCTCAACAGTGGTGAGTATCTGTTCTTAGGTATGAAACAGGAACCCTCTTTAAGTATTTACAGGGTTTTTTGGATCACCGGATAAGACAGTTAAGCCTAAAATTTCCCTGGAAGGCTGATCTTAACCTCACATAAATATTCAGAATTATATTTTCTGAGTAGATACCTGCCTCCAAGAGCTGCATTCTGATCCATATTTAAGTAGTCAGTCTATCTGTTTTCCTCAGAAGTTTGAGGGAGAAGCAGAAGAGGTAAGAAGCAGAGTGGTGTGAAAGTAGTACCATCATTAAGAGTCTGGTAGAGCTCTCACTAGAAATTGAGGGGCCTGCATACAGCAATTTTAGTGATATTGTCTTGTCTTTAGCTACTGTCATTCAAACAGTTTCAGATTAAAAAAAATAATAAAATTGAAGCACTTACCAGTTGTAATCATGGTAAGTGTTGATTCTGAGATATTTATCTAATTAAAATGGTACTTTTTTCCAAGTCTCTTTGGTAGTAAAATATAGCAGAGTGGATTTTTTTTTACAAAATATTTTGTTTCAAGGAATCCCTCAACTAATTGTGTGACTAGGACACAACAATGCACAGAAGTAGGCAAGGTAGGAAGTAAGTCTGTAATTCACTAGAAGGCTAAAAAGAATCACAGGTGTATTCCTTACAAAGTCCACAGAGTTATTGGAGAGATATGCTCAGTTCTATCTGTGTAGTATACTAAATCTCTGCAGTGCATCTCAACCAGTGTCAAAACCAATTTTTTTATTACCAGCTATAGGACTGATTTTATAAAGTGTTTAGCTATGCATTATAATATACTTTAATCTGTAAGATAATTTTTTTTCTTTCAGGAGTGCATATTTTTTTCTTTGGATTACTGGGCTTCCTTTAGTCTCTTCTCTGCTTCTCAGAATCTTACAGAAGATTTATAGCAATGTATAGAAGCAAGCAAAGGTAATGATGAACAAGAACATGGTATCTTTAGATTTCGGAGAGGGCAAAAGGTTTCCAAACCTGAAAGAGAAGTTTAAGGAATGGGACTATTTCATTACTCCACTGTAGTTAATTTATTCAGTATTTGTAGAAGGTTATTTTTTTTTCATGGAAAATTTTCTCCATTTCCATAACCAGATTATCCACTGTGTCTTTTTTTTTTTTTTTTTAATAAAATAGTTGTTGTAATAAATGTTTCCTGTCTTTCTACAGGAACAGAGAGGATTGTTGGCATGTTTATATTTTTTACTTTATAATTATCTTGTAAATTTTTGAGCACTCTAAAAGTCAGATGATGCTACCCTACAGTTTATGATTCATTATCCTTTCATATGAATTAATTTAACAGATTTTTTAAATGGCCAATGTGACAAGCTTTGTTCTTTCATAGATATTAACAGAAATAGAGATGGCCAACAAAGCAGCACAAGTAGGGAATGGACAGTGGGTTCTAGTGTTTCAGAGAGGATTATGGACTTCAGCAAAGCTTTAATATCTGAACAGGTTCAGTGTGGTTGCTTTCTTAGAAAGGTTGTCTGTTTAACTTTTACATTGAATGCAAATTGCACATCCCCTTATTCTTTCAAAATGCATTTCCTTTATAATTGCTTAAAGCTAGCAGATTTTGCAGTCAGGATGGTGGTCTTCACCTAAGAGTGTATGAGTGCCTGAGTGAGTCAAAGCTGATTTTAAAACTTTGCCAGTGTCCAATGAATGCAAACTTTCAAAGAAAAAGTTAGTTGAAAACAAAAGACTGTATAAGAAGTGTTGGATATTTGCATCCGCTGACCTATTTTTGCTGTCAAGTCTTTTGAATAAGTTCATAAATCTAGACCTATTTTTTTTTGCCAGCATTTTGAAAGAGTTTTGATTAAAGAGCTTTACTAAGAATGGTTTGGGATTAAAATATGATTGCACTTATTAAGATTCTTTTTAATACTTGATTTTCACAAGTGATGTGGAAGAAATTTTCATGTTAATGACATTACTGAGAAAGGATTTTCAGAATGGAAAAAGAAGTTATTATAACAGAAATTTATCAATCCCACAGTGTCCTATAACAGTACAGAGTTGGGGTCTTATTGGAACAAGCCATTAATTAGTAGGTGAGGATAATAAAATCTGAGTTGCTAACATGAGAGATGTTGTAATCACGCGTGGTAAAAAGAAAAAGGTAGAACAGCCTATGGTAGAAGGCCCTTGGTTCTTTGATTTGAGCCTTTTAAAGTATAGCCTATGACTCCAGCAAATTGGTTGAGTCTTGCCAGAGGAAGTGAGTTCTCTCTAGAATTAGCTACATAAAAGTGGGATGTGAATGTGAAGACTGCTGTTACCTATTCATAACAGCTTACTAGCCTTAATAGTTGTGGCATCTGTAGCATATAAGGTTATGTTGTTTAAATTAAATAGGGCTACTGATTTGAAGTTCTATGGAGCACAGTTGGGTCTGGTTTTTGAAGAAATGTCATGAGGAATCGTTTTTTTCTTAGCTCACAAAGTTAAAACAATGTCCTTCCAAGGTCTCTGTTAACACTTTTACAATTAATCTGGAAAGATACGGATAGTGGAATCTTTTGAACCACAGCTATAAGAAAATTTTTAACATTTATATTACTGCTTCTTCACTTGATACCCTGTGGCATCAAATCCTGATATTACCTGGATTAAAATTTGTCATGTTACTAAATACAATTAAAATTGAAAAGATAATGCAGTGCGGACAAAAAAACCCTACATTTGAATTAAAATATATCTTTTAAACAGGTATTTAGTCTCCTTTATAAGATGTAAAAAGATGAATAATTCACGGCTTCCTTGGGTACATTATTCCTTTGGTTAATCACTTTCACAGTTAGAAAATGCTGACTCCTAATTCGAATTATGACCAACTATATAACATAAGCTTAGGGCTAATATTTCCCCAGTTTTATTCTTTATTTTTAAATCTTCTGCAAATAAATTGCTATTAACTTACTGTATCTTTTCATGCAAGGGAACTTTTATTACCAGAAACAGAATTAATTCTCATATATTCTTTCTGTATTTCCATGATGGGAAATGATCTCCTACATGGTTTTAAAAAACAAGGTTTCTTTTTTAAAGCATGAGAATAGACTTTACATATAAATAATGTGTGATATAGATAATGAAAAAACTGCAATAGCAGAAGAGTGCAATAATCAAGAAAACAAGATTCGAAAATCAAGATTCTAAGATTTGTCCTGTTGCTTATTTTAATAGATAGATATTTTGAGATCCTTGCCCAAGCAAAAATTCTGATGCACATTTTATCTGAGTAAAGCCTGGAGAAGGACCAGAATTAATGTTGAGGAAACAAGCATTTTCTGTTATAATTTCTGAGACAATAGAAAATCTCAGAACATTTTGTTATATCATCTTGGTTGTGGATAAAGGGAGAAACCACATTATATGGTAGATTTTTATAATTATAGGAAGGAAAAATTCTTACTTTGCATTGAAAGGAAAAGAGTGTTTCACTCTGCGTTTTGGAAACACTGAAAGATGTTTTCGCATTGTATTAAATTCCAAAGTTTGCTATGAGTGTAAGGTATGCTGAAGGGCAAAAAAAATAAAAAAAATCTATGTGTGTTATAGCTAGATTTTAGAAATTATCAGTGAAATGATAGTTACGTATATCAATATCCAAGCCTCAATGTGATGAGGAAGTTCTAGATAACACTGAAGTGTCACATAATATTTTCAAAATAGTTGACTTATATTAAAATAAAGCTAGGAAAAAATAGGTATAACAAAAGATGGAATAAAATTATTAGCTGTTCATTTTAGATTAATTCTCTTTTCTTGATCTGAGGAAAGCCAGATGGCCTACCTTGGTAGAAAGGACTAACACATAAGGAGTAAACAGGATGGCACTGCTTAGCGTAGATAAGGCTTGGAATGTATAGATAAGGCCTGAATTGTGAGGGAAGGTATTGTGTGGGAGGATGCTCCCACAGAGACTTGCAGAGAAGACAAGAAACTGCTGCAGACCCCAGAAAGGAATGCCAAGAGGTGAAAAGTGCACAGCGAGGAAGACATATGGCCTTCATCCCAAAGACCCCTGCCCACGACCACCAGAAGATACTGCGCAAGTGCAACAAGGAGGAGCTGGGGGGGCAACTACGCTAATGATTAATTGTAATAACCCCTCCCTATCCTTGGACACCTAATGTATATGCAACAGTATAGATGAATATGTATTACTTTGTGGCATATAATGAACTTGCCAATAGCCCTAGGGTGTGCACGCTTGTGGAGGATCGATCCCCGGTGCACCCAGGGCTGAATAAACATACCTTCTTTATAACCTTATTGGTTCTAAAGTCGTTATTCCGCACGTCATTTTTACTTTCATAAGAAATCCAGAAATGTCACAAAATACTCCTCAATACAGTAAACATGTCATTAAGATTAGGTGTAATAAAATTATGTGATCTACTTTTCAAGTTGACCTTCCTCTTTTTTTTTTTCCTAGAACAAATTTAATTTTCTAGATTTTCTGTAATTTTTATATGTTTATATATTTACACTAGAAATCTCACAATTAGTTAATCAAAGTAAATTTATTTCAATTTTCTCATAATGTTTCATCAACAAGGTTTGAAATAGAATTTCAAGTAAATTTAAATGAGAAGGTTGGAATCTAAGTGCAATTTAGGATATTAACTCATCTTGAATTTTCATGTCTTTGAAAAATCCTAAGCCTTATCTTAAAACTTATTAAGAATACAATTTCTAAACTGGTGAAGTGCCAAGTGGTTAATTAGTTTTAGTAGATCATTTAATGGTTACTTTTTGAACTATGAAAAAACCTCAAACCTATGCTCAGGCAATTTAGTGTAAAGCGTCATTTGAACACCTACAGAGAGAGGTGTGCTTAGCTTTCTTGGAAAATTAAGAAAATTTTAAATAAGTCAGTATGTTAGACGTTAATGTATTTTAAGCAAGGCTGTATACATGTGTATGTGGCCATAGGTACATGTAGGCACATAGAATTACTTCCTAAACTATCAAAGATTTCGGTTCTTCATTGTAGTTCTTTTTTTTGTCAGAAAGTTAAGTCAGAAGACGAAACTACCACTCTCATTCATTGAAGATGCCTTACATTTTTTTATGTGTTTTTTGTTTGTTTGTTTGTTTTGTGTTTTTTTTTCTAGTTAAACATAGTTTCCTTGATGTTTGCCACAATTGTTGCATTACTTACCAGTAAAGTTGAAAGAAAAAGTGGTTTCTTCTAGGATATGTTGCTTGGTATAATGGTAAGGTATTTTTGTGACATGGTTTCCAACTTCTTGTCATATTATTTACTAAGGCATTAAGGGATGATTTTTCTGTTTCCCAGAAAGAGAAACCAAAAGTGATCCTCAAAAGTTTCCTGTGATACATCTCACATCTGTGCCACTGGTCTGGTGAGTAAAACAAAATTTATGAAATTTAATAGTTCATACTATATCACTTACTGCAACCTTGGGAACACTGGTCTTTTCATCTATTTAAAAGAATGCACCACTACAAACATAAAAAGACAAAAAGATTTATTACCTCTAATGTGCTGGTGACATTCGTCATGTGGTAAGAAAGAATGAATATTTAGCCAAGTTTTATTTATCTCCCTGGTTCTCATTACTTTAGCTAATGTCTAGAAAGAAAAAAAACCCAAATCTTAATGATCCAACAGTGCTCTCTGGTGGCATGAAACAAAGGCATTTTATTCTCTGTAAAAAACTTCTGCAAGTCCAGTACACACAAGTCCTTGAAGACAGATAAATGACAGGAATTCTCAAACATGTTCTCTAGTGATAAGAAAAATAAAGCAATAAACAACTTGAAAACCACCAAGGCATGAAATGTGGAATCTGGCTTAGTAAAGGTAATGTAAATAAAAATATTAAAAAATAATATTTCTTGTACAGCAGATTTTTTACTCTTAATGTTCTTAAGAAACAAATTCCTTTATCATGCAATGCTTATCCAAAACTGAGAGATATACACTGCACATTAGTATATTTTACCATAAAACAATTTGGAACTCTAAGAAAAGGCTTCTCCACTTTCTGATTTAATTTATATTGTCTTTAAGAGAGAATGGGAAAACAAAAAATAAAATAAAAAAAGGAAATATTTTGGAGACGTGAAAGAGCATTTATAAACCAGGATCATTAAGCTGCTGATTCCAAAACAATTTCCTTTCCTTTGCTGTTTTTACAATAATTTTAACTTGGATTTTTGATTCTTCAGAAATACTTTGAATAAGAATAGATAAAAAACCTACACACCACTGGGATTCACCACTTTCAGCTAGCAAATAGATGAGAACATTGTACGTGTTAGGCTCTGTTCGTTTAAAATTTCTGGGTTTGATGACCTGGTGTGTAGCTTGTGGAAGTCAAAACCTGAGCAATTTATAACAGTCTCCCAACTAACTAAATGTCTACTTATTTCCTTTTTTAAAAAAAGCTAAATTTTGGTCCTGTTCCCCTAACCACATTATCAAAGTGAAATAAAGATGTTTTCCTATGAAACTATATTTAAAAGGATGAGTAGGCTCTACCTGTACTGTATTAACAATCAGAAGTTTTTGCTGTGGGTCATCATATATTTCTTTCATATATTTCCTTTAATTTCTTGTGATGTTTTATCCTGTGTTTTTTTCCACGGTATTTTAGTTTGTTTGGGTTTTTTGTTGGTTTTTGTTTGTTTGTTGTTGTTTTTTTAATATTCCTTGAAGTCATGAAAACAGCATATGGTGTAGCAAAAGAGTGAGAAGCAAAGGAAAAGACCGAAGAGACAATTTTTCATGGAAAGTTGCCAAAATCCCTGATTACAAAGATATTTACTACCTAGTCAAATTTTCAATAAGTAGTTTGGCTGATGTTGAAGTAAAGAATGCTTCCAGTGTTTTCTGAAATCAATTATTCTGAAGTTAATCTGTATGGCTTGAAACACAGATATGCCTAGCCCTGATACTAAGACATTAGAATTTTTTTTTTTCTGAATACTGTTGAAGTTTTGAAATGTATTGAGAAAGTGTTGGTCAGATAAAGAGAACAGACCTAAGAACTGTTTATGATATGCATAATGGGTTCTCTATGTATCAAGATCTAGAGCTACAGTAGGAACAGAGGTACATGCAAACAACTTTGTAAAGAAGTATGTTTTTTAAGTCAGTGTCCATTTTGGACTAAGAATATCTCAGTGAAATGCCAATATAGATATAGAAAGGAAAAATTTTTTGCTATACATGTGATCTTGAATTACTGAAAAAATTACATGCAAGGTTCTTTAAAGCAAACATAAACTTCCCCCCCCCCCCATATTATTTTCTATCTCATAAAAATTTAGAGCACACTTAATTTTAGTGAACTTTAGATTGTGCCACAGAATGCAAAAAAAAGCCTATTGAGAATTCCTGGAAAAAGGATAAAGGCATATATAAAACTGTGAAAGTAAATGGAGTTTAAGAAGACATATCTTCAGGTTCAAGGCTTAGAGTCAAAGGAAATAATGACACAAATTAAGTTTTCTTAAGTCATAGTCATTTATTGTCTCTTCATATAAAATCTAAAATGTTACACTGATTTCAAACTATTGACTTTTGGTGCAGGTGGGGAGTAGATGAATGCAATCTTGAAGAAGAATAATGAAATTGCATTGTCATATAATTTTTCCTGAGCTTTTTTTTTTTTTTTTTTTAAAAAACAAAAAAGTTCTAATTGCTCTTAATTTTACATAAAATAGAAATAGAAAGTATTCTGACTATATGCTTAGCTCTTAATTTTTTAATTTTTTTATTTTTTTAAATTATTTTCTCGGAAGGAATACAATTTCCAATGGTTACAAAGGATGAATTCCGCATTTAGATTTCTATTTAAGGAAGAAGTGACAAGAAGGAGGGAACTGACTTGCCTAACCATAGAAGACTACTGCCAGGTGGGCTTCTCCAAGGTTAGTCTTATCTGGTTTGTCCTCTTTTGCCATCCAGAGAACAGTGGGTTTTGTCTAAACTCCATTTTTGCCAGTCCTGATCAGATGTTCTTGATTATCTTAGGGCATGCCATTTTCTTCTCTACAATATTTATTTCTTTTGAAAGCTTTTGAAGGCATCCTGTATTTTGAATCTTAAATTTTGTTTTGTCTGAAAAAGGTAGAAGGTAGAAGACCTTTACAAAAAGTTTTGTGGGGAGGCTGAAATGGTATTTTTGGTTTTATTTATAGGGCATATTACATGATCAGAGTCAAATAAAGCTGAATCACTAACTTAGGTACAGGTGCTCCATGTAAAAAACATACAAGTACCTCTTTCTCAGAACTAGCAGCATACCAGCAACAAGGCACTTGCCAGTCATAGGTCATAAGGTTGAGTGAGATTGTTAATAGTCACAGTCAAGGACTGGAATCTGAAAAGTAAATGAGTGAAAAGATAAATTAGTTGAATACTAAGGACTATCTTACCCATGTTTACCCTTAGAACTTTGAGTTGTGTGTTTTATTTTAAGATTTTAAGTATCATATTTTTAAGATCATACCATTCCTAGAAGTTAATTATATTAGTGGGGTAATAATGTGAAGGGAGGAATTCTGCTTCTGAAAGACAATGGGGATATTTAATTTTAATGACTTTTTTGTTTGTTCAGGGGTTTTTTTTGGGGGGGTGATAAAATTTGTGATATGCAAGAAAAGTGAAAAAAAGGAAGCAGACACAGGAGAGCCTTGAAAGGGTATCTGAAACTAGTGTTTGCCTTGCATTTTAGTAATACATAGTACATCTTCTCAGTGGATAATAAATGTGTTATGGAAACTCTGAAATGCACAACATCTATGTAAAGTAAATACTTCCTATGATACACAATTTATAAAATATTGTAACAGTCTTGAAAATCGTGTATTATTCCTTCTTCATCCTCTGATAAAACAGAATGCTTAATTTACAAAGAATCAGCCCTAAGGCCAAGTACTGAATGTTTCATTTGCTTTAAAAAGGTTTTGGGAAAAAGATCAACACGAGATAAATAAAAGACAGGAGAGAAGAAGTGATAACAACAAAATGAATCAGAGTAGATATATTTGCCATAAGATATGTAAATCACTGAAAGTTAATTCCTACCGGAAAGAAAAAAACTGCAAGCAAGGACATAAAAGAATAAAAAAAAAAGGTAGTGTCAGTGTGGAAGAAATTAAAGAGTGTGAATTGAAAAGCATCTTTCCAGGGTAAGCCTGCTGTCTATAGTTTTGGAAGGTCATGATGATCAAGAGAGGTTCCTGATTGTCCTGGTTTGAGCCAGGATGAAGCCAATTTTTCTTTTTACTGAGTTTTTTTTTCCTTCAGTAAGCTTTCTTGTAACTAGCAACAGTGTGTTCTGCTAGGCTGATAAGACAGTGGAATGTTTTTCTAACTACTGAGGCTTCAAGGCTGCACCTGCACTCTGCCAGCTCAGACACTACGGGGAGATCTGTGACCCCCCTGTAGGAGGCTGAGTTAGACAGACAGCAAAATTGGCCAAAGATATTCCATTCCATATATCTACGTAAGCTCAAAGGAAGGTCAGAGACCACAGAAGACAACTTCCTTCCTTCTTCTTCTCCCCTTCTCTTCCGTCCATGGCTGGCGTCCGGGGAGGACTCTGTTCATCCATCACCGTCGATCCTTAGGCTCGAGATCTCCTGACCCTCATAACTCTCTGCTTTCTCCAGCAGCAGCTCCGGGATTCCTCGGGACTCTTCCCAGTTCAGGGAAGTGCTGTGGGAGTTGCTGGGGTGGGGGGAGGCGAGAGGCAAAATATACAATATATTGTATATATTTTCTTGTATCATTCATTAGTGTTTAATTAAAGCTGTGTAGTTTAGTTTTCAATCCGGCCAAGTCTCTCTCTTTTTCTCTCTCTCCTTCCCTACCTGGGTGGGAGGGGGAGGGGATCGAGAGCATTGTTGTCGGACCTGAGTCAAACGGTGACACTGATGTGTGCAAAAAAAGACAAATTCAGCTTGGGAATGAAGGAGGATCCAGCTGAGCAGCTTAATTTCAGTCCCTGCGAGAATTATGGAGCACATATTCTTAAATGCCAGGACTGTGTACATGGTGGTTGGGAAGACGGTTGGGAAGAGCCAGAATAAATTTACTTAGAGAAGATAAATGTTGCTTAAGAAAAATTAAGCCAATGGGTCAAGGGAAGTGATTCTTTCCCCTTTATCGGATACTTATAAGGTCTTATCCAGGTTACTGTGTCCCATTCTAGAGTCCCTATTATAAGAAAGACATTGACTGGAATGAGTGCAGTTGAGGGCTACCAACATGGTCAGGAGTTTGGTTCAAATGATCCACACCAAGGTAGAAGCTCAGAGAACTGACTTATTTCAGTCTTAAGAAGAGAAATCTAAGGGAGGATGTCTTCTCTGTCTTTCACCTCTTGGAGTGACAGGAAAAGGTGGCAAAAGTGACCTCCTGCAGTAACAGGAAAAGATGCAAAAGTGCAAGTCACAAACAGGGAAATTTCAACTATACTTAACAGAAAAAATTACAGTGAGGGTAGTCAAACACCACAATGGATTGCCAAGCAGAGCCATGGCATCTCCATCCTTGGAGATACTTAAACCTTGACTGGACCTGAGTGGCTTGATCTAAACAACTAGGTCCTGCTTTAGGTAGGAGTTTAGACTATCTCCAGAATTTCTTATAAACTTAATTCTGTGACTACGTTATGTAATTGCATTCAAAATACACTTTTCAGGCTATATGTGATAGATTGCTGTAAATCATAGTAGACTACTTTAAACTCTGCGTAGTGTTAAGTGCGAAAAGAATTTGTGGTAACTTATATTAGTGTGGCTGAATGGATCACAGAAATAATTAAGCATATTTGTGTATAAAGAAGAATGAAAAAACATTGAAAACTTCTTATTAGATAGAAAATTAATGTAAATGTCATAAATTTTATGCAACTTGAATTGATTTGGTCAATTTTGCTTTAATAAAATTGGCCTTTTCATAAGAGGGATATATTAATGAGTGATATATAATGGGAATTTATAGATTCTACCTCATAATAGTTCAAATGTTTAATGTATTTAATGCATATTAGACCAAGATAAACATATTAAATACATCTATCAATACCCTCCAAGGAATGTGAAAAAAAGTATCTGCTTCTTTCAGGGGAAAGGTAAAAGTATTTCCCCAAGAACCTTTAAACCAACAACACTATAAACAGTTATTTGTGGATATAATTCCTTGCAGAATTATAGAACCATAGAAAAATCTAGGCTGGAATAGACTTCCAGAATTCATCTCGTTAAGAATGGTTAAGGCTGGAAGATACCTTAAGGATCCAGGTGCAGTCTCACCAGAGCGGAGTAGAGGGGCCGAATCCCTTTCCTGGCGCTGCTGGCCAAACTTCTTTTGATGCAGCCTAGGATGCAGGTGGCCCTCTGGGCTGTGAGTGCACACTGGCGGCTCATGTCAAGCTTCTCATCTGCTACTCCTCCCTCCAAGTCCTTTTCCTCAGGACTGCTCACAATCCATTCTCCCCCAGCCTGTATTTGTGCCTGGGGTTGCGCCAACCCAGGTGCAGGACCTTGTACTTGGCCTTGTTGAACTTCATGAGGTTGTCACTAGCTTGGTATGACCAGCAAACTTGCCGAGGACACACCCAATCCCACTATCCATGTCTCCAACAAAGATGTTAAACAGCACGGGTCCCAGTACTGACCCCTGAGGAACACCACTTGTCACTTGCCTCCACTGGGACCATTGACCACAACTCTCTGAGGGTGGCCATCCAGCCAATTGCTTTTCCACCAAGTGGTCCATCTGTCAAATCTGTATCTTGTCAGTTTGGAGACCACGTAGTCCTGTGGAAGTGTCGAATGCCTTGCACAAATCCAGGTAGATGACATCATTTGCTCTGCCATCATCCACCATCTCTGTAGCTTTGTCATAGGAGGCCACCAAATTGGTCAGGCATGATTTACCCATAGCGAAGCCATGTTGGATGTTGCCTGTCACCTCCTTATTTTCCATGTGGCCCAACCTTCTGTTGAAAGCAAGGACTCAGGTTTTCCACGACTGTGTTCCAGCAGCTCATCAGGCTGAGTCTTGAGCGTTTCTGGTGAGTGAGGCTTCATCACTTCTGTGCCGATGTTTATGTGTTCTCACAGTGAAGCATTTATTATATTCATACCGGATTTCGTCTAGGACACCTTGTGCCCATCACTTCTTGTCCAACCACTGTGCATCCATCTTCTCTGTAATTACTTAATGAAGGACTGGTGGTTTCCACCAGTCCCAAGTCTTCTGTTCTTAAGGCTGAACAGAGTCAGTTCTTTCCAGTTTTTTCTTAAAAATTATTCTGTCCTAGGTGCAGGTCTTTTAGTTTTGTTAAACCTTATGCAATTCATGTTGGTTTATCTTCCAGCCTGCAGAGATCAGTCTGAGTGGTGACTCCTCTTCAGCCTCATATACTTCTCTTCCCAATTTGATGTCATCCATAAACTTGGTGACAGCATATTCAATGCTGACATCCAGATTGGTCATAAAGATATTTAAAGGTATTTTAGACAGTACTGACCCCAAGAAACTCCACTTGTCTGATTTCAAGCCACTAATTGCCACCACCCTTTGAGCTCAGCAGTTACTCTGTTTTCCAACAATTTTGCTATTAATCTGTCTAGTCCATATCTTACACGCTCATTAGAGGGAAGCTGTGTGACAGACCAGATCAAATACCTTGCTAAAATTAAGTCACATAATATCCACAGTTTTCCACACATCCACTGTGCTGGTTGTTTCACCATAACAGGCAATTATGTACAGATCAAAAAATATTTTTTTCAATCAGGTGTCACTACCATGAATTTTAATCACTCAATTATTATCTGAATTATCTGACTTAATTAACTGATTATACTGTATTTAAGCATTTCTTTGACCTTTTCATATCTAATTTTCATATCTTAAAGGAATTAAATACACCTATCGTGAGGTAACCTTTTAAAATATGAGATCACTTTCTATGTAACATTTGTCTAGTTATTTTAAAAATCAATTGGCCACTAAATTTAGATCATAGAATGCTTGTCAATTAAGCTGCATTTTTGGGTTTTTTTGACATAACACATCCTAAATGATGTGTGTATAGGTTTAAAGTACATCATACTTGGTTGCACAGCTACATTTTTATCAGTACACTGAAAATCAGATGCCTTTTTATAGGAAGTATACTTATTCTGCAGTTTCAATGTTATTTAAGGTTGGAATATTTAAAATACTTTAGCTAAGTGATAACATTTTCAGAGTTTGCATGGGTGTGCACTTCATCTAAAGTGTTTGTTTAGTTTTATAAATTGAGTTCAGTTTGCAGCTGCCAATCACTTTCACTTCAATGTTTTTTCATTTTTCTTTTATAGAATATTTTCCTGCTGGAAGTTCTTGTTTTGCTTACAGTGGAGACAGTGAAATAGTGTGTGGTGAAAATATAACTGGTAGTGAAAATATAGTAAAAATGGTAGAGCTAACATGAACTAAGAATCATCACTAAAATTCCTCAGGATTCATCCTTTAGTCCTAAAGCTAACATGTCACTTAAGCATATGTTTAACTTCTCCACTGGGACCATTGACCACAACTCTCTGAGGGTGGCCATCCAGCCAATTGCTTTTCCACCAAGTGGTCCATCTGTCAAATCTGTATCTTGTCAGTTTGGAGACCACGTAGTCCTGTGGAAGTGTCGAATGCCTTGCACAAATCCAGGTAGATGACATCATTTGCTCTGCCATCATCCACCATCTCTGTAGCTTTGTCATAGGAGGCCACCAAATTGGTCAGGCATGATTTACCCATAGCGAAGCCATGTTGGATGTTGCCTGTCACCTCCTTATTTTCCATGTGGCCCAACCTTCTGTTGAAAGCAAGGACTCAGGTTTTCCACGACTGTGTTCCAGCAGCTCATCAGGCTGAGTCTTGAGTGTTTCTGGTGAGTGAGGCTTCATCACTTCTGTGCCGAAGTTTATGTGTTCTCACAGTGAAGCATTTATTATATTCATACCGGATTTTGTCTAGGACACCTTGTGCCCATCACTTCTTGTCCAACCACTGTGCATCCATCTTCTCTGTAATTACCTATTACTTAATGAAGGACTGGTGGTTCCCACCAGTCCCAAATCTTCTGTTCTTAAGGCTGAGCAGATTCAGTTCTTTCCGGTTTTTTCTTTATAAGTTCCCAAGCTATCTATCTCATCATCTGGAAAGACCTCTGGTAGACCCCTCTAGTTTAACAGTGTCTCTCTTAAAGTAGGAGGATCAAACCAATTTGTTTTTCCATGTGTGACCTACCATGTACTGAGTAGTGGAGTAGTCATATCCCGCAGTCTGCTGGTACAGTCCTTGTGATGGATCCTGGAGGCTGTTGCCTGTCTTTGATGCCAGTGCACACTGGTAACTAATATGGAGCTTACTGTCCCTTTGGAATTCCAGGGCCTTTTCGTCTGAGCTGCTTCTTGGTCATCACTCCCCAGCCTATAGTTACAGAGTTTATTCTGTCCTAGGTGCAGGTCTTTTAGTTTTGTTAAACCTTATGCAATTCTTGTTGGTCTGTCTTCCAGCCTGCAGAGATCAATCTGAGTGGTGACTCCTCTTCAGCCTCATATACTTCTCTTCCCAATTTGATGTCATCCATAAACTTGGTGACAGCATATTCAATGCTGACATCCAGATTGGTCATAAAGATATTTAAAGGTATTTTAGACAGTACTGACCCCAAGAAACTCCACTTGTCTGATTTCAAGCCACTAATTGCCACCACCCTTTGAGCTCAGCAGTTACTCTGTTTTCCAACAATTTTGCTATTAATCTGTCTAGTCCATATCTTACACGCTCATTAGAGGGAAGCTGTGTGACAGACCAGATCAAATACCTTGCTAAAATTAAGTCACATAATATCCACAGTTTTCCACACATCCACTGTGCTGGTTGTTTCACCATAACAGGCAATTATGTATAGATCAAAAAATATTTTTTTTTTAATCAGGTGTCACTACCATGAATTTTAATCACTCAATTATTATCTGAATTATCTGACTTAATTAACTGATTATACTGTATTTAAGCATTTCTTTGACCTTTTCATATCTAATTTTCATATCTTAAAGGAATTAAATACACCTATCGTGAGGTAACCTTTTAAAATATGAGATCACTTTCTATGTAACATTTGTCTAGTTATTTTAAAAATCAATTGGCCACTAAATTTAGATCATAGAATGCTTGTCAATTAAGCTGCATTTTTGGGTTTTTTTGACATAACACATCCTAAATGATGTGTGTATAGGTTTAAAGTACATCATACTTGGTTGCACAGCTACATTTTTATCAGTACACTGAAAATCAGATGCCTTTTTATAGGAAGTATACTTATTCTGCAGTTTCAATGTTATTTAAGGTTGGAATATTTAAAATACTTTAGCTAAGTGATAACATTTTCAGAGTTTGCATGGGTGTGCACTTCATCTAAAGTGTTTGTTTAGTTTTATAAATTGAGTTCAGTTTGCAGCTGCCAATCACTTTCACTTCAATGTTTTTTCATTTTTCTTTTATAGAATATTTTCCTGCTGGAAGTTCTTGTTTTGCTTACAGTGGAGACAGTGAAATAGTGTGTGGTGAAAATATAACTGGTAGTGAAAATATAGTAAAAATGGTAGAGCTAACATGAACTAAGAATCATCACTAAAATTCCTCAGGATTCATCCTTTAGTCCTAAAGCTAACATGTCACTTAAGCATATGTTTAACTTTTACTCAATGCTAAAGTAAAAATCCACAGAAATATTATAGAGATTAGGGATCTTTTTTTTTTTTTTCTTTCAAAATCCTTTACTGAATTTGTAATAATTTTGTTATGACTGATAGAAGAGTAAGTTGATGGAAGTGTGTATTTTGTCATGGGCATATATTTACTTTTCCAGTTGAGCAGGACTAAGGAACTTACCACAAAGTTTTATCTTGCTAATCATCTCTTCACAAAGATGTGGTAAGAGATATGCTAAGTACATAACAATGCTCAACACTATTTGATCTCAGCTGAATATGATCCAGAAATGTGCAAGGAAATTTTTCCCTACTCTTCAGGAATGAAAAGTTAAATCATAATTTAAAAATATATACTACACAGTAATTGGTCTAAGACTTGCAGTATCTAAACTGAAAATCATCTGAATCCAGTGGGGTTAGTACTGTGTAAGACTTAACTTACAGCAGTCTCTGAAAGATAATTGATTTATTCTATACTGAATTCTGAAAATAAGTTTAATATTTTGATTGAT
Source organism: Chaetura pelagica (assembly GCF_000747805.2). Classification (NCBI taxonomy): domain Eukaryota; kingdom Metazoa; phylum Chordata; class Aves; order Apodiformes; family Apodidae; genus Chaetura; species Chaetura pelagica. The sequence goes on along the minus strand of NW_009953507.1, from coordinate 2,312,335 downwards.
ATTATGAAGCTGGTGTTTATTCTGCTGGTGTAACATTTAAAGTCTAATGACAAGAGAAGAAATATTATTCTTTAACATTGCATTCTAAAATTATCTTGTCATAAGAATTCTTTTTCATTCTGTGTTGAGGTCTACCAATATATAATAAAGGAAATGCTTCTGAGGCACTTCACAAACAAATTATGGAGGTTTGCTTGCCAATATTTATTCTTAAAATAGTTTGAATGCATTCCAGATTTCTTGTTTTCTTAAAGAGTACTACAGGCTCCAGTGTGGACACCAAAGACATCTGTGAAAAGTTGTTAACAAATACCCATCTTTTATGTAGCATAATGACTAAAGAGCTTCATTATGTTTTTAGGCTATCTACTGATGATAGTTGCTTCTCTTTGCATCATCCTTTATGAGACACTGACTGAAAAAAGCAATGTAAATTATTGAAATAGGTAATTGTTTTAAGGCGGTTCTCAATTCTTTCACTAACTTGGACATATTTGCCATAGTCCATATTAGAGTAGCTTTGGGTATATTTTCCATTTCTTTATCGTCAGTAATGTCAGGCAGCATTTACCAGCATCTGATTATTCAAAATCAGAATTTAATTTTAAATGGGAAGACTAAGCTGGCTATTCAGGAAAAAATGTTACATAAGCTGAAATACTACCTGAAGTGAACAATCTCTGATCATCTGGAAAAAGGATATATCATGCCTTAAAGACAAGGGCAAGAGAAGACTTATTAGCACCATTTTCTTCTATAGGTAGCACACAAAATTTAAGAACAAAACACTCAGTGAAGTTCTTGGTTCACTATAAGAAAGTGTGTGCAAATCATGGAATGCTAATTTTATGTTCTTTTTTTTTATTTCTACCTTTTTTCTTTTTTTTTTTTTTCCATGGTGTTGTATGCAGTCATAAAGGAGACCTGGTAAAAGGGAAAAATACTGAGAAGAACATGTTTGCTGAAGTACTGGCAGCAAAAATGCCTGCCAGCCTGGGAACAGTTAGCCCTGGAACTGCTAGTCTGGGAACTAGGCCTATGAACATGAAGCATTCTTTAGAACAACAGGTGGCATCTTTGGAGTACAGTTGGGTACCTAAAAGACAGAAATGTCGTGAGATACTATCAATAAGCCAAAAAACAGCATAACAGTGATTTGTAGCCTGAAAAAGTGAAAAATAGTCTGGAAAAGGGGAAAACATAATTACAAAGTAAGGATCACTAATTGCCATTGGCTATTCAAACTTCAAGAACAGGAGAAGATTCTGGAAAAAAATTACTCTGCTCACAAGAGCAGAGTAGAGGGAGAGAATCACCTCCCTCAACCTGCTGCCCTGACCTCATTTGATGTGGCCCAGGACATGGTTGGCTTCTGGGCTGTAAGTATGCATTGCTGGCTCATGTTGAGCATTTCATCAACCAACACCCCCCAGTCCTTCTCCACCAGGCTGTTACCAATCCATTCTCTGCCAAACTTGTATTTTTGCCTGGGGTTGTGCCAATGCAGGCACAGGACCTTGCACTTGGCCTTGTTGAACTTCATTCGGTTGGCATGCGCCCGCCTTTCAATACTGTCAGGGTCCCTCTGGATGGCTTCCCTTCCTTCCAGCGTGTCAACCACACCACACAGTTTGGTGTAATCAGCAAAGTTGTTGCGGGTGCACTCAATTTCATTGTTCATTTTACTGGCAAAATGTTAAAGAGCACCAGTCCCAGCACTGTTGAAGAACACCACTTATCACTGCTGTCCATCTGGATATCAAGCTGTTGACCACAACTTCTTGCGTACAACCACCCAGCTAATTCCTTATCCACAGAGTTTTCCATCCATCAAATACATACATTTCCAGTTTGGAGACCAGGAAGTCCTGTGGGACATGGTTGTATGCCAACACTTTGCACAAATCCAGGTAGATGATGTCACTTGCACTCCCCTTGTCTGCTGATTCTGTGACCCCATCATAAGAGGTCACCAAATTTGTCAGGCATGATTTGCCCTTTGTGAAGCCATGCTGGTTGTCACCAGTCACCTCTACTTTTTCCACGTGCCTTAACAGAGCATTAGGAAGGATCTGCTCCATGATCTTGCCAGGCACAGATGTGAGACTGACTGTAGTTCTCCAGATCTTCCTTTTTTTTGCTCTTTGAAAATTATATGTTTCCCCTTTTCCAGTCAGTGGGAATTTCATGAAATTGCCATGACTTTTCAAATATGATGGAAAGAGGCTTTGCAACTTCATCCACCAGTTCTTTCAGGAGCTGTGGATGGATCTCAGCACGTCACACAGACTTGTGCACTTTCAGGTTCTTTAGATAGTAATTTTCCTTTATGATTTGTTTACACCTCACAGTGAACAAGCATCTATATTTGTGCACAACAATGCAAACAAAATGAAATCAGTGCAGGTCAGTAATCAGTCAGGTTAACTAACAATACTAAGACTAATAACAATAGTTAAATTTTAATAGCTTTAAATTAATACTAGCAGTCCCTAAACTAAAAATTAAAACAAAACAATTGTTAGGCTTAGAACATAGCAGTGGAGTGAATTAAGTGCTAGTGCTGAAGTAAGGAAGAGTTGTATTATTTACACTTGAAGTTGTTTGACAGGCAAGACAGTGAATGATACTAGTGCAAAGATTACAGTTATGGCAGAAAAACTGCTCAATAAAATAGGAAACCAAATAAGACTCCTGTCCTCACATTGTCTCATTCTTAACAGGCTGTGTGCATGAATTGTACTGAGAACAGCACAAAAACTCTGTGAACATACCTGTGTTGAGATGGATGCTGTCAGTCAAGTGTGTGCCACTGATAATGAAAAAGAGAAATTACTGTTTGGAAATGATTTTTTATTGAAGTTCTGTCTACTTCTCAACTTAATCCATAAAACTATTTGACTCTGGTGAAGGGACAATATTCTATGGAGTAGGCTGATAAGAGAAAGGAAGTAAAAAATACTGTTATTTGCTGCCATGGGAAGATCAGCAGTTACTGTTCTTTTTTTTGCACTCTAACTGCTAAGAGAGGCTCTGTCTGTCCCTCTCATCCTTCATTAAATGTGGAATAATAATTTTCTAACTCACCTCTTTTATTGCTATTTATTTATTTATTATTCCCTATATATGTGTTCAGCTTTCTGGAGCAAAGAATTTAAGTATCAGTGTGCAGTGGATTTAGGTGGCAAGGCTTTTGGTAGAGGGGGGGTGTGGGTGGGATGGTCCAGAGTTGGTTACTGTGAGAAGATGCCGCATGTCAGCGAGAGCCAGTTCCAGCAAGCTCCAAGGTGGACCCACCACTGGCCAAAACTGAGTCCATCAGTGATGTTGTTAGTGCCTCTGTGATATCTTGTTAAAGAAAGGGTAAAAAAACCTGAAGAAATACAACTGTGAGAGTAAGGAGCGTGACTTCGTGAAAGAAACAGCCCTGCAGAATCCATGGTCATTAAAGAAGGACTTGGAGGAGGTGCTCCAGGTGCCAGAGCAGAGATTCCCCTGCAGCCAGTAGAGAAAGATCATGGTGACACGGCTTGTCGCCATGCATCCCATGGTGGACCATACTGGAGCAGATTTCCACAGTGCAGCCTGTGGAGGACCCCACACCACAGCAAGTGGAAATGGCCTGTTCAGAAATATGATATTCAGATATGCTAAAAATATTGAAATAAATGGGTTCATTACAAATGTGGATTTTTCTAAAGCAATTTACTAACCTGAAAGACTTTTAGAAGGTTATTTTTTTATTCTCATGAGTCTTTAGTTCCTTTACATCAAAGGAAGTACACCAAATACACCCTGAATGCCAGTATATGTATGTGTAGTTCCAAGTTAGTAAACCAGTATGTATTTTATATTAGATGAATAGGAAGCTTTGTGTGTAGGAAAAAAATAATTCTTCTTTTCCAACAGTTCTATTGGGCCTAAGGTTTTTCCTCATTTAAAATAAAGAATATATTCCACAGACAGCAGTGTTTTACTGAAACAAACAAACAAAAAAACAAACAAATCCCACACTCAACAAAGAAACCAAACTGAATCAAACAACCCAATACCTCTCTTCTATTAAATACTAAAATAACATTATTTTAATACTTTAGAATTCATCTTGACTCTCAGAAATTTTAAAAAAACCAAACAAAAAAACAAAAAACAACTACAGGACGTTCTTCTGAAACATGAAATTCTGATTTGACTTTGATGAGAAAGAACATAAGGCATGTGTGCAAGTTATTTATTAATATATTTCAGGTTCTGGAATATCCATTTACTTTAATAAAAACTTTTTTAAAAAGCTGATGTAACAATATGTTAGATTGAGACCCATTAACTGGAATGTATGCAAGAGATAGCATCAGTCAGAATTATTACTCAAAACCCCCGTTATTGTTTTCCTTTAAATGCAGACTGGGTTTAGGGACAAATATTAGAAATCCTAACCAGTAAATTACTTCTGTAAAAATACTAAGTAATCTGTACAGAACTTTTATTAATTTATTCCCTGAACAACATCAAAGTTTGCCTGAAGTTTCCAAAAAAAATAGTGTTCTTATTACAAAAACATGCTTGGTTTTTCTGTAGTAACTGAATAATCAACAGGGGCACAAAGTTCTCAAGAATGTGATGTTGATATTCCATCCCATTCCTGGTATTACCTGGTAGCTCTGTTTCATCAGGATGAATAGGGTTTTTTTCTTCTCTAGTAGGTGTACTAAATTTCACGATGAGTAACCATTGTGCATGGTCTGAATAAAGTGTCTGAACAGTTGTGTTGATCTCACTACATATGTGCTTTGTAAGGCCACCACAGATATTTCAGATGTGTAGGATACACCCTGCCTATATAGATGTACTACACTCAGACTGTATAGTTTCCTGCAAATATCACCTGTGGCTGTGCAGTAGGCCTAATTCTGAAACTTTTGGTGTCTCTCCACTCTGCAAATCTCTTAAGTACTACCTAACAAATGAGCCCCATATATAAACCCCAGGCAATAAAACACAAATCCTGCTTAGTGTGACTAACAGGATTAGCATGAATTTCTTCTAATATCCACCTTAAAATTTTACTTTGAAGAGTCTTTCTATCTGTGGTTATACTGATCAACATAAATACCTAAGATTACTTTAAATATAATTATTATGCAGAAACCACACAGCTCTATAACTAGTTTAGGCACATAATGCCTTGAAAAATCCTATTTCTGCACTTCAAGAGTGTTTGATGGAGATTCAGAGATGGACATATTCCAGTTTTGAGCCATATCCTAGTTTGATCCAGGATGAAGCCAATTTTTCTTTTACTGATTTTCTTTTTCCTTCAGTAAGCTTTCTTTTAACTGGTCACAGAGCCTTCCAATTAAGGCTGGTAAGAGTGGAATGTTTTCCTAACTGCTGGATCTTCAGGGACACATCTTTGCTCTGCCAGCTCATACACTATGGGGAGATCTGTGACCCTCCTGTAGGAGGCTGAATTAAACAGCAACATTGGCCAGAGAAATTCCGTTCCATATATCTACGTAAGCTCAGAGGAAGGTCAGAGATCACAGAAGACAACTTCATTCCTACTTCTAAGAAAAAATTTGTTTAGCTTATTTTTTCACTGATAACAAGTGTAACTTTTTAATGTTTTTTATTAGTAACAATACACTTTAGGGCCTTAAAAACCCCAATAGAAAAGTGCCTGATTCTGTTTTACAGCTAGTTTCTAATGCTTTTCTGAAGATTTTTTTAACTGTTCACTTTAAAAGATCTGTAAAAGTTTATTGGGATGTGTATGGCCACCTACCTCTACAAGACCTATGCAAGCAAACGTTATTTTTCACAATAGATGTCGAGACATGATCACCCCTTTTTCAAAATAAAAAGCATTTTCTCTAAGAATATTAATAATAAAAAAGGTGTATTTAGAGGCAATGAGTGCTTTCTCAGGAGAATAATCAACCATCACAACAAAATACTATCTTTCGCTGTAGGTCAGAATTATCCAAGTGATGAACATTCAATAGCTTTTTTTTTTTTTTTAAAGACATTATTTCAGTGTAATAAAACTTATCTTTTCAAATGTGCTCACATCTGCTCATCTCGTAACTTTATTATCCTTCTGGTATGCCTTAATGAACTCTTCAATTAATGACCACTTTTTATTTAAGGTAGTCCAGGGGGCATCACTGAACACAGTAGACACAAACAAAACAGACAGAAACATATTGAACCTTGGCAGGGGGGAAGAGCCACAAGCTCATGTATTATGTTATATTAGTCATTAGATTGTGGAAAGTTTCTTATTAGGAAAAATAAATCACTAGAAAACTACATTGTAGAGAAAAATCCTCTCTTGAAGAGTGCAAGTGATGTTTTCTGGTTTTCCATTCCAATATATATGTATTTTTTTTTTTTTTTTTTAACTTGGGAATTCAGTTTTTTAAACAGCTTAATCCTTTATAAATAATATGGCAGATAATTCTTTCTTCTCATGGTCGGTATGTATAAAGCTTACAGGGCAAAACAAGACATACTTTAATTTGAAACTGTTTCTAAATATGGAAGATAAAAATATAGCTGATCATCCTTAAGTTACTTCAGAAGATGTAGAAGTAATGGAGCTTACTGAGGACTGGATTATCTACGATCAGGATCACCAGGCATTGTGTTTAGGGTACTACTTTACTGGAGGATTTTTGAAACAAAATAAAATCCTTGCCATATTTGTGTGCTAATTACTGCTATTTCTATATCTGGAAGTGTTTTGTTAGTTTTCGATCAATGTTTTCATACCAACAAATTAATATTTCCAAATTTCACACATAAAATGCAAAATAACTTAAGTCCCAGGTGATGTGAAACAATAAAACCAGGAAAATTTCTACTCCAAATCTGGCCTTAGCATTTGGAATAACAACTGAGACAAAGCAAATGAGAAAGAAATGTTTTTTCTATACTAGCTTGATGATTGCTAATGACTATCTTCTTTAAAAGTGAGCAACATCTGGAGGAATTTATCTTATCTATTTATCTCCAAAGATCTTTCTACTCCCAAATCCTAATTCATGCCCGTACATTCAACATTTACATTAAGCACTATCTAAAGGAGCAGCAAAAGCGATTTTTCATGTAATGCTGCTGGAGGACTGAATTGAGCCTCATGAAGTTCAACAAGGCCAAGTGCAAGGTCCTGCACCTAAGTAGGGGCAGTCCCTGGTATCAATACAGGCTGGAAGGTGAAGGACAAGAGCAACCTTGCAGAGAAGTACTTGTGCGTACTGGTAGATAGAAGCTGGACATGAGATAGCTATGTGCACTTGCAGCTCAGAAAGCCAACAGTATCCTGAGCTGTATCCAACAAGTGTGACAAGTATGTACAGGGAGTTGATTCTGCCTCTCTACTTTGATGAGACCCCATCTGGAGCACTGTGTCCATATCTGGAGCCCTCAGTACAGGAAACACATGGAACTGTTAGAGCGGGACCAGAGGAAGGCTACAAAAATTGTCAAAGGGCTGTAACTCCTCTCCTATGAAGAAAGGCTGAAAGCATTGCAGTCGTTCACCCTGGAGAAGAGAAGGCTCCAGGGAGATCTTACTGCAGCCATTCACTACTTGAAGGGGATTTATAAGAAAGATAGAGACTTACTTTTTAGCCCAGCCCATTGTAATAGGACAAAGGGTAAGAGTTTTAAACCAAAGAAAGGTAGATTTAAACTAAACACAAGGAAGAAATTTGTTACTATGCAGGTGGTGAAACACTGGAACAGGTTGCCCAGACAGTTGTTAGATGTTTTCATACCAACAAATTAATATTTCCAAATTTCACACATAAAATGCAAAATAACTTAAGTCCCAGGTGATGTGAAACAATAAAACCAGGAAAATTTCTACTCCAAATCTGGCCTTAGCATTTGGAATAACAACTGAGACAAAGCAAATGAGAAAGAAATGTTTTTTCTATACTAGCTTGATGATTGCTAATGACTATCTTCTTTAAAAGTGAGCAACATCTGGAGGAATTTATCTTATCTATTTATCTCCAAAGATCTTTCTACTCCCAAATCCTAATTCATGCCCGTACATTCAACATTTACATTAAGCACTATCTAAAGGAGCAGCAAAAGCGATTTTTCATGTAATGCTGCTGGAGGACTGAATTGAGCCTCATGAAGTTCAACAAGGCCAAGTGCAAGGTCCTGCACCTAAGTAGGGGCAGTCCCTGGTATCAATACAGGCTGGAAGGTGAAGGACAAGAGCAACCTTGCAGAGAAGTACTTGTGCGTACTGGTAGATAGAAGCTGGACATGAGATAGCTATGTGCACTTGCAGCTCAGAAAGCCAACAGTATCCTGAGCTGTATCCAACAAGTGTGACAAGTATGTACAGGGAGTTGATTCTGCCTCTCTACTTTGATGAGACCCCATCTGGAGCACTGTGTCCATATCTGGAGCCCTCAGTACAGGAAACACATGGAACTGTTAGAGCGGGACCAGAGGAAGGCTACAAAAATTGTCAAAGGGCTGTAACTCCTCTCCTATGAAGAAAGGCTGAAAGCATTGCAGTCGTTCACCCTGGAGAAGAGAAGGCTCCAGGGAGATCTTACTGCAGCCATTCACTACTTGAAGGGGATTTATAAGAAAGATAGAGACTTACTTTTTAGCCCAGCCCATTGTAATAGGACAAAGGGTAAGAGTTTTAAACCAAAGAAAGGTAGATTTAAACTAAACACAAGGAAGAAATTTGTTACTATGCAGGTGGTGAAACACTGGAACAGGTTGCCCAGACAGTTGTTAGATGCCCCATCCCTGGAAACATTCAAGGTTAGGGTGGATGGGGCTCTGAGCAGCCCTATCTAGTTCAAGATGCTCCTGCTTACTGCTTACTGCTTACTTTCAAAGGTCCCTTCCAATCCAAGTGATTCTGTGGTTCTAAGATTAAAAATGCAAACAACCTGGGCATAATTGTGCCTTCTTTAGTGTAGAACTTACCTGATATATACATCTTCAGCATCAATTTGTCTCTCAAGCCTTAGTTATAATGTGAGAGATGCTCCACTGATATGTTTACATACACATAAGGCCTCAAGTCTGCACTGAAATCCTGCTGGATACATGTCCTCATGAAATACCTCAAGTCTGTAAGCCTCCATTAATGCATGGTGCTTCTTGAAGTGTCAGCGCGTAGATGTTTCAAGTGTTTAAAAAAAATACACTAATGTATTCTATATACAGCTCAGTGAAATTGCTTCCCATATTTCTTGATGTCTTTGAAAATTAACCATCCTATTTGAATATGACGCTGTGGTCTTTAGGTTAGGGCTGATGTTTCAAATTTGTTTATTAGTTCAGGTTTTTGAACTTGTACTGCTTTCTCAGGATTTGTAGTTGCTGAGCTCAGTCACTTTATACGATACTAAAAACTAGACATGGTGAGGAAACATCTCATAAAAACTGCTGTTCAGTTCTGATAGATACTAAAGTTTCATATAATCTCTATGAAGTTTGAGTAATCAAATGTCAGGGAGATCTGAAACCTATCAATAAAGACGTTAATTCACCCAGGGGGCAAAATCAACAAGACAAAAAGTCCAAACAAGAAATGAAACTTTGAAAATTGTATTTGTAGTGCTGTCTGCTTTAAGTTAATTGTTCTCAACAGGCTACTCAGCTTCCATTTAGTCTCTGTATTATTTATTAAAGAAATACTGAATACATGGAAATAAGAAATGAGCATTTACAAAATCCTGACATAGTGATAAAAGATCATGATTGATATGCTTGCACTCCACTAATTTAAACTGTATTTTCTTCTCCATGAATGAAATAGCAATCTTGTGAATGTACAGCTACTAATTAATAAACCTGATGTTTGTGCAATCTTGATGGGCAGACATATATGAAAGAACATATAGTAACATTTTTGGTGACCCAAGTGATGTGTGTTGTAATGGTCTTTAAAACATGTTTGCTCCATAGATTGAAGTACTGGTCAAAATTTCTTACACAAGTATATGCTGTATAAAAGAGATACTTAAAATGTTGGGAAATGACATTTTGTCCTTGTTATCTAGCAATTTGCTGTGTTGTTCAGTTGAGAAGTGAATGTCTATGGGAATACTACCATTCTTACCAGCAGGATTTTACAATGTGTCTGTCCTCAGAGCTGCAGCTTGAGTGCAACAATCACAGTAATGGGGATAATGGAAGGCAGTGAATGGAAGTATCACAGAAAGCTGAGGTGAAAAGAAGGTAGTTTTAGAGCTTTCTCCACTGTGTTTTCAGGTGCTTGTCCTTTCTTTAGAAACAGCTTATCAATGTGATCTTGGGAAACAAAAACCACAGAGAAATGTTTCTATTTGATGATAATAATAACAATAATAATAATTTCAAAAAAAAAAACCCAAGCAAAAACCTCAAATTCACATAAGCCTGTGAATCATAATAGATAATTGTAATCTGATAATAGGTTCAAGTTTACTTTACTTTTTCTGACTTTTAAAGGTCTCTGGACATCAGCCTTCCATCCCTGTTTAATAATGTGCTGAGCTCTGGTAGTGCTGCAGCTATTTGTTGAACACTCTTGTTTGTATCTGGCCAGTGTTATGACTATTACAACATTTTTTAAGCCTTCAGCTGCCAAATACTATTTTCTAAAGAGAAAAAACATGCATTCAGCAAGAGAATTGACAGTGAATTTCCAATACATTTAGCCATTTAAAAATAAATAACTAAATTATAACGTAAAATAAGCATTACAGTCAAAATGATAACAAAAATGTGATTATGAATCACTCTTTTGATCCCAATACCATGAAGGAAACACACACTGAACCTCAGATCTCTGGTTGATTCTATTGTTTGCATTGGGATTATTCATCTCCTTAAAGTTAAACATACTTTAGTCTTTTTTCTTCATGAAGTTTTTCAGACTGCTGTATATACTGTCTTGGAAAAACAGTTTGCATGCATCTGACCAACCATCCACCTACCCCAGGACTTTATATAGCTTCCACTGAAGTACTATGCTAAGAACAGACCACAGTAATTAGTCCCGACCAGTGTGTCACTTCTCCTCTTCATCTGTTTTTCTTTTTTCCAGTCCAGGATCCTTTCATTCTAAAAGAAGGCTTAAATAAAATATATTTGAGAATACGTGCTTCAGAAGAGCAGTGGAAAGCATGGATGTGTAGAATAAGTCTGACCAAGGTATAATGGCAACTTTTAAGTCTCTGCAGCCTTCTTTTTTTACCCCTAACTCATGCTGCATCCTTATATGTAGTCTGACCTGTACTGCATCTTTGTATGTAGATTTGAAACCCTACCACTTCCTACAAGACTAATATGGAAGATTGAAGTAATCTGAATACTGACTCTGCAAATTTATTTTTTAATTATTTAGCCTAGAGAAAAAGCATTTGAAAGAACGAGACCTGTTCTAACAGTGTATCATTTATCAATATTCAGGAAAACTCAAATATGAAATGGCTTAGCTGCCTAGTGTGAAGCAGAGCTATTTCTTTAAACAAGCTTGTTATCAGAGAAATTAAATCTTTGACATGCAATGACAGCTTTTAAAAAGGGCACAGGGCTGATCTCTGTACTTGTTATGTTCCAAATTTTAGTATGAGCAAAAAGAAACCATATATATGGAGCTAGGAATTTATTGGCAGTCCAGTTAATGTTTTAATAGCCTAGTAATACAAATTATGTAATTAATACAGATAAAAGCCTCAATAGTAAGAGTTAAACCTCTTAGGCAATCCTTTTGCTCCCTTCTGGTATCTACCCTTTTCCATGGCATTCATACCTCACATGTCCTTGAGGGTCCTCAAGCTAATAGACTGAGCTCCTGGCAGGAAGTACAGAAGACATGCCACCACCATTCTGAGGTCTTTGGCAAGATGAGTTTTGTCCTGGTTTGAACTGGGTTAGAACCAATTTGCTTTTAATTTATTTTGCTTTTCAGTTAAGTCTCTTCTAAAGAACTGCATTAGCTGAAATTAACAGTATGTTTTTCAGTCAGTGTCTGCTTCTAGGACAGATCACAGTGTTTATAGTTACTGCTGGAGAATAGTATACAGAAAAGCTCTTGCTTATATTTATTTCAACAGAACCCAAGCTCTCTCATTGGTTCTGCTAAATATCTTATGCACCAGAAATAAAAGGGAGAAAAGGATTCACACCTGCTACCTTCCTATGGGGAGAAGCAGACCTGACCAGAATGGATCAATCAAAGTATTCCATTCCATATACATCATACTCGATACAATTTTGAGGGATTGTGACGGTGAAATTCTCTTTGTCCATGGCCAACATCCTCAGAAGTCTCCATTAATTTATCTGCCTTTGATTGTTGCATTCCTGAATCTGTTCCTGCATCAAGCTCTACTGCCAGGGACTCTAGGACCCCAGTCCAGGACTCTTCCAGGGCCTAATCTGCAGCCTCAGTGGTGATGTGACTGTTACTGGGGGGAGCATGATAGTGGTTTAATATATACAAATATATTTAGTTATTTTCTTTTTCATCACTTGTTATTTCTTTAAAGCTGTGTTGTTTAGTTTCCAACCTGCAAGTTTCTCTCCTTTATTGTCTTTCCCTTTTGGGGAAGGGAGAAGGGCTAATAGAGAGCATCAGTTACTTGATAAGTATGAAGTTTGGTGAGGTGAGGGAGGAATTTCTGGAATAATTCTACTTAGATTAAAAAAATAAAAAAGAAAATCATTATCCTTTTTCTTCTGAAGCAGTTAAAAAGATAATGTGTCTTAGTTTGAGGAAAGTTGTTTTGAATAAATAAAAGAAACGTAATAATCCATAAACTCATTATAAGCCCATACCTTAAATAATTGTGAGGGCCACACAAAGAAATTATTAAAAGACAATTTTGAGCCTAAAAAAAGAAGGCTTTTTCAGGTAATGCAGAAACTAAAAATATTTATGAATGATGGATGAAGAAGGCACAAAGTAGAATTAAATTTCTAATGTCATGGGGGATGGGGACTAGCAAGTGCAGTAGTTTGGGTATAAATCCGTCTCTGGAAGTCCTTAAGTCACTAATAGCTTAAAACCAGCTGATATTAATGAATTCAGCTCTCTTTAGAGATGCCCACTTTCTTTTCGTTTTCTTCTGTCTCTACTGACAGAAAGAGCATACTGAGCCATACACATCTTTTGATTTAATCTGACCTTTTAGATACATACAAAATCTTATCATTTTAAAAGATTTTATAGTGTATTTAAAGCAAAAACTAGGATTAAGTGCAAATAAACTTATTTTCATTCTATTTCTACAGCTGACAAAGTGAAACTATAATTCACCGTACTAGACTTGCCATATAATCTTTTCCTGTATTTCTATTTATCCTGGATGCTTTTTATCCACAGAAATCTGTAATTCAGAATGTCACCAATGTCTCTGCAAGTAATTATCTGACAGTGTGATCTGCAATTTTCATACAATGTATTTTGAATAAAAATATGGAAAGCATGCAGGAAGCTGAATGTTTTGAAAACTTACTATTATAACGCTGAAACTTTAATATGTTCCTAAGTCAGAAGAAGAACTATCCCTGTAAAAGAACATCTATCTGTGTTGTCTCTTGTAACTTTTTATTCTGAGAGAGAGATGACTTCTTTAAATAACATAAAGGATGTCCTGATCAATATTATAATGAAATTTAATATTTGATGTTGGATTATTAACTTGTAATGAATTTGTCCTTTTATTATTGATGCATAATCAGTATTTTAATCAGGTTCATCAATGATATCATGTCTAGAATTTTAACACAGCAGAGAAATTAATTGGTGGATTGATAACAAACATATCTTATGCTTTCTATTTTATATACTCTTCAGTAACTGATCTTATAGGTAAACCATTTTGTAACTACAGTAAGCACTTAATGTCTTGCTTCTTAAAGTGAAACCACATTATTGCACATTTTTATATTAAATAAAAGGAAATATAGAATCAATTTTTTAATGCAGAAATATCATTGTTCTGAGAAGTTTAAAATATGACTTGTCACACTGACTGCAATGAATTTTAAGATTACATCTTTTACCAGAACTTTGTTCTTCATGGCTCTATATTTTAGTGAGAGGAAAAAACACTCTTCTTACAGCAGGTAAAATCCAGATATCTTGGTTAATGTACTTTAATAGTAACTACAATAGTGACAATTTTCTTTTTCTTTACTGATTAATACTATATTAGCTTGAACTAGACTAGAAGTCTAAAATACATATAATGATATATATGAAACAATTATTATTTAGTCTTGAGAAAATATGGCCACCTGACTCAAATAAAGCATATCCAACCAGGTATTGTTCTTTGGAATTACAGTTTTTTACCGCTGCCTTGATCCTTAAAGAATCTTACATAAAAATTTAAATCTAATAATCATTCTGAATACAGTCTTAGAAATGTTGGGTTAGAGTTAAAAGAGAAATAGTTGTGTTCTTGCAAATTAAAAGTTGCTACCCTAGACAATAAAAATTTGTATTTTTCACTCCATGTGAAAATTCCAAACTTTTTTTTTTTTTCAAGACAAATGAGATTTAATTCTTTTTACAATAAAGCACAAGTAGTAGGGATCAGTGTAGTCAGTTACCAATGGACAGATCTCAGGAGGAAAAGATTTAGTAACTTGAACTATTATTCATCCTAAAGCAGAAGAGAAAATATATTCATTTAGAAATGAGGTCCTGAATATTGCATTTGTGATCAGCTGATATTGATGTTAGTGTTACTATTTTTTATATTGTTAGTAGCAGAAGATGGTATGAAACAGGATATTTTGCAGAAGGTAACCCAGAAGAAAAGAAAAAGTAATAAAGGATTTAAAACAAACAAAATATACACCACCATCACCAGCAAAAAAAGAAAAAAGGAAAAATAAAACAACAAAAACCAGGAGATTGATAGTTTGATTTGAAAAGGGCTTCCTCGTCCTTTTGAAATCATTGAATAGATATCTTTTCTAAATTTGATTATTATTTCTTTTTAGAAAATGAAGCTTTAATTCCAAAATCAATTAGAAATATTTGAAAATGTTTCTTTCTGTTCTGAGTAAAAAAGGTATGTGTTACAAAATAGTCAGTTTACAAGGGAAATAGCATCTATTTAAGAACAATTCCCACATTCAAATCCAGTGTTGATTATCAAACATAGGAATTTTTCATGTTGACTAGGAATAACAAGCAATATTAGGAGTTTGAGGATTATTTTGAAATAGCAAATCACACGCTTATTTTAAACTTTCTTCCTCTTTGGTGGAAGATTAATATGTAGCTTAGAGGCTGGTGCCATTAGATTAATTTTAGTTTCTTTGATCATGGGGATGTTTACATGGCAGCAGGCCTGCTGGCCCAGTGCAGAGCTGTTACCAAGTGGGGAAAGGATTCTTGGTCAGGAGCTGGAGAGGCTCATTGAGAGGGCTTTAAACTAGGTATGAAGGAGAAAGGGGATAAAACCAGACCAGAGATGACCGTAAGGGTGACATACCAAGACTGGGGGTGAAATTATTAGCCCAGCTCAAGTGCATGTACACCAATGCACATAGCATGGGCAACAAACAGGAGGAGCTGGAAATCATTGTGTGACAGGAGAGCTATGACTTAGCTGCCATCACAGAAACGTGGTGAGATGGATCTCATGACTGGAATGCTGCAGCCAATGGCTATAAGCTCTTCAAAAGGGATAGGCAAGTAAAGAGAGGAGGTGGAGTGGCTCTATTAGTTAGGGAGTATTTTGACTACATAGAGCTCAATGATAGTGATGGTAGGTTTTGAGTGTTTATAGGTAAGGATGAGGGGGAAGGTAAATAAGGCTGATAACCTGTTGGGGTTTTGTTATAGACCAGCAACCAGAATGAGGAAGCAGATTAAGTGTTTTACAAGCAGCTGTCAGAAGTCTCAAAATCACCAGCCCTTGCTCTGGTGGGAGTCTTAAAAACACAAGAGCAGGCTCTCCCTCTGTGTTGTAAAATGAAATGGTGGGGAAGACAATCAGCCTGGCTGAATAAGGAGCTTTTGCTGATAGTCAGGAAAAAAAAAAAGGAGGGTTTACCACCTTTGGAAGAACAGGTGGGAAACTCAAGATGAGTACAGTGACCTTGTTAGGTTATGCAAGAAGAAAATTAAAAAGGCAAAACCCAGCTGGAGGTCAATCTGGCTACTGTCATAAGGGATGATAAAAAAAAAAGTTTTTATAATTATATAAACAACAAAGCTAGGGAGAATCTCCATCTTTTATTGGATGTGGGGGGAATCATTGCAAGGCTGAGATACTTAATGCCTTCATTGCCTCTCTCTTTAATAGTCATATCAGCTGCCCATACAATATTAAGCCTCCAGAGCTGAAACATAAAGATGGGAAGCAGGATCATACACCCTCCCCCCACCATTATGCAGGTGAAAGCAGCTAAGGACCTGCCACAGCACCTGGACACTCACAAGTCTAGGTGGCTGGATGAGATTCACCCAAGAGTACTGGGAGAACTGACATAGGAGCTTGCCAAGCCTCTGTCTATCATCAACAGTTCTGGTCAACAGTGGAGGTTCCAGACAACTGGAGGCTTGCTGATGTGATGGTCATCTACAAGAAGGGCCAGAAGGAGGATCCGGGGAACTCAGGCCTCTCAGCCTGACCTTGGTACTGGGGAAAATCATGGAGAGGTTAATCTTGAGTGAGCTCACATGACAAGTGCATGACAGTTAAGGTATCAGGCCTAGCTAGCATGGCTTCAGAAAAGGCAGATCTTGCTTGACCATGCTGATGTCATTCTATGACCAGGTGACCTGTCTGGTGGATGAGGTAAGAGCTATGGATGTTACTAAACTTGAGAAAAGCCATTGACACTGTCCCTCCCACAGCATTCTAGAGAAGCTGGCAGTACATAGGGCACACAGGTGCATTCTTTCCTGGATAAAAAGCTGGTTGAATGGCTGAGCTTAAAGAGTTGTGGATCCAGTTGGTGGGGAGTCACCAGTGGTATCCTCCAGAACTCAGTTTTGGGGCCAGTCTTGTTCAATATCTTTATTAATTATGTGGATGAAGGGATTGAGGGCTTCCTTAGTAAGTTTACAGAAAACACCAAATTGGGTGGGAGTGTTGACCTGCTTGAAGGTAGGAAGGCTCTGCAGAGGGTCCTGGACAGATTGGATCAATGGGCCATCGCCAATTGTATGAGGTTCAACAAGGCCAAGTGCTGCATCCTGCACTTCAGTCACAACCCCAGGCAATGCTACAGGCTTGGGACTGAGGCTGGAAGTTGCTCAGCAGAAAAAGACCTGGGAGTGCTGGTTGACAGCCAGATTAACATGAGCCAGAAGTGTATCCATATGGCCAAGGCCAGCAGCATCTTGGCCTTTTTCAGGAATAGTGTGACCAGCAGGAGTAGAGAAGTGATTGTGCCCCTACTGGTGCTGTTATACCACAAGCATTGTGTTCAGCTCTGGGTCCCTCATTACAAGAAGGACACTGAGGTGCTGGAGCATGTCAAGAGAAGGGCAACCAGGCTTGTCAAGAGTCTGGAGAACAAGTATTATGAGGAGAGGCTGAGGGAATTGGGATTGTTTCATTTGGAGAGGAGGAGGCTGAGGAGAGACTTCATTGCTCTTTACAACTACCTGAAAGAAGGTTGTAATGAGGTGGACACTGGCCTCTTCTCACAAGTGAATAACAACTAGACTCTAGGAAGTGGGCTGAAGTTGCACCAGGATAGGTTTAGACTAGATATTAGAAAGAATTTCTTTACTGAAAGAGTAATCAGGCATTGGAACAGGCAGCCCAGGGAGGTGGTGGAGTCACCATCCCTGAAAGTATTAAAAAAAACATGTAGATGTGGCACTTCAGGACATGCTGTAGTGGGCATGGTAGGTTGTGTGGTGGTGGTTTTGTGGGGTGTGTGGTGGTGGTTTTGTGTTGGGGTTTTTTGATTTGTTTGTTTTGTGTTTTTTTTCCCTGGCTGGACAGTTGGACTGGATGATCTTAGAGATCTTTTCCAACTGTGACAATTCTACATTTGTACTATTCTGTAAGTCTGTGATACTTTAGAAAAGACTGAGATAAACAGTTATGTAGATATACTCAGACTTACTGTCATAAACATGGCACCAGTAGGTCAAGTGTAGAAAGGAACACATTTTTTGACTGCACAGAGCTATAGATATCTACTTTGAGTACATCATATAATTCATACTTGCTTTTTGCAAATTAAGCACTTATAAATTAGTTTTGAGTCCTATTACTTGTTAATCTCAATTCATTCTAAAAGATAAATATTTACTAAGGATATGATTTATGTTTCCTGTCATCCATGCTTGGACATTGGCATGAGGGACACTGGTATAAACTAATAATCTGATCCCAAGGCTGACAATAAACAATCAGTCCATAAGCATTCCAGAATTTTAACTCTGTTAAGCTTGTGTCTTTTCATATTCTCTAGAGAAAGATGAAAGTGAGACAATGTGACTTACCTTTTTCATTTAAGGTGGTTCCTTACTAGAAGAAACACAGAAATGCTCAGACTCATGTTTTTTCTCTGCTATCTAGTTGGCTGTTTGCAGGATTTATGATGAACTTGTCATTACATTAACAATCTCAACATAGTTTTCAACTGCACTCTCTCCAGTTGTTACACGATTCTTGTTGAGTCACCATTGAAAATAATCATCACCTCAAAGAAGACTAAAATTATCAGCTACATCTTCTTTGCTATTCTGCTTTCGTCTTCAAAATGTACATTATTATTTTTAAGTGTGGGTAGGTCTTCTCCTGGCAGTAATAAGCACTTATGTCTCACAGTATTTCTCTATTTTTTCCTCTGAACTCAGATATGGCTATTAAATGTTAAATTTGGGAGCTTAGTACCTGGAAAATGACATCTCTTCTTTAACATCCAAGTCAGGTGAATTGTGTTTAAAAGTAGAAAACAAGCATCTATTGCTTGCCTTTCTTAAAGAGCAACTTCAATCAGCTTAGCCAAGCAAAAGAATTATCCAAGGTAAATTATGTTTGGTACTAAAAGTATTACAGAAAATAAATATTTGGCTTTGCACTGAAGCTCTGCCAGCTCCACCAGGGAGCAATGGTGTCCACCCAGCAGAAAGCTATGGCCTCTCTAAGCTCTGCAACCACCATGGCTAATACAGCTTTCCAGACAGAGCTCCAGTGGGAAAATGCAGACACCCAGGTGTCTGAGAATTTATCTTTTTCATTGACTGCATTTTTCCTGTGGACAAAATATCTTTCTGTTTTGTGTTGGTTTTTTTTTTCAGACCCAAAAAACCCACATGTATACTCTCTGAAACACAGTATTTGTGTTTAAAAAAAGCTCTAAACCCAGTCAATTCTCTCACCCCAGTTAATGTCTGAGAAGAAATAAAAACATGACTATTTGAAATTTCCTCCAAATTATTATTTTAGTAAAGGCACATTCAAAAATGCTCACAATAGTTTAGGAAACAAACAAAAAGAATACTCCATGTGAATGGGTGTGTATGTGTGAGGGATATGTGTAGTCAATCAAGAGTAAGAGAACCATAGTCATGGTCACCATGCTTTCCGCTTATTTATTTATAGAAACCCATATGTTTATACAGCAGTTTTGGTACAAATCTGTCTGAAGACAGCAAAGTAGTCTCTTTTTATTCTTTGCAGGAATCAAACTTATCAGTTGTAACCATAGTTGTCAACTTCTATGTTGCCCTTCACATCTCACTGGTCAGCTAACAGTAATCAAGACACATTACTCACATAAGGCTCAATCCTAATTACTCTTCTCAGCCTACAATATAAACAATCAGAGATGCATGATCTGAATGCTGACTCACTTTTTAAGCTTTCTAGGTTTCCTCAAGCTTCTCTACAGACTGATCTACAAATATACTAAATAGCATATTTAGTTGATACACCAGTTGATACACAGCTGGTAAACCAGACTGATTATAATAAAAGTATACTGGGCTCTAGAGCCTTTATTTAGACTGCAGAACACACTATTTCCAAATTGATTCATGAATTATTTATTGAAATACAGAGGTTTTTTTCTTGCTTACAAAAGGATTCAACAGTGAATTAGATGGCTCTTAAATCACAGTATATTCAAAAATGCAAAAAGCATATGTGTACCTCATCCAGAATCTTGCTACTGGATACCAGAATCTGACCTGTAAGAGGCAGATTTTTCATATTTTTCCACTGTTGAGTTGTCATATTTACCTCTCACTCTGGTCACTTGAATGTTTTCTGTGAATTTCAAGGTTTCGATTCTGTTTGAAAATTTCATCAGGGAAGTGATAATTTTCTCACTGTCTGTATTAATTGAATTGGTCACTAGTGGGGTCCCGCAGGGCTCTGTCCTAGGCCCAATCATCTTCAACATCTTCATTAATGACTTGGCTATAGGACTCGAAGGAATTCTAAGCAAGTTTGCTGATGATACAAAATTGGGTGGAGCTGTTGGCCTTGCCAGGCCCTGCAGGGAGACCTTGACAAGTTAGAGAGATGGGCGGTCACCAGCCACATGAAGTTTAACAAGGGCAAGTGCTGGATTCTGCACCTGGGATGGAGCAACCTCGGTGGTAAGTACAGGCTAGGGAAGGAGTGGCTAGAGAGCAGTGTGGGAGAGAGGGACCTGATAGTCTTGGTTAATGGCAAAATGAATATGAACCAGCAGTGTGCCCTGGCAGCCAGAAGGGCATACTGTGTCCTGGGCTGCATCAAGTATAATGTTGCCAGACAGTCCTGCTCTACTCCAGACTGGTGCAGCTTCACCTTGAGTACTGTATGCAGTTTTGGGCACCACAATTTGGAGAGTGTCCAAAGAAGACCCACGGAGATGATGAAGGATTTGGACGGGATGACTTACGAGAATCACGAGAATCAGAGAATTGCTAGAGTTGGAAGGGACCTCTAGAGATCATCTAGTCCAACTCTTCCACTGAAGTAGGATAATCTAGAGCACTTTACACAGGACTGTATCCAGGAAGGTTTTGAATCTCTCCAGAGATGGAGACTCCACAACCTCCCTGGGCAGCCTATTCCAGTGCTCCATCGCCCTCACTGTGAAGAAGTTTTTCCTGATATTTAAATGGAACTTCTTATGTTCCAACTTGTACCCATGGCTGAGGTCACTTGGATTATTCAGTTTGGAGAAGAGGAAGCTGAGGAGTGACCTCATTGCAGTCTATGGATTCCTTAGGACAGGAAGAGATAGGGCAGTATTGACCTCTTCACTCCTGTGACCAATGACAGGACTTGGGGAAGCGGCAGGAAGCTGAATCATGGGAGGTTTAGGTTAGATATTAGGAAAAGGTTTTTCACCAAGAGGATGGTCAAGGGCTGGAATAAGCTCCCCAGGGAAGTGGTCACAGCACCAAGCCTGCCTGACTTCAAGAAACATTTGGATTATGCTCTCAGACACATGGTATGATTCTTGCAGTGCTCTACACAGGGACAGGAGTTGGACTCGATGATCCTGATGGATCCCTTCTAACTCAGCATATTCTATGATTCTATACCTTGATAAATTTGAAAACCTTCTCATATACCTATAAACAAAGACATAAGAATGGCTGTGATACTTGGTTTACTGAAACAGGAGAGATTTCTTCTTGGCCATTCTGGGCTGAATGTACACTGCATTATTATGAAAGGTCATCAACCTTTATTCTGATCAGTACTTATTAGGAAATAATCTGGAAATCCTGAGTGTTGTGAAAAGAAGTTTTTTAATGAACTTTTATGGTATTAGTGCTAGATGGTAAAAATCAGACTTCCTGGGTTTCACCACCACTGAAAAGACAGACAAAAAAGGAAATGAAGGAAGATGGAATTATGGGTAATGATTTTTAAGTTACATTTTGTATGTACTCCATAAATTCTTTCAGGTTTTGTTTTTTTTTGTTTTTGTTTTTTTTTTGAATTAAAAATAAAATCTCAAGAGAAAGAAAGCAAGGATTATAGGAGAGGAATGAACTGACATAGTTTGTTCTTTGGAGAAAATGACAAATGTAAAGCATGATGAGACTCTGAGAAATAATGTTTACAGAATGATACTTCAGTTCTGTAAACATCCATCAAAACCAAAATAATGCTGATATAAAGCTGAAATATTCAGCAGCCGTGTGTCATATTTTAAAAGGAAACAGAAATTTCTGTAGAAATGTGGATTTCCAGACTAAGACAGTTAAGAATTTCTGAGGAAAGAAGCTGCCTATCATTGTTTACACTGCATTCAAAAGATAAATTGTTTGCAATTCTACCTTTTTTTTTTTTTTTTTCTAATAAAGATTAAAGAGAGCACACTAGCCTAGTGATTTCTTCTCTCAGTGGAATCAGTTTTACAAACTAAAACAGTAACAGAAACTCTTTATTGACTTCAATAGGTTTTCCAGGAATCTTGTAATGCGTGTAGAAAAAAAAATAATGAATCAATCATAGAATGTGTGGGGTTAGAAAGGACCTTTAAAGGTCATCTAGTTCAGCGTGCTCTGCAGTGTGCAGGGACCTTTTTAACTAGGTAAGGTTGTTCAGTGCCTCATCAAGCCTGACCTGAAATGTTTCCAGGGATGGGGTGTCCACCATCTCTCTAGGTAACCTGTTCTGGTGCCTCACCACCCTTTTGGAAGGGTGCACCAGTCATCTTGGTATCATCTGCAAACTTACTGAAGGTGTAGCATGAAAGTAGCACATTATTTAACTGAACATTTTCAGTGCCTGAAGGGGGCCTACAGGAAAACTGGGGAGGGACTTTTCACCAGAGGGGGTAGTGATAGGACAAGGGGTATTTGGGTTAGACATCAGGAAGAAATTCTTCACAATGAGGGCAGCAGGGAGCTGGAATAGGTTGCCTTGGGAGGTTGTGAAAGCCCCATCCATGGAGGTGCTTAAGGCCAGGTTGGATGAGGCTTTGTGCAGCCTGGTCTAGTGTGAGGCGTTCCTGCTTATGGCAGGGAGGTTGGAACTAGATGATCTTTAAGGTCCTTTCCAACCTAAACCATTCTATGATTCTATGAAAAATCTTTTTCCTTGAATTTTCTTCTTGGGTTGGCAAAAAACTTGATTCTGCCTTACAGGTGTGAAATGTGAAAGAGGATAGGGTTTTTTTTTGCATTCTTCTGGTGTTCATGTACATGTAGAACTACAGACTCTTAATTGGTTCATGGGGCATATAATTTTTCTTATCAATGACTATGGGAAATTGTCAGGCAGAGAAGACCTCACAACAAAGCTGCCAAGACATAGTCTTCTGGAGAGAAAAGATCAGATGAGAACATAGAAATGGAAGCAAAGGCTTGAGGAGAATCTCCAGTATATGTTTGAAAGCCATGATCCCTGAACTTGAATTTAGCTGGTCAGATTCTTATATCATGCAAGTTACCAAAATAAAAACTGTATTATTTAATGTGGGAAAATTGTTTTCTAGAAAAACGTGTCAAGGTTTAACACTGGGCTGACAATTAAATGAATTACAGTTGCTCTCTATTAACACCTCTACCCTCTCAGAAAGGGAAAGGAAAAAACATATGGGAGAGAGACGGTCAGAAAATAAACTACACAACATTAAAGAAAGCAATAATGAAGGAAAATAAAGTAGTGAAATATGTACATATATATACAAAACAAATACTTAGCTCTTCCCCAATAATGCTCAAGTGACCACTGAGGCTGCAGGGCAGTCCCTGGGGAAATCCTGGACTCAACTTTTGGACTCAGCAGCAGATGGGAACTGGATTCAGGAATGAGCAGATTCAAGAACACATTGATCAAAGAGATATGAATGATGGAGTCCTCTCAGGATGCCAGCCATGGAGAAGGAGAGCTTAACCCTTGTTATTCCTCAGCTTCAGACTGAGTATGATGTATATGGGATGAAATACTTAATTTGGTCAATTCTGATCACCTGTCAGGTCTACTCCTCCCCATAGGAAGGCAGCAGGTGTCAACCCTTTTCCACCTTCTCATTTCTGGCACATAAGATGTTTAGCAGAACCAATGAGAGAACTTGGGTTCTGTTGAAATAAATATAAGCAAGAGCCTTTCTGTAAACCATTTGCTAGCAGTAACTATAAACATCTAGTTGTCTCTGACAGTGCTACCAGTGATTCTTGAGTGTAAGTTTAGGGCATAATACAGAACTATATATCTGTAAGATTTGCTTTAAACACATAATTTGAGAAAGTAATGTGATCTATTTTATGAAATTGTTTCTTAATTTAGATTAAAAAATTCATTTGCAGGGTTGTCTAAATGGCTTAGAAATATGGTGTAAGCATTTTCCAAGTTGATATCTAATCTTCTGAAAGTAATTCATAAATCTGGCTACTAATAATTTGAGGGTAGCTCTCCTTTCTTATCTTGTACTTGACAACATGCTTGGGACCATTTCCATTTGTTTCTAAGGCCTGTCAAATGTATTATTAGATTTCGATCCCTCTGCTTTAGGTGATATTTCAGCAAGCCATTTCAAGCCGTTTAGGGCTATCCTTCCTCTTTATCTTGAAAGAATGAAAACAATTTTTATGTGCTACAGGTAATATATTTCCACTGTGATAACTATGTTGTAGGATGTGAAGAAGATGCTTAAATGTTTCCTGAAGCACGTAATATACATAAAGATGTAACTATTAGATGCATTACTGATTAAATGCATAGATTACAGAATTTCTCTTTCCACTAGTGTTAGGGCTGGAGTAGTTGAGTCTTTCAAAAAAAGTCCAAATGCTGCCATTAGGTACATGGTAGGAACACTGACAAACCTATACAATTTGTGCAACTGCATACCATATTTCCAGTGAGTTTGGTATGGTTTTGGAAACCTGTGGCTTCTTCTAAATAGGAAAACTATTGCTACAGTGCATCAGAAATATATTTCTGTGATGTAGGAATAAAGCCTGAACAGGAGCTGTATGATCACTCTAAAAACTGAGACCCCAGGATATACTCAAGATGGGTGATCCTGTGAAACAATTAATATCAAAAACAGTGAAGATTTTGCTTCCTTATATTTTTTTCTACCTCCAGGTTATAAAGGCTGACTTGGCTGGGGAGGTAACATGTGCAGATGAATTTGATTGCTTTTGTACAGCTGTAAAAGAGGTCGAATCTGTGACATGGTCCAGTTTCTTTCTGTTTATGGCTGCCATTGTCCATTACTGTTTCACTGGAGGAGGGTCTAATTTAAAATATTTTGCTCCCCATCCTTTGCAAGATTTTATGAGACCCTCAGGTGTGCTGATACAGCTGTATGATGTTGCCTTAAACCAGACAAGTGAGACAAGCCATTTTAAAACACACTACAATTTATTTATTTTTTTTATTATTATTTATTTCAAGGATCATTTCAGGAAATGTAGGTTATAGTACAGTGACACAAAAATGGAATTGAACAGGGATGGTAATCTTTCCTGGGAAATAAGCAAGTGTGGGAACAGAAGAGGCAGAACCATGATAATTTGCAACTGCTGCTGATAGGCTACTAACACAAAGCCCTGATTTTATCAAGAAGACAGACTTTTTTTTCCCATAAAATTAATTCTTAACTCGTTTTACTGCTCATAAAAGAATATACTTTGATAGTGTTCTACACTGAGAGTCATGGATGATTTTGTCTGTTTTAAGAACTATGAGGAAAAACACATTTGTTTTTTTCAAGTCTGAATGTTCTCTGGCTGGCAATAAACTACAATCCACCTCTTCCTCTAAGCAAAAAGAAAATGTAACACTGCTCATATAACAATTCTCTTTCTGAATTGCTTTCTCAGATAGAATAAATCAACAAATACTGGCCCATCAAAGTCATTGGTACTATTTTAGCTTACATTAGCTGAAAATGTGGTGCACTTTTACAGTGAACCTTTTCTTTATGCTATTCAACTCTGTCTTCGCTGAGTTCTTTTTATCTCCCTTTCCACTGCACAGCTTCACTAAAGACTTGTTTATACACAAAAAACCTTCCACTGTTAATAGTCTCTTCTTTCTTCTCCCTGAGCCCTTTAGAAGTGCTTTTCTGTGATTTTTTTTTTTTTACATATTCTTATGATATGAAAATATTCTATTCTGACCCCATTCCTTCTTTTTCCTGTTAATTTTAGTGGAGAAAAACAGGACTGTTTTATATATCCTTTCCATATGTTTCTATTGTTTGGCTAAAATGACAGCTCAGCTCTGGATACCTTAAGAATACTGTAATTTTCCCAATGAGTATATCCTAAGTTTCTGTATTTTACATTTCTTAGCAATATTGTTCAACAAAGTAAAACTGAACTGTTAACTCAGATGGTTCTTTGAACAGGATGTTGTGGAAATGTTAAACACAATAAAAAATCCAGTGGCAGATAGTTCTTTCAGGCATTTAAATTAGGGAACCATTTCATGTGATGTACTGTTTTGGTTCTGGCATGGTTTAGGTAGCAAGGGAGGGGCCCCAGGAGTGGATCCTGTACTAAAAGCTCCCGTGGCTGAGCCATTAGAGAGACAACAGATGCAGTTAATATATGAAAAAAATTTATATAGGACCCAAGGACAGAGAAAGCAAGGGAGAAGAGCTGAGCTGGAGAGGTGAGAGCAATGCCAGATCAGAGATCCCAAGGCTGGTGAGGAAGAAGGGGGAAGGAGGTGCCTGAGCAGAAGTTCACCCGTAACCTATGGAAAGATGGCAGGCTGTCACCCTTCATTCATGGAGGAACGTGGTGGAGCATCCCCTGAGGGCACCAGAAAGGGCAAATGTGGACCTGCAGTCCATGGACTTGGATCAAGTGCACCCTCAGCAAGTTTGCTAATGACACCAAACTGTGTGGTGAAGTCAAAACACTGGAGGGAAGGGATGCCATCCAGAGGGGCCTGGACAGGCTTGAGAGGCAGGCTTGTGCAAACTGCCTGAAGTTCAACAAGGACAGGTGCAAGGTTCTGCACCTGGGTTGGGGCAATGCAAGCACAAATACAGGCTAGATAGAGAATGGATGAAAAATTGTCCAGAGGAGGACTTAGGGATGATGGTGAAAGAGAAGCTCAACATGAGCTGTCAATGTGCATTTGCAGCCCAGAAAGCTAACCGTGTCCTGGGCTGCATCAAAAGACATCAAGGGAGGTGATTCATTTCCTTTACTCAGCTCTCATGAGACTCCACCTGGAGAACTGTGTCAAGTTCTGGAGTCCCCAACACAAGAAGGACATGGAGCTCCTGAGAAAAGTCCAGAGGATTGCTACAAAGATGATCCAAGGGCTGGAGCACCTCTCCTATAAAGAAAGGTGGAGAGAGTTTGGGCTGTTCAGCCTGGAGAAGAGAAGGCTCTGGGGGCACCTCATAGCGGTCTTCCAATATCTGAAGGGGGCCTACAGGATAGCTGGGGAGGGACATTTTACAAGGGCTTGTAGTAATGGGGCAAGGGGTAATGTATTATAAGTGGAAGGAAATTCTTCAGTGTGAGGGTGGTGAGACACTGGAACAGGTTGGCCGGGGAAGCTGTGGAAGCCTCATCCCTGGAAATGTTCAAGGACAGGTTGGAGCAACCTAATCTAGTGAGATCTTGTTTCTTCCTTCCTTTATTTATGTGTATCTATATGTAAAAGTACATATATATGTGTATACAAATATGTCTGAAACATTCTTTGATTATTCCAGAGTTCCACATTTCAGCTGAATAAGTGGGAAAAACTTGGTACAAACTGAATGAGTCTCTTTAATACAAGAGTCTGAATATAGCTTCTTGCTTAATGTGGACCTTAAAATAAAATTTAGGTGTATTCTGTCAGTATGTTACAATACAATCACTTCTAAGGCCATACTTAATATATAGTAGCAGTTACGTGAAGTTTCTTATATAAAACTCTCTTTCCAGTCACTGGCTTTTTGTTAACTGAAAGGAACTACATTTTTTTCATTACACAATTAGCTGTTTATGTTGTTTAATTATTTGGGCGATTTCACTGAAATAACAGTATTTTCCTACTTGGTAATAAGGTGTTCAGACCTTTCAGAGCTATAACAAAGATAATTTAATAACTAGACATCCATTTCCTTCATTCATCATTTTCTATAACCTGGTCTTCCTCTCCCAGCTTGCTCCAGATGTGACAGAGACCTGCAGTTCTTGAAGTGGTTGCAGTGACAGCTGACAGGGATCAGGTGATTTTATTCCCCTTTGAGAAGCAGGTTGAGGAGAATGAGAAAGGAGTAGGTGTTTTACATGGTCTGGTTATACTGAATAAAACATTGATACAGTATAGACAATTTGTAAAAGTTTTACACCATTTACAGCAAAAGTTTATTAACATCAATATGTGTAAAATTTATTTATCAGTCTCTGGGATTTTTATAATTGACTTCTACAATTTATCAATCTACTGAAAAATCTATAAGACACATGACTCAGTGACACACCAGATGAAAAATCTTCTTAGTGGAGTCACTTACATTTCAGTTATATTCTCTCTTGATAAACTAAACAGGCAATATGGCTTACGTGTGTTGATTGAAGTTTTTACAAGAGTATATAGCTAAATGTAAAAGCATATATGTATATAACCGTGTATAACCATATATTATTGTATGTAACTAATTTATCTATGTAGAAATACTCACTCGCAAAGATCCCAGGTGTATGGCATCATATCTGTATTACTACTTTATCTTTAGCATACATCAATTTATCATAGAATCATGTAAGTTAGAAAAAACCTTTAAGGTTATGACAGGGGAATTTAGGTTATGGTTGGACTTGATGATCTTCAAGATCCCTTCCAACAAGGATGATTCTATGATTATCAAATTCAGCTTCATAAAAAAATTTCCACAGTTTTTTCCTCTCTGAATTTTCAGAATTTTGCTTTGCGCTTGTGAACTCATGCACTCAGATAAATACTTACTCGAAGTAAGAATTTCACTTGATTTCAGATGAAACTATGTGAGAACTAATATTCCACATGAAGCTGAAGGGTCTTGAGAACAAGTCTTTCGGGGAGCAGCTGAGGGAACTGGGATTACTTAGCCTGGAGAAAAGGAGGCTGAGGGGAGACCTTATGACTCTCTACAATTGCTTGAAAGGAGGTTGTAGTGAGATGGGGGTTGGTCTCTTATCCTAGGTAACAAGCTATGGAATGAGAGGAAATGGCCTCAAGTTGCTCCAGGGAAGGTTTAAACTGGATATTAGGAACAATGTCTCTTCACTGAAAGGGTTGTCAAGCATTGGAACAGCCTGCCCAGGGAAGCGGTGGAGTCGCCATCCCTGGAGGTATTTAAGTCCCATATTTCTCTGGTCACAGGTATAGTGAGCATAGCATAAATAATACAATGTTAATAATTCTTTTAGTTTATTTTTGGCTCCCAACATGAGGCACATATTGATAAACTGGAGTGAGTTCAGCAGAGGGCCACTAGAATATGATACTGGACCACTAGGTTACAGAATAGAATAGGAATAGGATACAGAGTCACATTAGTCAGTTCTATCAAACCAAAGGTGTTTTCCCCATATCCACTTAACTAACTGGGATGTATGGTTTTCCCATACCATCCCCCCATAAACCTAGGAGAGTGATAAAGTGGTAAAAACACAAAAAACAAAGTGCCCTTGGGAAAAATCACTGTCTTAAGGTAACCAATGAACTAGTTTTCATACAGATTTATATTAATAGGAGATTGGAGGTCAGTTTGTATGCATATGGATAAGCATGTTAAGCAGCAGTTAGAGAGAGGGATTTTTTTAAGTATTAATTTAAAAAACCCATATACTTCAGATTCTTAAGCATGGTTTCCTTGGTCATTTCCAGAAATGTGATGCTGCTCAGTAAAAAAAAAAGTTAAAGAACTTGAGTTCTATTTCTAAAGGTAAATAAATCTTGCTGATGCTCTGTAAAGCCTAATTTCCAAAGATAATTTTCCCTTAAAAACAAGCAATGAAGACTTTTTGAAAAAAAAAATAAAATAAAATTGCCTTGCATTGAAAATATTATCCTTAACTTTTTTCTTAATATTCACTTTATACCAGCATTTCAGAATGTTTTTGGCTAATAAACAATCCCTTATAAAGTGTCTAATAGCAATGGTTAAGTTCTTTGCTTGCATTTGTATTTGCCTTCAACATTTTCTTTAATCACATTTACTATTTTGAGAAGCCAGATAGAAATGGGCCTGTTGTTTTCCTTTAAACTTCATCTAGTATTTTTCATTATGCTCTTTCTTTTGATCCTTTAAACTGTGTGTACTTTTATGAAGGCATAAAAATTTCTGTCTTTAGAATTATCACTAGAGCTGTGACAAAAGTTTGCCTAAAAGAATGCTATTGTTTGAAAAATCTCTGAGCTTCCAGATATGGAGTGATCTTACATAAACACAATAGAAAATTTCTGAGAACAATATTAATTAGTAACTGGCTAAATTATGCTGTAAGATTAGACAAGAACATCTGTAGTTGCACAGGGCATAAAATATTTCCATGAGCTAACAGACTACATGCTTCTTATTCATGTTTCATACTACTTGATTGCTGTTGAACGATGATAAGTGAATTATGTAATTAAGGCAGAACAATATATACTACCATAAGAGCAACTCCAAAGAGTATTACGTAATGAGACATGAACCCTAGAAAGATGTATTAAGTCATATAGAATCATAGAACAGTTTGAGTTGGAAGGGAACTTAAAGATCATCTAGATCTACCTCCCCCCCTGCACATGCAGGGACACCTCCCACTAGATTAGGTTGCTCAGAGCCCCATCCAACCTGGCCTTGAACATTTCCAGGGATGGGGCTTCCATAGCTTACCTGGGCAACTTTTTCCAGTGTCTCACCACAAAGAATTTCTTCCTAATATCTAACCTAAATCTCCTCTCTTCCAGTTATAATACATTACCCCTTGTCCTCTCACTACAAGCCTTTATAAAAGGTTCCTCCTCAGCTTTCCTGTAGGCCCCCTTCAGATACTGGAAGGTTGCTGTAAGTATTTTGACTATATGTCATCACTGGAGATGTATTTTGACTATATATCATCTGTTAACCTTGGCTGCCAGACACCCAACCAAGACATTGTCTCACTCCCCACCTCAACAGAATGGTGGAGAAAAAAAGATGAAAAAATTTCATGAGCTGAGATTAAAAACTGCTTATCAATTACCATCACAGACAAAACAGGATCGACCTGAAGACGAGTAATTTTATTTTTTGTCAATTAAAAATAGAGTAGGGTAATAAAAAAGATAGACAAAACTAAAACCACCTGTGCTCCATCTTTCTCCTATTCCCAGATTCAATTTCATTCATGACTCTTCTGTGTCTTCCTACCCAAAGCAGCACAGGTGTATGAGGAACGGGGATTGCAGTCACTTCATAACACACCACCTCTGCCATTCCTTCCTCTTCACACTTTCCTCCTGCTCCCTTCCATGAGATACAGCCCTTCAGAAATTCATCCAACGCTGGTCCTTCCCATGGGCTGCAGTTCTTCAAGAATTGCTCCAGTATGGATCGTCTCCATGGGATGCAGTCCTTCTGGAACAGACTGCTCCAGTGTGGGTCCCCCGCAAGCCACAATTCCTGCCAGGAACTTGATCCAGTGTGTGTACTCTACAGAGTGCAGTTTCCTTCAGGGCATTTCTGTCTGCTGCAGGATGGTGTTCTTTACAGCCTTCACTGTAGAAACCTGCTCCACTGTAGCCCTCCATGAGTAGTAGCAGGGGAACCACCAGTATCACCATATTCTTCTCCACGGGCCAAAGGGGAATCTCTGATCTGGAACCTGAAGCACCTCCTCTCCCTCCTTCTTCTCTGATATTAGTGTCTGCAAGGTTTTTTCACTCAGATTTTTCTTCCTTCTCTCACAGCTACTGCACAGCATTTTTTACACTTTATTAAATATGTTTCTAAATTGTTATGATAGAAGTGCCATCAGTTTTGCTGATGGGCTCAGCTTTGTCCAGCTATAGGTCCATTTTAGAGCCAGCTAGAACTTGCTGTGTCCTACACGGGGCAATGCGTTCTGTCTTGTCACAGAGGCCACTTCTGCAGCTCACTTTCCCCCTCCCCCAGTACCAAAACCTTACCATATAAACCAAATATATTTGTCTAGAAAATCTTTTCAAACTTCCAAGTTTCTTACACAATAAAATCTTGTGAACTTATCATCCCACTTTCTAAACTATTGTATAATTTTTTATTTTTGTCATATTAATGTACCATCAATCTGTTATCTGTGAAGAAGATGCTATCTCTAGCATCCACATGATTAAATTTTAGGAAAACTATGAAATACAATACAGATTTATTTTGCTCTGGTTCTGATTGAAAGGTCATCAGATAATCCTAACTGGTGATTTATGCTTTATTTAGTCCAGAAGAATCAC
The DNA here is from genome assembly GCF_000747805.2 of Chaetura pelagica. Taxonomy (NCBI): domain Eukaryota; kingdom Metazoa; phylum Chordata; class Aves; order Apodiformes; family Apodidae; genus Chaetura; species Chaetura pelagica. The sequence continues at coordinate 2,279,999 of NW_009953507.1, read as the reverse complement.
AAGATGTTGACAAAATACTAGAGTATTCAGAACCAAGATTACTTGTATAAAGGCATGAATGTAGTAAAAAATGCATGTTTTTTCAGGAAAAGGCAATTTTAGTTCAGCTGAAGTTAGTAAGAGAATTCTTGAAAATACGATACGAGAAATTTCTGAGCTCAAATAATAGCATGGGAAGCTATTATGGGAAGCTGATGACAGGTAATTCAATGAGGGATAGCTGGATTTCACTAATGGTTAAGTAGGAGTGGTGTGTGAGACTGCAAAACAATCAAGAGATACTTGGAGAGGAGCATTAGGGACCTTCTAGCAAGTACAATCTTGCTAGGTCAAGAGTACCTAGGTAACATCAGTTGAATTATAGAGAACCGAGATCTCCTAAGTAAAAAGTAAATGTTTGATTTCAATATAGATTTAGCAGAACTGGGACTGAATGGGCAAAACATAATTAAGGCAAATTGCTCATTAGGGCAGGGAGGATACAGACAAAAAAATGGGAGTTACAAGGATGACACAAAGGCGGGCCAAGAAATAAGAGAAATGAGTAATATGTGACACAATTGTGAGCACTGTTGTCTGGGTTTATCTGTGGGGCAGTCATGTGATTCACCAGCACATCTGGAGCAGGACAATGAATCAAATATGTTGTTATAACCATACTATGTTAGTCAAATCTAAACCTCCTGTCAGGAGGATGGGGATCAGAGTGGGGTGATGGGCTTCTCTGGACCATGAGAGAATACCTCCATAGGTTTTCAAGACTCCTGGTATCACCATGTCAGTGCAAATTCCAAGTCTCTTAGCATTGACAGCTGTTCACTGCTTCTTTGTTAAGTTTTTTAATTCTGTAGTTAAAATTTTATTATATTTCTATTTTTTTTTAAGATCATTCAATGTAAATAACATTGCAAAAGATTCTAATAAAAAAATTGTATAATGTAGGAAAACAGCATGGGCAGGAGATCATGTAGTCTTACAGCAAAATATATTTATTTACTTACTATTTAAGGTCACCTTTGCACCTTATTTCATACAGTGAGATTTCTAATCCAGAATACCTGCAAGATACAATACTGCAGTGCATGCAAAAGTGAGTTGTATCTCCCTGCTATGAGCTAGCACACACTGCAGTTCCTCCTGCTGTGAGCTACCATTTTGTGTTTTTTAAACCACAGAAAGCAAGGCTGATTTTTTTTTTATTTTTTTTTTTCATACAGATAGTGAAAACTGGCGTTCATAAATAGGTCCTGTTGGATCAATTAATGTGTACTCAGGACACAAGAAATGGAGGCCTATAATGCAAGGGCAATGTTTATTGTTCCATATTGATTTTTCTTTCTATTGATTCATACCATTGATAGTGCTTGCGTTGTGACCTGTTCTCAAGGTAGTGTACAGTGTCAAGATGAAAATGCTTTTTTCTATCCTTGTAAAAACATACTACCTACATTTGAGGTCCTCACAAGAACTACTTTTCCATAGCAAGTTTGCAGCATGTGTGATTTCTCTCAGAGACATAAAGATTTGACCAGAAATTGGTGATAGTTGTCATAATTAACATCCCTTTAATAATATCTTACATTTTGTGCAATACCTTTATTTTTGCAGACTATCAGCCTTCTCTAATACTGAATCTGCCTTTATGTACACTTTTTTAAATAGTACATATATGCCCAGTTCATAGAAAAGATCATGGAATTTTGAGATTAGTCCAAGAAGAAAGGTGGAATTAATGTTTCAAGAGTATTTCTCATATATATATACATATATGTATTTTATATATTTTTTTCAAATTGTTGTCTGTAGAGCTAAATAAAGTTCTGCACTTGTTACCAGTACATAAAGCTTGAAGACATTCAGCATCTGATTGTCTGTCTCTTGTTTCTAACAGAAAATTCATACTTTAAAAAAAATATTTCTGTCTTGGGGTGTTAAGGATATATTTTTCAGTGTGATTTCACTATTAGGTAGAAGAATTTCCCACTATTGTTTCTCAGTTAATTAAACCTCAGTCAGTATATACACTTTTATAAAATAGTGGACTTCTAAAGTCTGTTGTCCTGAGTACTATACCTTTATATACCAGTCTGCTTTTTCAACGTCCTTTTAATAGAGCATTGTTTTTAGAGCACAGCTTTTTAATAAAGCATAGCTTTAATTTAAAGTAGCTGTGTGGCAGTTTTGCAAATGTCCTGTACAAGTATAGCTGTTCAGGAAAAAAACATAGTATGGCTAGGTCAAACGTTTGAGTCTGAACATACATTGCTTTCTGTTTAGTCCCTACTCCCTTCAGCAAACCAAGTTTTTTATGGCTTATTTGGTTTGCATCTTTTTCGTTTCTCCTTCTAGTGGAAACACACCTCAATTCAGAAAATTAATTTAATGTTTCACTTTATTAGAATAAAAAAATCTTATTTTTAAAAATAAGAAAATGAAAACTGGTAATAAGCATTTAAAACTGGTAAGAAAAAAATGAGAAAAAAAAATCACATTTCTTTAGTACAGCTGAAAAGGTATATTTTAAATAACATACACTGTGTGGAACATCAGGGTAAAACCAATCTCTGAGATTCCTGGAATGGGTAGATGATAATGTCTTTCTTCAAGTAATAGACAAGCCAAAAAGGAGAGTTGCTATGATGGACCTTGTTCTCACCAACAGGGAGGCACTGTTGTGGAATGTGAAGCTCAAGGGCAGCTGTGGCTGCAGTAACCATGAGATGATGGAGTCTAAGATTCTTAGAGCAGCAAGAAGGGTGCACAGCAAGGTCTCTGCCCTGGACTTCAGAAGAGAAGACTTTGGCTTCTTCAGTCACCTGATTGGTAGAGTACCATGGAATAAAGCCCTGGAGGTAAAAGAAGCCCAAGAAGGCTGGTTAATATTCAAGGATCACCTCCTCCAAGCTCAGGAGCAAGTTCAAAAAAGACAAAGTCAGGCAAAAAGGTCAAGAGGCCTGCATGGATGAACAAGGAGCACCTGGACAAACTCAGACACAAAAAGGAAGCCCACAGTGGGTCGAAGAACGTGTAGAAGGAATACAGATAAATTTTCTGAGCCACCAGGGATCAGGCTAGGAAACCTAAAGCCCTAGTAGAATTAAATCTGGCCAGTGACCTCAAGGGCAACAAGAAAAGCTTCAAGGGCAAGTTGAATGGGGCTTTAAGCAACCTGGTCTAGTGGAAGGTGTCCCTGCCCATGGCAGGAGGGCTGGAACTAGGTGATCTTACAGGCCCCTTCCAACCCAAGCCATTCTATTACTCTGTGAGTCTATCATTTTATGAATAACAGACTTAGAAGAGAAATTCCTTAAAAAAAAAAAAAGTTACTATAATCTTAACAACATCATTATTATTATAAAACACTTGTTTTTTTATTAATAAGCTTTGATGCCTACATGACTAAGATGTTTTCTATGAATGTTTTACTTTATTTCTGAATAGTGAATAGTGCATAGTGCATATGGTTTCCTTTTGGACATTATGTCTTTTTCCTGATGTCTGCTCCTCTACTGTTGATCTCATTAATGGATTTCTGGCTTATTTTGGATTAATTTTTATTGTAACATAATAGGAAGAAAAACACTTTACTCCTTGTCAGTAGAGAAAATCCTTTTGATGGACTTGATCCAATGCCTCCTGGAGCCAAATTAATTTTTCTCTTCATTAACCTTTCTGTATTCACATTTTATGTGAGTAATGACTACCAAGTGCTAATTTCTAATGAATAACTAATCTTCCCAGTTTAGGAGCAGTTAAATTCCTTTTTCAGCTGCTCCTAAAGTATCTAAATAAGTAAATGTCCTTGATGACACTGGCTTGTATAAAAGTGACATTCCTAATTTATTTGTTTTAATGGGATTAATTTCACCATGGAAACAGTCTTCAACAGACCAAAATGTTGGGTAAAGCATTCAATCTAAAATTACTTGAATTCATTTTGTAATTTTTAATTGAAAAATTAAACAAAAATTATTGTTGATGGGCCATGAACATGCTTTATGAACAATCAAATCTGTACCAATCTGTCAATTGTGTTGCTGTGTCTATCATTATTATTATACTAAAATTTGGGGGCGTTTTGTTTTTTCATTCCATTTTGAGGAAAATTTTCAATGTTCAGAGAGAAAAGTATGTATTTTTTAAAAATCTTTTTCATCTCTCTTCTTTCTCCAATATGATTTTACACTGTCTTTATTTACCTTTGTCCTTTCTGAAACTTGCTCTACTGGAATGGTTGACTTCTCCCTTACTTTATAAGTGCAACAAAGTGAAAGATGCTTATGTCAGTAGATCAGCAAGTATGACAAAATTATTTTTGTCATATCATTTTGTTAACCTAAGCTAAAGACAAGAAATCAAAGGTTACTCCATCTATTGAAGCCATGGATGGAAAAGTCTTTACCCTGTGGGTAGGACCTACCCCAAAACATTAAAACAGGCAGGCTGAGTTTCTTTGTTTTTTCCTGTGTTAATTTTCCCCCATTGCTTTGAGTAGCTTCCTTTCATATTTCTTACTGAGGATCTGGGATTAAAAGTAAACTAGTACTGCTTTATTTTTGATGCTGAAACTCTGCTGGGAATACTTCATCTTTAAGAGTCAAAAAATATCTCTAGCCACTTAAGGTTTCATATCATTCCTATTGTGTCATAAGAATTGTTTACTTCTGTATGGAGAGAAGTTCTTCCAGGTATTCAGGAGGTACCACCAGCAATGCTACAGTCAAGAACTTGTTCTGGGAAAATGGAAATACGTATATAGCTGAAGCTAAAAATTTGCTGTTAATCCAACTAAAGTTTTAACAGTTGAACAATTCAAATTATTTCATACAGAAAATCCATGTATGGATGAAATTTTTATCTCATAAAACCCCTTCCAATGTATGGTGTTCATCTGGTGCTGTGCTTACCCTTCTATCTTGGTTTAGTGGTTAGGGATGTACCAGGGCACTCCATGTCTCAATATGCCTGCCTCAGTTCCCTTTTATGATTCAAGTGCTTTTGTCTCTCAGTTTTGCAGGCACAGGCCTGAAGTGAAAGGTTCCCATGAGAAGGGAAGAGGCCTAGCAAACTCTGAGCTAGTAACAACCTTGAAAGGTATAAACAGAGGGCTAAGTGGATGTGCATAACACCAGCTGCTTTCCAGTGCTGAAGAACACGGAGCTCAGCCGAACCACAACGAGGCCCAAAGCTGAGATAAAGGAATAGAGAACAGATAAACAACAGAGTTTGCTTGGTAAGAACAGGGCCCTCATGTTTTTTTCTACTGTTTTCCTTTTATTCTCCAATGAGAGATGTTAAATGACAGCAGTAAATCCACTTTATTCTATAAAAGCCTGATCCCATTTTTTATTTAAAAAAACCCAAGATCTCCATACACGTTCCCCGGGAAGTTCCTGGACCTTCTCTCCTCATCCCCAGCAGGGATGCCTGCCAGAGAAACTGATTTTTGGGAGTTGCAGTCTGACCAAGTTCATCCAGCTGTGGCCTGACATAGTTGAGAAATATTACTCATTCACTGTCTTTATGAGCAAACTTAACATGAAGTAATCTTCATTTTTAGTTTAGGATTGTAAGATCCTTTAAAAATGATGATTGATATTTTAGGTGTAGTATGGGATTTGATAAGTAAGTTGCCAGCACTTCAATGGTTAACCTTTGTTGTTTGATTTAATTATAAGTAGTAAATTCACTGCTAATATACCCTTTGCATCCTAACTGCACTTCTGTTCTTATCTCCCAGGTTCCCTACATTTTTACTGTACTCATGCCTCTTGCCCAGAATAATTAAAACCCCCAATGTTGTATGCAATAAACTTTGATTACTGCAAATATGCATTATCTGTCATCCATCCTATTCGGGATAATGGCAAATAAAAAAACAAATGACAGAATTGCTATCCATTACCAGCCTTTACCCTCCCAAGGAAAGACAGAAGGGGAATTAAGGAAAAGAGACTTAAAGGATAGAAATTAAAACTGCAACAGATTTACTGGAACAAGGAAAGGACAGTTAACACCAGGGATGAGGAACAAGTATACACATATGCAAAACCCAATCTCGATGATTGCAGAGATTGGTTTCTGAGGGTCCTCTGGGGCAGGGTCAACTTGGGAGAGAGGTCCACTGCTCTTTCCAGCACCTGATGAATTTGGATCCTGCAGAACACATGGCGAGCTAATGAAAAAGCAGGAGCCTGTCGCCTAGACCTCTGGGCACAGAAGCTGCAAGGAAAAAGGAGATGGCTTCCCACCCTTTTGGCTTTTAGAGAGTACAGCAGGAAATGGGAGGGAATTCTGACACCTTTTTTCTCTGCCTCTCCCTGATCCTTCAGGGTCCTAAAGACCCTCTCTCTAGGTCCTTGTATCAGTACCATGAAATTAGCCTGACCCATTCAAAATTTAACACCTTCCAGTGTTTCTTGAGGTTTGAAGGTGATGGTACCTGCCTTCTCAAGAAGAGCAGAGGAGGAGTTTTTGATAAATCACCATCATCCTGCGTTCTTCACCAGAAACAGTGCGATTCAGAGCTACTCGGTCCTGGAATCACCTTGAGTTTATTTTAATGTGTCATCTTGGGCAGCAGATTCAGCACCCTGGAGGCTCTTGTTTGCTGGGTAGTGACTTCCTGGGATTACCAGACCCTTCCCATCGAAGTACTGGTAGAGCTCAGGCTCAGGCAGGGGAGACAACAAGCACTTGACCCTGAGGCAGGAGCTAAAAATCAGCCCACCTCCAGCCAAGATGAGCTCGGGTCAGCACTGAGACCTGTGATCTCAAGTCAAGCAGAGTCCAAGACTTTTCACTAGGAACAGCAAAAATAATATTTATAGGCTCTGCTGTATCAATATCGTGATGGAAACACTACGATAGTCTATTCTTCCTTCAAAATGATGCATAAATATGTGGTAACTATGTCAAATTTTTACATTGAACCACAAAGTACCCACAATATCATGAAAGACAGTCACATTATTACAAGAGGAAGTCTGGTCTTTTCATCCTTGTGCTTTCTTCACTTACTAAGATATCTTTGTTTCCTTCCTGCTAGGATAACCACTGGCCTCTGGGTATCTGTTTATGTTAAAGCTTATGAATGTGTTAAAGATTCATTTTGTTTTGTGCTTGAGAAAGTCTGAAAGAGGCTAGAAAGGATCATGAAACAATAATTGGTTCATGTAAGAAGTTCACTTGCACACATAATTAAATGTCATATTTTGACAAATTCAAATTATTTGACTTCCTAAATATAATTTTAAACAGTTCATTTTTGTCTCCTTGTGATTTCAGTTCATTGGTTAATAGAAACTGGTTCAGAAGACTTAGGTCATCTTTCTGTTAAGCCGTTCTATAAGTGATAACTTGAGTACTGTGAAAGATGTCCTAATAAGGTAATTTTGTTTAAAAATGTGTTCTCAGACTTTTCTAACTCAAATTAGAGAGCAATGTAAACACAAAACACATAGAGTAAGTGACTTATCTTGCAAGGAGAAAAAAAAAATCTGAGGTATACTAAATATTGATTGGCTAATGGTCAATATATTAGATTCTGTGAATTAATTCCATTTTGTCCCTGTGCAATGTCTTGTTTTCTCATAGTCAGCTAATATAACCTTTAGGAAGTCTACATCAGACAAAATCATATCAGGGGGTAAGGCCAAAGCAGTAAGTCTTACTGCCATGGAAAGTAACACAGGCATTATTGTTCACAGTTTTAGGAGAATCACCAGACTTCTAACTATAACTAGAACTGATCAGTCAAATGTAAAAAAAAAAACCTCCAACAAATGAATGAATGAAGTACAAGCACAATAACCTTCACATTCAGAGAACATAAACATTTCACAGTGCAAAAATATAAAGCTCTTTGAGACATTTCTGATGGCTTTGATTTATCATTTTGTGACACACAGATGTGACCATTGTTGGAGGAAGGTAAACAGCCAAAATCCCTTGAGATGTCAATAAACCTGACAGAATTCATAAGGACTAGAGTTCTTATTTTCTCATATCCTAACATTGATTACAAATTGAAGGATATATTTAAAGCTTCTAAACTGATCACTCAGAATAAAATTTACAAAAGAATTCTGATTTCAAATACATGTTTTTTCTTTCATAATTTGTTAGCGTTGAATTTCCATGACTAAATATCACATTACATGCCTTTGTTTTCCAGGATTGAGTTTATCATCTTCATAAATACTAAAATCAGAATGAGTTCTTAATTGCAATGAATTATGAGTTTTACAATTACTTGAAGGCAATGCTGCAATCTTGAACTTTTACCCGCCTTAGCCTGTGGAATATTTCACTTCAAAACTTTTAAGCAGACATGAGAAAGAGAAAAACAGGCATACGGAAGAGGAAAAAAACACCCTCAAAGCCAACTATCCAACACGAGAATGAATGCAGTGGTTTACATCCAAAGATTTTGTAAGCATGTGTAAAGATTTCTGATATCAAATAAGTCAATCAACTCTCAGACATGAAAGACATCAAAGGCAAATACTTGAAACATGAACTTCAGTACCAAGGGTATTCAAATATTGGAGCAATACGAAATCAATTGACAGAATATGAGAGCCATGAGATATATTTGTCACTAATATAAATTCTCATTATAGTCTTTTCTGGTGGGCAGGGGAGGCAATTGTCTCACTCCATACTTTTTTTTTCAAGCTAAGTTTCAAAATTAGTCTTCATTAGTAATATGCTAAAAGGCTTCTTGAGCTAGGAGAAATTACAAGTCTGGTAGAACAAGGTAAGTGTAGATCTGAAGATGAAAATCCAGTGAGTTCCAGTCCTGATTTTGTCTTAATGGGGATTCTCATTTTGTGAAATTTATCATTACCATAGTTCCACAAGCATTTCTGAAAGTATTCTGATTTATGGCTGCAAAGGCATGACCTGTTGTATGATGTTAACCAAAACACGCTCTTTGCAATTACAATTCTTGTTCATGTTTGTGAAAGAGGCACCCAAAAATACACAGAAGCTGACTAAGAATGAACATTTATTCCAAGCAACACTATTTAACTCTCCGATAAATAACAAATAATACCACAGATTTGGATGTTGGTCGGGAATACTAAGGCACTACACCACAACCACTTAAGAATTCCTAAGCTTTTTTTAACTAGTCTTAACATAGATAATCTAAACATGGAAAATAATAATAATTATCCCACATGTGCACAGTCACTCAGACAAAGGGAAAGCCTCCCCCTCAGGTACTCAGAATCACTTGCCCAACAGAGACAAGGCTCATTCCAAGATATATCTAGAAGGAATATATCACTCACCAAAGATGAGGTCACTCAATCTCAAGAATTCTCATTAGGTGGCATCCCAACCTAAGGAAGAAGGCTTCCTGGTAGACCTGCTACTACAAGGGAAAACCCAACTGACTTCCCAGTGGAAACTCCATTTTTATAGACTAAGTCAGATCTGACCTATGGTCATTAATTCATTATTCTACCTGGGTAAAGATACCCCATTGGCTGGGGATCCTGTTCATTGTCAGTAGGGGTTAATACTAGAGATCAGTCTCAGCTCCACCCAGTCTGACCTAACAAAGGTTGACCCTAGGAGTTCTTTTGCTATCTCCAGGGAACTTAACAGGTGAAATTTAACCCCCCAGCATCAGCAGCAGTGTGGGAGAGGGGTGCGAGTGTTCTGCCACAATATTTCAGAGATTAGATGTTTTAGAAATGCTTTTCCTAATGGCTCTTACATTTTCTGTCTTCCTCTTGTCTTTCTATGCAATGTCACATTTTCAGTCAAAAACATCACAAAAAGGGCTAGATGTGGCTGCCTTTATATAGACAGATATAGTGGCATGATGCACAATTGTAGATGGCTGAAGTTTTCAGGATAAAGATTAAGAAAGCCAGCAGCAACCTTCATTGCTCAACAGTGTGTATCTGTAGCATAAAGTGCAGCTCTGGTCCAACTCCTGACACATATCAGTATGGCTGTTCCGGAAGACTGCCAAATAGTATTTTAAAATTTTAGTTTCCCTGGCCAGTATAATCTATATGGTAACATCTTTGCAAAGACAAACTCTGTTTGTACTGCTTATATTTAGAAGATGTTCCTCTTTTATTCTATTAATTCTCTGGTGGCTTGTGGAAAAATAAATGGCCCAAGGAATATACAACTAGAGAAGTACCCTGGGAAAGAATGTGATTACTTTTAACTCAGATTTAATTAAAAACTATTGTGAATACTCATGATTATCATAATTCATGAATAAACAGAATCATCGTGAGATTAGTGTTCTAATTATTAAAACAAATCAGAATTGTTGTATGACTTGTATCACTTGTAACCTTTGTAACTGTTCATTTAACTCAGTAGATTTCTTATTGCTTAAAGAGAAAGATATAATTAATTAAGAAAACCTATAGTTAATGTTACCTAACACTTTTTGCTAAGTCTTTCCATCCAATGCCTACAGGCCCAGTGTCTTGGAAATCAAACTATCCAGGACTTTTGTCCCTTACCCCCATCAAGTCTAGTTTAAAGCTCTCTCAACGAGTCCTGCTAACTCCTGGCTAAGAATCCTTTCCCCTTGTTGACAGCTCTATGCCACTGTTTGCTAGCATATCTGGTGCCCTGTAAACATCTCTATGATCAATTACAAAGACAATGAAAGGGCTTCTTCAAATACACTGCAGATAGAACTAACACTAGAGGCAATATAGGCCCACTGCTGAATGAGGTGGGTGCTCTGGTAACAGAGGATATAAAGAAGACAGAGGTACTGAATGCCTTCTTTGCCTCTGTCTTTAATGCTGCAGACTCTCCCCGGGAGCCCCAGATCCCTAAACTTCCAGAAGACGTCAAGATGAAGGAAGAGTTTGCTTTGGTAGATGAGGATTGGGTTAGAGATCAGTTAAGCAATCTGGGCATCCATATATCAATGGGTCCAGATGGAATACACCCACAGGTGCTGAGGGAACAGGCAGAGCTCATTGCTAGGCCACTCTCCACCATCTTTGATAAGTCGTGGGCAACAGGAGAGGTGCCTGAGGACTGGACGATAGCAAATGTCACTGCAGTCTACAAGAAGGGCAAGAAGGAGGACCTGGGAAACTATAGACCGGTCAGTCTCACCTCCATCCCTGGAAAGGTGATGGAACAACTTGTTCTTGGCACTATCTCTAGGCAGGTCAGGGGTGAGGGGGTCATTAAGAGCAGTCAACATGGTTTTACCAAGGGGAAGTCATGTTTGACCAACCTTATAGCCTTCTATGAGGAGGTAACTAGGTGGATAGATGATGGTAGAGCAGTAGGTGTGGTTTATCTCAATTTCAGTAAAGCATTTGACACTGTCTCCCACAGCATCCTTGTAGATAAGCTGAGGAAGTATGGGCTTGATGATCAGGTAGTGAGGTGGATCATGAACTGGTTGACAGGAAGAAGTCAGAGAGTTGTGGTCAATGGGACAAAATCTAGTTGGAGGTCTGTGAATAATGTAGTCCCTCAGGGGTCAGTACTGGGACCGGTGCTTTTCAATATTTTCATCAATGACCTGGATGAAGGAACAGAGTGTTTCCTCAGCAAGTTTGCTGATGACACAAAACTGGGAGGTGTGGCTGATACACCAGAAGGCTGTGCTGCCATTCAGCAAGACCTAGATGGGCTGGAGAGTTGGGCAGGGAGAAACTTGATGAAATTCAACAAGGGCAAGTGTAGAGTCTTGCACCTGGGGAAGAACAACCCCATGTACCAGTAGAGGTTGGGGGCTGACCTGCTGGAGAGCAGTGTAGGTGAAAGGGACCTGGGGGTCCTGGTGGAAAGGAGGATGACCGTGAGCCAGCAATGTGCCCTTGTGGCCAAGAAGGCCAATGGTATCCTGGGGTGTATTAGAAAGGGTATGGTTAGTAGGTCAAGAGAGGTTCTCCTCCCCCTCTACTCTGCCCTGGTGAAGCCGCATCTGGAGTATTTTGTCCAGTTCTGGGCATCTCAGTTCAAGAAGAACAGGGAACTGCTTGAAAGAGTCCAGCACAGAGCCACAATGATTAAAGGAGTGGAACATCTCCCTTATGAGGAAAGACTGAGGGAGTTGGGACTTTTTAGCTTGGAAGAGACTGAAGGGCAATCTCATTGATGTTTAGAAATATGGTAAGGGTGAGTTTCTGGAGGATGGAGTCAGGCTTTTTTCAGTGATGTCCAGTGATAGGACAATGGGCAATGGGTGCATACTGGAACATAGGAGGTTCCACATAAACATCAGAAAAAAGTTCTTTACTGTGAGAGTAACAGAGCACTGAAACAGGCTGCCCAGAGAGGTTGTGGAGTCTCCTTCACTGGAGACATTCAAAACCCGCCTGGACACGTTCCTGTGTGATGTGCTCTAGGTGACCCTGCTCTGGCAGGGGGTTGGACTAGATGAGCTTTTGAGGTCCCTTCCAACCCCTAAAATTCTGTAAGGTATATGCTTACCTCTGACAAATGTATAATTCCAATTTTTAAAAAATAACAGACTTTAAAACTTTTGCATTGATTGCGTGTTAATTTTTAAATGTTACTATGTAAAGTCCAAAAGTAATTTTTGTTCTAGTCAGAGTGTAAATGTTACACATTACTTGCATCGATAGTTGCAGAACAATACAAACATTCCTTTTTCTGTTTATCCAAGCCATCATTCTTTGAAGAATTTTCATCTCAGTCAATTTTCATTTTGTGGCTGGATGAAGAGAACTGCAGGTAAGAGGCTTTCATTAGGAGCACGTCTGATTTAATTAATCTTTAATTATTGTGCAAAACAAATGAAAGGATAGCTTCGATCAGCAAATTCATTTGCAACATTTGTCAACTAGCTGATCTTTATCACCCAACCAGATGACAGCAAATCAAATGCATGCCCCTTTTCAATTCATGAAGCAAATGATTAAAGTGTCCATAAGAATCCCTATCCTAACTAAATCTAATCGTGTGTGAATAATCAGTTCAGATGTGGGATGAATGTGCTATCATATAATCTAGTCCATAACAAAATTGTATTTTGAACTATACTTTCTTTAAAAGACATATTCTTGAGCTCACGACCTCATACGTTTTTAATTCTTCTTCATTCACAGGTAAATAAAAATGTATCATATTATTAAATAATTTTTCCTTGCTTTCACCTCGACCTTTTACATCAACTATAGAGGTTGACTTTTATAACTGTAACACATTACAAACACTGATTAATATCTTATTAAAAATCATTTTAGGTAAACACAAGAATTAATACTGTATTTTACTACAAAGGCTTTATTAGTCTAAACCAAATAGTGGTATTTTCCATTGCAGAGCTTTGATTCTTAAGACTGCTTCTACTTGACTAAATATTTCCTCCACTTAACATGAAGAAAAAGAAATCATAACTGTATTTACTTATTGCAGAATATAAAAAGTACCAAAATCACACATTCTCCTTCAGAACACATTTTTTGACCTCTGCAATTCTTATTTATGACCCCATTGTTTTTTCACTTCAACTTCTAAGATGCCTTGTAGAGAATTAAATAGTGCTGATCTAACACGATGGACAAGCTATTGTTTTTTCTAGTCTAGCCTTAACTTATACCACAGTCTATTTCATTTTTCTTCAGGTATAAATGTATAAAATTAGACTTGTTTTCCCCAGATCTCATCTTAAAAATAGTAGACTGTTGAATTTACCTAACACATTAAAGAGAGAACAAGAACTTTGTAAAAACTTGTATTTAGTTGGTTAACTAAAACCAAAGAACTTACTATTAGGGTCTTGAAATTACTGAAAAGTAAGAAACTTGAAAAGGGAAAAAAAAAATCTTTTCTATGGTGATTCTTTTTCTATACAAGGTGGAAGAGGGAAAATGGGATTCACATAAGAAACCAGATATCAGAACTAAGAAAATTCTATTTCCTTACACATAAACCCTTAGGAAATACAAAATCCTGATATACAATAAAATCCCATTTTTGTTAATATTTGTGTGGTGGTTGTCATTAAATAATAATAATAATCATCATCATCAGTAGTAGCAATGATGATGATGATGATAATAGTAATAACAACAATGATAATCTAGTATGGGTCATCTTTTTAAAATATGCCCTTAGTTGCAGTGCAGTTGTATTAACTATTACTTTCATCCACAGTAATGATATGTTTGGATAAAATGTGTACTCTTCTGAAACAGATGCTGTAGCTATCAATGAAAATGCACCCATCAGATAACAGAAGGGAAATTCTATGTGAATGCACATTGCCATCAGTCAGCTGGCTCCAAGAGCTATGCTAATTTAAACCTTTTCATTACCTGACTTAAATATATTTCAGATGACTATATGCCACTCACAGCCACTGTGTTGGGTCATCTATGAGAAGTCTTATATACATATGTTTAAAAGTAGAGAATGAAACAATGCAAAAAGTCATGTTGTGTCCCTTGGGCAAATATACCAACAGAAGAAAAATTCAAGTTATACTCAACTGTATTATAAAGATGCTTCACTAAACCAAATTAAGGAATTGTTTATTCCCTGCAGTCTGGAACATTATTTTTTTCCCTTCATTCTGATCCAGGCCTTGATTTACATGTAAATGTGAATACGTCTTTAAAACTAAAGATTTACAGATTTTCATTAGTGAAGTATTTAGTGGGACAGTTTGCCACATTTTTTTAAACATCATCTGAAGTGATTTCATTAAATTATTAAGCATGTGGTTTAATTATGCAAACTTTCACATTTCTAACTGAAAAGCAGATGTTTTATTGGAAAACATATTACTTCATGAGAGCTATATCTGGGCACATTATCACAGATTAAAACCTAATGACAGTTTGAAGGCTAAAGGCGTTTGGATGTCAAAACACTTTAAAGATAGATTTATACAATTTTACAAATTAGATAACTTCTGTATTTCATGGGAGAGATGCCATGTTCCCAGAGAGAAATAGGATGAATCAGTGTGCTAAGCATAGGCAGTCCTGGGCATATTCATGGGGTCCCCTGGGCTCTCTTCCACTTCCGGGTTCACTAGAGGTTACAGAGACAGTTTTGACTCCTGGGTCATGGTGTCTTCCCACTTCTCAGACTCTTTCAGGTACTCTTAGTACTCTTAACACACCTTTTTTTGTTTGTTTGGTTGGTTGGTTTTGTTGTTGTTTTCTTGTTGTTGTTGTGACCTATAGGACAAAATCCCATTACTGATTAGCCCATTCAAACTGTACTTTCATTTTCTTACTAGCTGTGCCATTTCTGGCACTCAATCTGTTCTAGACATATCTGGACATATAAGCACTTGTTAGTGATCAAGATGTTGTTTGCATCATTTAAGTATTGATTGTTCTTTGAGCACACCAAATCTATTACTTTGTTTGGTACAGCTGGCTGGTTGTATTTTATCTACTTCTGTGAGAGAAAAAAGTCAGTTAAGGTTTTGACAGTTTAATTGCTACAAACATTGTTCGTTTTTCCTTGTGCAGAAATGTAGCACATAGACAGGTAATACACTTCCAACTGCTTCCATCCTTCACAAAGGTTTTCTGAGACAGAAATGGATGAGTCACTTGTGATTGTTATTCTCTAACTCAATGGGACATATGTACATATATCTGTTCTCAACAGAGAGTGAAAATGGAATTAATTTCTGTTCACTTCTCAAAAATAAAGTGAGACCTTCACAAAACTTGCATGGATTTTATGTGAACTGACAGGGAAAGCAAAGCAAGTTGTACAAGAACACTTTACAAGTGTTTGGAGAGAGAGATATTCTTTGAAACGGTGGACAAACTAACAACTGCTCGGAGAAACCATGAACACCATTTGCATGTAGCACAGACACCCAACAGCCTGCAAACAACTACATTATTCCATGTATCATCTTTCCCTTAGATCAGAGTATTTTGAGGCAGTCAGATATTATCAATATAATTTTGGACACTAAGATAAAAATCTTTCCTCACCTGAAAAGGAAGACTGAAGATTGTTTTTACCTTTTACCTACAACAGATAAAGGTTCAAATTTTCCTAACAAAGAAAGCAATTTTTCAACAAAGAGCTGAATACTTGAGTTACTGCAATGAGACCTACAGTGAGGCCATCTCCTACAGAAAACCAGGAAATTGTTCTCCCCTGTGGCTCCTTTCCTCAGTGCTCTGTTCAGAGGAGACAAATCCCTTGCTCTTTAACATTTATCTGAAAATGAGCTCAGCTGGAGAAGCTGATTTTCACAGCCCAGGGCAGTCCTGACCTGTGCTGTTTCAATTACAAAACATATTCATAACTGCTAGTATGTACAAAGTAGGTTTTCGTACTGATAAGCACTAATTAGAAATAAGCAAATTCTTCATATTCTTTCAAGACCTATAGACACTGGAAATGATTGTGTGGAACTTCATACAGGGGTATCTCTAGATTTGCAATTTCGTGTTCTGGTACAATGGAAAAATAAAAGCAGCATACAAATGATTGCTTTATATTGCCACTTTTACTTCTGCATAAAAGCTACAAGTGAGCAATAAGAGGAACAGGAAAATTATGCTTAGCATATGCAAAATTGTTCAGAAACCGTGCATTATATTCTTAAGAAAGATTTAAAAACCTGACTTCTTTAGCAGTCAAATTGTTTCTAAACTTTACTGTCTTTAGATAAATGGTATTCAAATATTTAAAACTAGATATGTCTAAAAAGGCAGTAATTTAAATATTCCTTAAAAGCAATTATTTTGTATTCCTTAAAAAAAAACACTCTAAAAAGCTCTAAGTTACTTCCCCCCCCCAGTTTTTCTAGTCTTTACTCAAAATTAGTTTATGTGGTAATTTAATTTGAAAGCTTTTTGGACTAACTCATGTATAAGCAAAGTGGCATCTATTTTGTGATTTTATTTGAAGTTTAATTCTGTGTGTTTAATTTCCTGTTTAAAATTTCACTTACTGTACAAATTATTTTGTTTTGGTTTGTGTGTTTGTGTTTTGGTTTGGTTTTTTTTGGTAAAGATTTTAGGGTTTACTTTTTAAAATAGATTTATATGTCCCATGAGGCAGAGCATAAAGCCATGGACATGCTATATTAAAAAAAACCCAAAACATAAATGTACCAAGTGTAACTTCTAGAAGTCCTTTTTAATAGTTTGTGAGACATTCTAAAGATTTTCAGGGTCTAACACATAGTTTGTGAAGAGTTGCAGTTATTATGGAATATCCCTTTGGTCAGTTCAGGTATTGCCTTGAAAATTTGTTCCCATCCCAGCACACTTCTTGAAGGGGCAGGGGAAGTGGAGTGAGAAAAAGGGAAGCCTTGACAACGACAAGCACTGCTTAGCAATAGACAAACTTTGGTATGTTATCACCAGTGATTTAGTCACAAATCTAGAACTATGAAGAAAGTTAATGTCATTCCAGCCAGACCCAGTATAATCATAATATACTGAAAAATATCTTTTGTAATAAACATCTTCTGTGTATTATTATCAGCAATTAAATCAGTAACAAGTCAGAGTTTATTGTTCGGTTGGCTGTTTTTTTGTTGCTGTTGTTGGGTTTTTTGGTATGAGGTTGATATTTTTGTTTTGTTTTGTATTTTTCTAAGAAAGACAAGAAAAAACTGATACATTCCACTACCCAACATTAAGTGTTCTTCTATTCATATTGCCAGGTTTATTGATACATTGTAATTATTCCATCAGATTACATCAACTAAAATTGCTCTTGAAGATAGCTACAGTAACCAAGTGATGCTTATGAATAAATTATCTACCCTAGAAATAAATAATCAAATATAAAAAGATCCTTGACATGTTCCTCGACAGTAAATAAAATACTATGTGATGATTACACTCTAATTCAATAGAAGCTGAAAACTGATCTATAAAATATTTAACAAACCAATCTGAATGAAACATGCCCAGTCTCACTGGTCATGTGAAAAACTGAATTACTGCCTCTTCAAATTAATAACAAATTCTTTGGTATGCTCTTTTAATCAGAAGGTCATTTAAAAAATGACAGGCAAGAGTTATTTCTATTTGAGCACATATTAGAACTTGCTACCTTGCTGTGTTTATATAAAACTGTGTGCATTGTCCTTGTGTAAGTACTTTTCTCTCTGACCTTTTCAAGCATATAGCAAATAAATCTTCCCTTGACTTTAAAGTGGCTGTCATAACAACACAACAGGATTTTAGACATGTTGACTAAAAATTTCAAAATAGTCTAAACAATCTGAAACATTTTTCTTTGAAATTAATAGATGTTGGTTTGAAACGACTAAACAGCTTTGAAAGTTTCAGTTCATGAATTTCAATGTCTTTTCCAGTTACATTTTCTTATAGTTTTATAAATAAGGAAGTCGTATCATTTTTTATAAAGATGGTATTAAACTGAACCATTGCTGTACAGTAAGAACTCATTTGCTGATATTGTACCCTTTTCAGCAAGGTGTATCTTGTTTTGTTGGTTTGTTTTTTTGTTGTAGTTTTTTGTATTATTTTTTGTTTTATTTATTTCCTCTTAAATTTATTAGAAACTATCTTCTGTTGCAGTTAATTAAAACACACTTCAGGTGTGCCTAGGTAATAATGCAGTCTTACTATGAAAGCCCTTATCTTTACGGAAAAAGATTCCTATTATTTTACTACTAGCCACCAGGACTTTCAACTCAGCTCAGAATCTCAAATTCAGACTGCGTATGTTCTTAACTCTGACTGAAATGAAGTTTATGCTCAGGTTCAGAGATCCCTGTGGTGTGTTGTCTAGAACTGGGACAGAGTCAGGTTTGAACTACCTAGGCAAGCAGTGAGAGAGAGTATAGAGGGAAAAATAATGTCAGATTGGCAATTTGCCTAAGGAAATTCTGAATCTGAAAGATAAAATCAGTTTCTTCTGTGTCTTTGTAGAGCACTCACATCAAAGTTATGCTGCAAGACTGTGCATTCTACCTGTGATCATAAAAAATCTAACCCGAAAGGCAAGACTTCCACTTGACATATCTTTGATCAGAAAAGTCTGAGGTAGTAACGGAGAATAGGATACTATCTATACTGGGACATGCCTGGTGGAATTTATTGCTCTTGTCTTCATGTGTCTGAGTGTGCATGTGATGAGGGGACAGCAGCTTGATGTCACCTACCTCAACCTAAGCAAGGCTTTCAACACTGTCTTCCATGACATCCTCACAACCAAACTTGAGAAGCATGGACTGGATGATTGGGTAGTGAGATGTATTGGGAACTGACTGAAGGACAGAGCCCAGAGAACTGTGGTCAATGGGGCTGAGTCCAGCTGGAGACCTGTGACTAGTAGTGTCTCCCAGGCATCAGTACTTGGTCCAGTCAATATATTCATCAATAACCTGGATGTTTGCAGCATTGGTTTGCTGATGACACAAAACTGAGAGGAGTGGCTGACGTGCCAGAAGTCTGTGCTGCCATCCAGTGTGACCTGGACAGATTGGAGAGCTGGGCAGGAAGATACTTAATAAAGTTCAGTAAGGGCAACTGTGAAGTACCCCACCTGGAGAAGAACAACCCCATTCACCAGTACAGGTTAGGGGCTGACCTGCTGGAAAGCAGCTCTGGAGAAAAAGACCTAGTGGACAACAGGCTGACCATGAGCCAACAATGTGCCCTTGCAGCCAAGAAGGCTAACGCTGTCCTGGGGTGCGTTAAGAAGAGTCTGTCCAGCAGGTCAAGGGAGGTTATCCCCTGCCCGTACTCTGCCCTGATGAAGCCTCACCAAGTGTATTGTGTGCAGTTCTGGGCTCCTCAGCTCAAGAAGGACAAGGAATTGCTGGAGAGAGCCCAGCACAGGGTTACTAAGATGATTAAGGGACCAGAGCATCTGCCCTGTGAGGAAAGGCTAAGAGAGCTGGGTCTGTTTAGCTTAGAGAAAAGGAGGCTGAGGGGGGATCTCATAAATGTTTATAAATATCTAAAGGGTGGATGTCAGGAGGATGGTGTCAGACTCTTCTCAATGGTGTCCAGTGACAGAAAAAGGAGTAATGGTCACAAACTGGTAGACAGGAGATATAACCTGAATATGAGAAAATACTTATTTACTCTGAGGGTAACAGAGCACTGGAACAAACTGCCCAGGGATGTTGTAGAATCTTCATCCCAGGAGACATTCAAAACCCACCTGGACATATTCCTGTGTAATCTGCTCTAAGGGATCCTGTTCTAGCAGAGGGGTTTTACTAGATGATCTCCATAGGTCCCATGCAACCCCTACTATTCTGTGACTCTGTGACTAAGCTAGTAATCCTAAAGTAGGTATTTAAAATAGATCACTCTGAAGAAAACCAAACTCAAGAAAATCAGCACTGTTGAATCATATGAATACTGACTGTCAATAATCTGGCTAATTCAAATTCTGATCTAATTCAGGATGCAAGATGACTGACTCATGAATGCTGCCACGTCTGTAACACAATAACCATTTGGGCAGTCTTTGGTGCCAGGCTTACATCCCTTGAAAGACCTGCTTGAGGAATTGTGCCTTACAACTGTTACAGTATCACTCTGGTTGGAAAAGACCTTCAAGATCATGGAGTCCAACCACTACCCTAACTCTGCATGTCCACCACTAAACCCTGTCCCCTGGCACCACATCTGTCTTTTTAGATGTCTCCAGGAATGGTGCCTCAACCACCTCCTTGGACAGCCTGGATCACCAAGTCCAACTCCCGCACCAGAACAGGACAACCCGAGATTTCACACCATGTTCCTGAGGGCATTGTCCAAATGCTTCTTGAATATTGCCAGGCTTGGTGCCATTACTGCTCCCCTGGGGAGCCTGTTCCAGTGCTCCACCACCCTCTGGGTAAAGAATCTCTTCCTAATGTCCATCCTAAACCTCCACCATTCTATTGGGTCCTATCACTGGTCACCAGAGAGAGGAGGTCAGCGTCTACTCCTCTTCCTTCCCTAATAAGGAAGCAGTAAGCTGCTATGAGGTCTCCTCTGTCTTCTCATCTCCAGGCTGAACAGATCAAGTGACTCTCTGCTCCTCATACGGCTTCTCCTCTAAATCTTTCACCAACTTCGTGGCCCTCCTCTGGACAGTCTTCAGTAGCTTTACATCCTTTTACTATTGTGACGTCCAAAACTGCACACAGTACTCAAGATGGGGCCACACCAGTGTTAGGCACAGCCAAGCCAAAGAAACCCCGATTTGTTTAATTCCATGTTGAAAGTAGTGACAAAATATTGTACATAAAAAAGTTATGTATTACAAGCAATTATTTACATCACAACATAAATACTATGATATACCTTTAGTCGCCAAACAACACGTGCGTAAGGAACTCAAATATTGATCTGCATCAGTCGGAACATTACAGGGTAAAAGATAAAGCTTGTTGTCTTGTGTCAGGGCACTGGTGAGTGCTGGTGGTTCTCTGCAGTCAGGCACTGGGGGCCAAGAGGGCTTCCCATGTGATGTTATGCCAGGGCTTTGCAGCCAGGGCCGGTCCCACCACTGAAAACCAAAGGCAATGAAACAGGCCCTGGACTGGACTCCCTGCTCTGCTGGCCCCCAGGCAGGGCACAGAACAGCAGGCCAGAAGTCGGTTGGGGGCATTGGGAATCTTCATGGAGATGGGCCAAGGCCAGCTAGGATTGGCTCTGTGGCCCTGCTGCAGCATGGGGAAGATGAAAAGGGGACCTAAGCCAAGAGCAAGAGACAATACAGGAGGCTTTTAAGTGTCACTTTCTTTGGTGATGACTAATACAAATCTGTCAGATCCTACCCACAGCATCAATCCCAAACTTGCAAGTATGCCGAATCCTTCACAGCAGACCAAGTAAATCAGTGAAAACTATGAAACTAGTTAGGTTAAGAAAAAGAAACATATCAGATGCAGTTCTGCTGCTGTTGCTACATCTTTGGTTTGTACTGGAAAAGGTATCAGAGTAACTCCAGCAAATCATCTTGTATTCCCAGAAACTGGGAACATGAAAAGTTCATAAATTTAGTATCTGAAGTTCTTCTGTATTCTTCAAGCTTGTAACTGCTTCACTGAACAAAAAACTAAGCATAAGGCTACATAATTTTCAAATTCAAGGGAGTTTCTCTAAATTGATTATATTAATGGTGGGATTTAACTTAACAGGAAGAGTTTCAATGCAAATGGACAAATTACTACAACTACTTCTAATGATCTCCTAAATGGTCAGCAACCTGCCAAAGAATTAAGATTACTTCTATATATATGAAGTTTTATAACAAATCATGTGGTTTACATTGTTTTAAATGAAGGGAAAATTCCCTAGTAGTCTGTAAATCACTTTTTCTTCCTTGATGGCATTCTGTAATGTTGCTGAAGATCCCTTCTGTGGATGACAGGTCTGATTCTCCAGTGTGCTGTTCCTCCTGCAACTAGCTCATTTGCATTTAATTTGCAAAAATATAATGTTCTTAAACTGCTTTTACAGATGTGATTATAGGAGTAGAAAATCAGAGGTGGTTTTGTTGTCTTTTGTTCACCAATATAACAGTATTATTCTGGATTTACTCTGTAGAAATGTAGAATGGGTCTGAATATTTATCTATGTAGTTTTTATACCCCTGCAGCGAAGCTAGCCCCAGAAGAATGGAACTAATGTAGTTCTCTAAATCACTTTAGTTCTACTTTCACCTGTTGTATCAGCTTAGTGGTCAGGTCTAACCAAAATCCAGAGAATAGAATTTCTCTCTATTACTCTCCTCCACCCTCCCAGGAGAAGATAAAAGGGCAATAAAGAAGGGAGATTTAAAAGTTAGAAAGTAAAACTACAACAGGTTTAATAGAACAGGAAAGGGACACTTACACATGGGATAAAGAATAAATATACACAAAACCTGATTTCAGCGATCACTGATGTAAGAGTCCAAACGTTCCTTGCAGCTCAAGAAAAGAGCCCAAGGCTCTTCACAGCACCTGATGGATTTGGATGCTGCAGAGCACATGGTGAGCTGCAAACAGACAGCAGAAGCCTCTCCCCAAGACTCCAAGTGAAGCAAAGCAGCACGGAACAGGAATGGGGGAACTTCTCACCCTCCAGGCTTTTACAGGGCAGGAGATAGGAGGAAATTGTGACTCCTCTCTGTTCTGCCCCCTGGATTCCTCAGGGTTCTAACCATCATCTTTCTAGTCCCTCATATTGATACCATAACCTGTGCCCTCTCAAACTATTATACCTATGTTTACTATGCTTTGCTCTTAAGTGGGAAAAAAAAGTGTTTCATTTAACTTACTTTGGGTAGCGTTCATTCAAATGTATTGACTTCAATGCCTTTGTCCCTTACCCTGCTAGGTGTGGTAAGTAAAAATGAAGATGTTAGGAATACAGTTGAAGCAAACTGGGTATTGGTCTATGACTCAAAGAAGGTAATTCTTCCTTCCATAATTTGTAGCACCTGCTAGTGTTCTAACACTGGACCTCATCACATATACTTTCCACATCATTAATCACAAGCAGAAACCACAGTTTCATGGTAAGTGAAGCAATGCTCTGAAACAGTGTTGCAGATTTAATTTTTTAGAGATTAATTATGTTGAAATATTTTGGCCATATTTGATCCCATTTCTTTTTAAATAACTTGTCTGCAGATTACTGTGGAAGGGAAGAAAGACCAGAGCATCACCTCTTGTCTGAGTTGATCCAATACATACTGCAAATAAAGTCTACAATATGCAGATTTGATATACATGATGCTAGTGATAAAACTCAATAAATTTAGGGTAGAAAGCTACGTGGTATGATCAACAAAATTTACAGTGCAGATGACAAATAAGATCTGTGATAAGGAAAGAACAAAACATTTCTTTCCCAGCTCTTCATATTTGCAAAGCAAGTGAGATCCTTCAGAACTGTATAAAAAAAATCCCACCTTCTGTGTGTATGCATGTAAGGCTAGGTGATAGATTTTTTTGGTTTTTTTTTGTTATTTTTGTATTTTTTATGCCCTCCAACCTGAGTACCTGGCAAACCTGAAATGGCTGTACAGTACTAACCTTAGATAAATGAAAGGAAAAACTACTGGGAAGCCTGATGCAATACTCTCCTTCTGTGAAATGTCCTCTCCTCTCCAAAGGATGAGGATTTCAACTCTAAGAACATTTAAACTCTTGTTGACTGGGAAATATAAAAAAAAAAATGGACTGATGCAGGTATCAGAAAAGGCTATGCAGCCTTTTCCCCTAACTCCTCATGGTTTCGCTGTGTTTGAAATTAGTTTTGATTCTGCTCAGCTGTGAAATGTGGTACCAAACTGCTGTGAAACACAAGCTGTGAGAATGAGCTGTGGCAGCCTCTTCTGTGATCTCTTTCCCCTTTACTTGGAAGCTCAGGTCCTTGCCTCAGGTCCTTGTGTGACTTTTACTGCATCTGTGCCTCTGCCCAGCACTGCACCTTCCTGTCCCTGACCTGGCCTCACTGCTCTGGCTTCCTGGGACTGTTGTCAGACCTGCACTGTCACTCAGAATGTGGCTGACAATCACAGGACTGTTGGCTGACTCTGAGCATTGCCACTGCTCTTCTTGCATGTTGTCACGATCCGGTATTCGGATACGAGGCAATTTTAATAAATAAAGGTGATCCCAAATGGTGAAATTGAGACACAAACGAGGTCAGATGTCATGCACACAACGAACCTTTATTGCAATAACACAACAAAAGCCCTTAGAGTGGATAGGACAGGCAGGAAAACAGAGACAGAAAAGAGAGGAAAAAGCAGAGATAGAGGACAGCAAGCGAGAGCCTAGTTATCACCCACGGTCCTGCAATGTCGTCGGTGGGGAAGAAGTTCCAGGTGGAGAAGTGCTTCAATGCACCCATAGAGTCTCAGATTTTTATACAGTCCCTGCCCACTGCCCCCCCACTTCTCTCCCTGCATAGGGAAAAACCCTTCGGATCTCCTCTGTGATAGCGGGGCAGGGATGATGCCAGGGGCTATGTAGTCTTTGTTTGGCTAATTGATGAGATCAGCCAGTACATCCTGAATGCCACACGTGCAGTCTGTAATGGTGTTCCTTGGTGGTAGAATTGCTGTCACAGCTGCCTGCTGTGATTTTCAGTTCCTGGTTCCCGTTTCCATGCAGACCAGCATAGGTTTGCTGTTCCCTGTCAGTAGAAAACTCATTTGCTGGATCAATGGCTTTGTAGAACACTGAATTTGGATTAAAACAGGGTATGAAATTATGTTGGGGGTTTTTTTCTGATCCCAGACTAATGCAGAAATTACCTACACTACATGCTGAAAGTTCCTACATGTCAAAACAGATGGCAAATTTTCCAAATACACCTCCAATCCTGGGAGATCTATCCCGCTTTTGCTGTTGTGTTCACTTGGAAGCAAAATAAATGGTGCTTCACATATGTCATGCTTGCCTAGCTTAAGGGAATATACTGCTGACCTTACAGGTATTTTCCAAGACAGCAAATATAGGAGAAGCTTGGAAGCCAGGGTTAGGTTTAAATCAGTGTTTTTATTCTATAAACACATCGTGTTTATTTCTATTGTTATATGTAGAAAATTAACAACAAACCACTTTTTCTCCATCAGGAAAAAAAAAACCCAATAGCTTAGTAGACAGCATAGGCTGGATTTTCTTTAACAAATTATTTCAGACATTTATAGCAAAGTTTTAGTTCCAACAGACTGCTTACGAAAAGAATTATGCAGGAGAGCATGGCTGCAAATCCATCTGATGACCGCTGAGTACGTCCCTCACAGATTGTGTTTTCCATTCCAACTGTGTGCCCTACTTCATCAAGAATCTTTTTTCTCAGTATTTCATCCTGCTAGCAATCTATTTGTATGTACAACTAAATATGTATTTAGTCAATGTAAGTCTGATCCCAGAGTTAAATAACATTTTCCTCGCATACACTACAAAAAACTTGGCTTGTGTAAAATGCATATTTATTAGTCTCTCCTTTGTTGCCAAAACAGAGGCCTGTGACACCTATTAATTACAGTTGTATGAATCTGAGTACAGTTAATATTCCTTTTGTTACAAAAGATATAAATATTAATGTGCTTACAAGTATGAACATACCAAAACAGTGTGAATGTTGCATGACCAACAGCAGTAAGCAAGTAATTTAGCAGTATAAAAGTACTTGTTAACAACATGATGGCACTCCTAGTCCCAATGAAAATAAATAAAAAGGAATAAATAAATAGATAAGAATAAACAAATAACTACTCTGTGTCTGACAATAGTGAAATACAAATTCACAATCCATAGATAAAACACCACCACTGGCTACCATTTTAAATTGTGTTCAACACTTGTTGAATGAAATGTGTGATTACTCATTTTCTGAAATATTAACAGGGAATTTTGTGATATATTTAAATAACATAATATTGTTTCTTTTTTTTCCTTTTTTTTGTTTTATTCTTATGCTAAATGAATAAATATGGGTTATTTATTTTTTGGGAGCAAAGATTTACACCCTATAATAGATATGTTGACTACAAAATAAATTATTTTACTAGCACATAAACCATGTTCTTTTTAAGTAAAACAGAACACCAGATTTATTACATTAATTAATACAACAAGTAAAAGGCACTCTTTTTGAAATATTTAAAGAGAATTGCTTTCTTTCTCTCTGTCCTTTTTTAAAAAGTTATTATTTTTTATTTTTAACTTTAGGTATCTGATGTTCCTAAATTAACTTTTAAAGGAAGGTGAAGTCTGAAAAATAGGAGTCATAACTCATTTTGCCAAGCTGATAAAAAATATCCTTATAAATGGAAAGAAACAGCAATAAATTATTACTTTTTGATTGATGGATTGCATTATGTTGTTCAGATACAGAGGGATATAAAATAAATCTAACTGTAATAACTGTTCTGTCAGATAATTTGATTGTAAATGTCATAATTAGAAATATATATACGGCTTATTCCACCAGAAATTTGATTAACACTTTACAGTCCAAGAAAATATGTTATCTATGTACAGTTGAAGACTTTCTGAAATGTAGAATAAGATTAATTAAATATTTTGCCATATAAAGACTGTTGTTTACACTACATATTTTTACTGCAATCAAGGTGAAATGTTAAAAAGCAACCACCTGATTTCAGAGGCTCTCTTGCATATAACTATCTTAAAAATGACAATGTTAAAAACCACTTAAAATCTTTATTGAAAGATTAGTTTATATATTACTCCTCACTGGCTCAGAAAGTGACTGTGGGATTTTTACTGTTATTCCCAAAATTCCCTGTTTGTCACTTAGAGAAACTAAAAGAAAATACTTGAAATTGTGACCCTTATTTTAAATTAACAAGCTCACCAGATTTCTTGGTACTGCAAATTTTTGGTATAAAGATGAAGATTGAACCAGTTTCACATCTGCCAATAGTGACATGACAGCTTTTTTATCTTGTGTACCATCAAGCCAGGGGGGAGTAGTCTTTATCATAAAACTTAAAACAAGAATAGTGTTCTAACTCCATGTATTAACTAGCATTATTTGGCATAGATGCTACCAGATAACTATGCACTTTAATGGCACTGCTTAATTAGAAGATCATTTCTTTCACATTAACTTAAGCTACATTTAAAATTAGAGCTGGTAATTATTTTTACAGTTTTCATAGAATCATGGAATCAGGGATTCCTAGAATTGTTTGGGTTGGAAAGGACCTTTGAAGGTCATCTAGTCCAACCCCCTCGGCAGCGAGCAGGGACTTCTTCAACTTGAGCGGGTTGCTCAGAGCTGTCCAACTTGACTTTGTATGTTTCCAAGGATGGGGCATTACCAGTTTCCTGGGCTGTTTCAGTGTTTCTTCACCTTAATTGCAAATAATTGCTTCTTTATACCTAGTCTAAATCTACCCTCTTTCAGTTTAAAACTATTACTCTTTGTCCCAACAGAACAGGCCTTGATAAACAAGTTTGTCCCCATCTTTATTATAAGTTATATTTAAGTATTGAAAGGCTGCAATAAGATCTCCCCGGAATGTTTTATTCTCCAGGCTTAACAACTGCAACTCTCTCAGCCTTTCTTCATAGGAGAGGTGCTCCACTACTTGATGGAGGGATGGATTTAAGCCTTTTAAAAATATGTCTTAAAAAAAACCAAAAAAACAGTGACTGAAAGCTTTGTTAAAATAATGATTAGTCAACGGATTATACTAATAAAACTTGTTAATACATTATTAAATTAATTAGTAATTATAAGTTATTTTATGAATATTATTCTTTGAGATTTGTTAAAACAAATGAATTGTTTTAAGTAACATTATATGATTATGACATTATATGATTTCTGTTCCTCAGGAAGGTGGTAACCCCTTTGAGACACTTGAAAATCAAACTGACTAAAGTATTTTACAAGTCAGGAATATGTGGAATGAGTCGATCAATGTCTTGCAAACATAGGCCCAAAAAGAAACATTAGAAAAGGACTATTCTTAGTTAGCTAGTTAGTTAGTTAGTTAGTTAGTCACACTGGTCTCCATTTTTTAGAAAATATTGATAATCTTAAGATTGTAGCTTGTGATACAGTGATAGTGTTCTGTCTCAATGTTTCCTATGCTTATGCCTGCTCTTTATTACTGAGTTATGGATTGTTTATGGAGTCTGATGGATACATTTTGCATAGTTCTATCCCTCCCTAAACATAAAGAACACAGACTGATCCTGGGAAGCATTTTGGTAAATTTGGAAATTCAGGTTTTTCTTTCCAGTGGCCTTGACAGAACTTTACAAAACATGATGGCACTACAGTGATGACTTTTCTTAGATTAGTGCTGCACCTCTCTACCAAAGACACCAGAGTTTTAACCTAAACACAGGTGAGAACTGCAATGGATGCTGTACAGTCGCATGCCCTTTTCTGCACACATTTCTGATAGACAAGTGAAAAACAACCTGTTCCCTGACAGGAAGACAAGTATATAGTTTGAAGATGGCAAAGGTATTACCACAAGGATATTCTTGTCACTTTATTTTGTACTTCTTCTATATCTTTAATGAAGTATGTATATAGATGGATATAGTTTATGAGCTTCCATAAAGAAGTGAAATATTAGAAAGAGAGGACTGTAGAGCTACAATGAGGTTGATGATATCAAGATGACACTAGAAGTGGCGTAGGAAGTGTGAAACTGGAGAAGGCTGCAAAGAGGTGTGCAGAGAAGCCAACAGGAAGAGAGCAGCTGATTGAATGCAAAGATGATGCATGAGAGAAAAATAGTTTGGAGTGAGAGGGCTTGGTAAAAGAAAAAAGAAAAACAGCCTGATAAGAAATGTACTCTTTTGCTGGTCTAAGTGAAGCTGAGGACCATGCTGCAAGAGTGTAACACTTCTGCTTTGCCTCTCTCTCTTTTGTCCTCTGCTCTGCTGGAGCAGCAGGCAAGGCAACCACATGGAGAGCTGTACCCTCACACCGTGTGGACTGAAACTGCTAGTTGCTCTGAGGAAATTCAGAATGGAGTTTACACTTAGTTGTTGAGTAGCCCCCGGGAAATGCTTGTTGGCTTCCTAACTGTACTGCTAAAGGTCTCTGCCAAGAGAATCTGAGAAGTCTGACATTCCATTGAGTTGTGTGTACAGGGTTTTTATAATTTGCTAATTGTGAATACTAGAGTCTGGAATCTAAAGATTTGGGGTTTGTGAGCATCTATGTGAATAACACTCAGTCACTCAAATATTGAAGAAGAGCAAATACAAAAGGAAGACATGGAAAGCTGAAGAAAATGCATTGCTAAATGCCCAAGTTTTCAGGTTTATTTTCATTTTTGTTTTGTTCTTAACCCTTCTTTATTCACTAATCTCATGTAATTTTCTAGGAAAGGTTCTCTTTTTTTCCCCTCTAATGCTTGTAGTTTCTTAATATAGGAGGAGGCTAAGGCATGGCTAACAGCATTTTATATAGCTTTCTTTCTCTCCTTCACTCCTCCCCATCCTCTACTTTTTTTTACCTTCTTTTCTTTTTTTTTTTTTTTTTTTTTTTTTTTTAGTTTTTTTTTTTTTGGCCCCAAAAGATTAACAGTGACTATTCTTTTTTTTTTTTTCTTTTTTTTTTTTTTTTTTTTTTTTGGTTACAGTTATTGCTGTCTGAGCCTCAAAGGCTAAAAATCGGTTTTCATCTCATGCATGAAGAATTTTATTCTGATTGATGACAGCTATGGAACCTTTTCTTAGTCACTAAGCTGCACTAATTTGCAAGCTAAAACAATATTAGCAAATTGTTAATGATCCATGAAACTGCTGCAGCAGCCTTAAATGTTATGCTCAAAACTTTCTTACAACTAAAGCAGCTTACCTAAATTCCCACAATGGACACAAGAAAGAGATGGCATTTATTAAAAAAAAACAACACAAACAAACCAACAACAAAAACCAACACAAACAAAAAACAAACAACAAAAAACCCCAACAAATAAACAACAAAAACAACAACAAAAAATACTTGTAGAAGTGACAGTCTTGGCTAATGCAGTACATTAGTGTGAATAATTGGTATTGAGGGTATGTGAACAATTAATATTAAAAACCAGACCTAGTTTGTAGCAGTTGGGATTTAATTTTCATGTTGAGCTAAAGCTGGTGCACACATTTCCTGTCTCTGCTTAATGTCTACTATTTTCTTCTATTTCCATATCTCTGTGGTTGGCTTTTGAAATGAACTGGATTCCTTAAAAAGAAAAATAGAGTCAATTTTGGAAATGATTGCATATTGAATAAATAATAATATGAATAATTTGCATATTGAAATAAAAGTCTTTCTTGTTTTGATTTGGTTTGTTTGATAGATTATTCTATTTTTGCCCTTAATGGAGCCCCATATACTACTTGATTGTTTTGAGAAATTCTGTTGTCTGAGAAATACTCAAGCTGTTCCATATTATCAGAGCATGTAGAGGGCTACTTCTCAGACAAGTCAGAGTATGAAAAAACATACTTTATGTGAAGCAACAAAAGGAGAATGATAAAACAGTATGGCCTTGTTTAGGAGCTGTGTGTCTCACTGAACGTACCAGGAAGAATTTAAACAAAAGTGTTGTGCTATCCCTGGCCACATATAAGCAAGTTATTAAGTATGCATGTGTAAAGCAAGAGCTAAAGCAAATTGTCAATGTATTTCACACATTAAAAAATTAAGCATTATTTTAAAATCAAAGAAGTGCAATGTCAAGACATTCTGAAACACAGAAAAAATGTATCTAATACAAATATATATAAAGAAAAAACAAAGATAACTCTGGATACCTCCACATATTTAAGAATGAATGTTCTATAGGGAGAATCTCATACATGTAAATTTACAATCTGTAAACCACAGTAAATTTCTGTTATTTAATCTTATCCTTTCTACATTAGTGAAATAAGTACTTACAAATGCTTCTGAAGCATGATGAATTATTTTGTGTCAACTATGCTGTATTTCATTGTATGTAGTAATAATGTTTTTATTAATTATGTTATCTTGCAGGAAATTAAAAAGGCTCCCCTGAAGAACTGATGTTTCCTGAACAGAGACAGGGATTGTACCATTCCAGAAGGCAAAGACATCCAAACTGAAACAAGATGAAGCTGAGTGAGTAGAGGACAAGAGCTGATTAAATGTTACTTGTTAATCTAGAAAATCTTTTGTACTGCAACAGTTTTTTAACTGTTGAAACAAATATTTCCAACACAGATTTTTTTTTGTCATCTTCATCTGTAGAATTTGAACGTCATAGTAAAAGTTGTTTTTAGAGTCCTAAATACAATGCATTAGACTTATTTCTCTTGTGTATATTAACAATATGTAGGAATTCTCTTTCATTTCTTTTTTCTTAGTTTTTGTCTAAAACATCAACTTATAAATCATCAGTAGGGTTTGAAGGAATGAACACATATATGAACGTTGAAAACAATGGTATGTTTTATTGCATGTTTTTTCCTATGTAATCTTCTACACTAGTTTATTTCTGTCTACAGTGATGCTGAATGTAAGATAACTTTTATATCACCAATATTTTGGTTTGCTAGAAATAAAATCTCAGCCTACACATCCTAAATTTAACACCATATGACTGCATTTGCTATTTTTCATTAGAGAAGTAGAAATAACTCTACTTTTCAGTTTAACTTTCTGGTTTCATAGTGAAAGTGGGATTTTACTTCTGGAACTCCCTTTATTTTTATGTTTATTACAATCCACCCTTCAAATGTTCAAATACAAATAAAAGAGTATTAGAATGCTTTGTCTTTCACTGAGTGTGAACAAAACTACTCTTAATTGTTATACATTTATGAAGAACAATCAATTTGATTACTTTCTAATTTGTACAACTCCATCTCTGTCTGTGGACTATTTGATTACAAAATATAGTGAAAAATTTTGAAGATTTAAATGAAAAACCTAAAGAAATATTGTTCAAGTTTTCTTTAGGAAGAGAAGGAGGAAAAATGTCAGTGTGTGTCTCGAAATGTTTCTAAGCCAGTCAGCTGCAAGAGAAACTTTACTACACTGAAGTAATGAGAATTCTACCCTCAAGGTTAATAAGACTGATGTTTCAGCTATTAGTATTCATACCTTTCCTGTAAACCTGCTATAGACTAGTAGAAAAAAGAGAGAAATGATGAAGCAACAGACAGTCTGGAAGGAGATGCATAAATGGATGCCATTAGAAGATATGATGCTGAATCATCAGGGCTGTCAGTGTGGCCTTTTTGTCTTAAGTTAGGGAAAGGGTGAATTGCAAAATTCTGTCAAGATTAAAGAATCTTTTGACTTTATATCAAAGTAGATCTTGTTGGTTCCCTGCCAATTCAATTCATGGTGAGGACTTCAGTAGCTACTTGATAATTTTAAGTGTAGTTTCTGGATTAGTTATATTGTTTGAGGGATAGGAAGCTACTCTAGTATTTTACATGAGTAAGGTACTAGATAGGATGGCAGGTAGAAACCTGAAGTTTCAGATCCTTAATGGTATTTGTGCACCTAATAAATACACTGGAAATGGGAATTGGATACCTTTGGGGAGTTGGCCTTGCACTGGGAAAGTTTCCTTTGGCTTTAATGAAGTACTTCATTAACAAAGAGAATAGATTTGGCTAAGTGCTATCCCTTGCAAGCCTGTCATGCTTGGTCAATAAAGCTGAATTGTGGAAGCTGTGTGAATAGGTTGTCTGGTAAGGGAAGACTTTTAAACTTTTGTGAGCATAAAAAAAAATTTAATTTTGTTGGGAAAAAAAAAAAAAAAGGTAGCAAAGGAAGATTAGTAATTTTGAAATATTTCCTCTAATATATCATTTGAAGTCATGTTAAGTCTGGGTTTT
Source organism: Chaetura pelagica (assembly GCF_000747805.2). NCBI lineage: Eukaryota > Metazoa > Chordata > Aves > Apodiformes > Apodidae > Chaetura > Chaetura pelagica. The sequence continues at coordinate 2,246,734 of NW_009953507.1, read as the reverse complement.
CCTATGCAAAATTACTTGTCAAGATCTCTCTGACATGAATCTTGGAAAGTAGCTGTGAATAAGCACTGACACAGCTACGCCAAGAGCATTAAATTATAAATGTCATAAAGGGACATTTCACCAGGACTTTTAGTTTTTGGTTTGTTGTTTGTTTGTTTTTTTTTTAAATATAAATACTGTTGCCACTACATTCTGATTTACAAATCATAAGAGGCCTTGTGGCTTCAGTGTCTTACAACAAAATGTGTTCTGAACTAATATTTTTTTCTTCCCAAAATGAAAATGCTGTTATGTTAACAGAAAAGGATAACAAAACTGGTAGAGTTGCTCAAAAAATCCAACAGCAATGTAACTGTGAGATTTTACTTTAAACTATTATTTACTTTAAACTATTCTCTAAGCTGTTTTTCATTTTCCAGTTTTTGCTTTCATTGAAATGGTAGGAGAATGGGGGAAAAAATATTTTGAAGTACAGTTGTTATCTTTCCTGCATTCTTCAAGATGATAAGAATATAATAAGCCAGTATTATTAAGATAATGATAAGAAACATAGGGCCTACTGGCCAAGTGCTTTTTAGGATACACTTTGCCATTTACTCAGGGAATACTTTTCATGAGTATACTGAAGATGTTATTATCAAAGTTTACAACATACAAAAATACTGTAAATCCAGAAATGCAGTGCTGCTCATAAATACCATTCAGTGAGTTTAACAGTGCATTTGGCAGTAAATGACAATGGGGACCTAATCTCAGGTCATTTTTAAAGACCAGTTTCCTTTTGATTGAATAAAAATTTCTCTTTCTCTCAGCATTTGAAAAGTTACAAAAGAAGTTCTACCAAAAGGCAGCATTCCCCTAAGACCTTGAACTTGCTACTATACAATGCATTGGCTTGATTCCTTTGTTTTCTAGCAGCATAATTTTTTTCTAAGCAAACTATATAACCTGTATGCCTGTCTTTAAAACCTTACAAAGGTTGTAACACTTTACAGAGCCTGGCATCTTTTACGAAATGTTGAGAAAATATCCTTTTTATTTTCAAGGTCTTAAGGTTTCATGAGATGTCTCTTCTAGCTGCCTGACTAGTTTGAACTTCTGAACAAACTCCAGGAGAACATTTATAAAGACTCACCCAGAAATTCCTCAAAAATTTTAAATTTAAAAGAAACTGGGGAGAAAAAAAAAGAAAAAAAAAAGTCTCTTTTTGTTCAGGTAGATACAAAATTTTCTATGTAACTGGGGCTATAATTCCTTGATTTGACAGTACTGTTTATGATAGTAGTGTTTCATTGTGACTAAAATATTGCTTACTAAAGTGCTGCAACACCATCTGTCACTTTGTAAAATTTCTGAATACAAAGCGAATTCTAAAACTTTCTTTAAGCCATAACTCTATGAAAGTATCAAGTTGGTGAGTTTGCTTTATAGATAATTCTGAAAGTATTTAAAAATTAATATTCTATATTTCTAGGTATCAAAGCTTCTTGAGTTTTACTTTGCATTTTTGTGAGGAACGGTCCATTTTCTTTCCCCCACATAAGACTAAACAAAATGTCTTTCAAGCCAGCAAAGCAAGAGTGGAGCCTTTTTACTGATTCAGCCAAGGACGGAATGGAACAGTAAGTCCGCAGCAAGAACACAGCATAAGGGTCATGATAACTGGCAGAAAAATAGACAATAGGTTAAAAGCTGCCTCTGACAGAGTATGTACCTGGCCAGTGCTGATTGGCTAATTCAGACAGTGGTGCTTTCTCGAACAAGTGATCTCTGATCTATAAAAGAGGATAAGATCTACAGGCCTCTGCTCCCTCTGCCTGCCCAGGACAGACCCCGCTGCAGCACCTGAACCTGCCTGAGCGCCGCTCCCGCTGCCCGGAGAAACGGAGGGGGGGGGGCAGCGGCCCTACCAGATAATCCACGGCAAGAACACAGCATAAGGGTCATGATAACTGGCCTGTCACGCATCCCGAAACGGCACATGTACATACACACACACACACACACACACACACACACACACACACACACACACTCTAACTTTCTTACTGAGCTCAACTCCTACCCTTTCACTCCATTGATTTACACCTCTCCTTCGGAGTGTGCCTTTTATAGACCGTAGTGCCTTTGAATCCCTTTTCCAATATATACCTAGCCAACCTCTCCTGAACCTTGATCCCTGAGTTTGTCTTGACCCTTAATAAACCGATTAATTCACAAACTAAACATTGGTCTCAGTAACAATTCGTGAGCGTGGTGGGAGGGTACTCTAATCTACCCTCAGATACGGTCCCGCAGCGGCCGTTCCTCTGAGAGAGGCGAACGCCACGTGTGACCCTCGGGCTCATTCATAAACCTCTCCACACTGAGGGGGGCAGTCGCGGAAACATCCTGACAGCCGGTAGCCCCCCCAGTACCGGCCCGCGACAATTTTGATTTAGGAAAAATTAGCAGGGTTAAGCAGAACTAAGTGAAAAAACTCAATTTGCTGCAAAACGACTTAAAAAATGGAAGTGAGTTCCCTAATCCAGTTTAGTTAAAACCCAGTCACTTCAAGATTACTTTTGAATGTGCTGTTCCAATTATCCACAGAGATATCGATTTTATGAGGACCAAACATTCATGAGATTAATTCAGAAATAAGGTGCCATCATTTAACAGCTGATCACACTGAGGTAAACTGCTGCAATTAAACTGTTCTTCTTTGTCCAACTCGACCCTGAGACACTTTTAAAAAATGTCACTGAGACTTATCCTGGAATGGCACAAATACTCTCTGAACATGTCTAGATGTGTTTGATTTACATGATGAGATTCTGGTAGCAGTGATGCTGAAGGGGTGGCCCCTGTTAAAAGAGGCCGGGGGCTTCCCTGTGCCAGGCATGGACTATTCCAGCTAGTTAAAATGGACCCTGAGCAGGGCACAAGTGACCCTACCAGCCAAGATGGTTGTGAGGCTGTGAAACCATAGTTAATAAAGGGTAAAAACCACTATGCAGTGGCTGTGAGACGGACGAGTGAGAAAAACGTGATAGAAAAAGCCCTGCAGACTCCAAGGTAAATGACAAAGGAGGGAAGAAGGTGCTCCAGGTGCTGGCACTATCTATCTTAAGCCAATGGAAAAAGACTATGGTGAAGCAGGTTGCCCCCCTGCAGCCCAGGGAAGATGATATCGCAGCAGATTTCCACACTGTAGCTTGTGAAGGACTCCATGCCACATCAAGAGGAAATGCCCTCAAGAAGCTACAGCCTGTGGACAGCTCACATAGAGGCAAGACTCCTGGCAGGATCTGTGGCCCCACAGGGAAACTGACATTGGAGCAGTTTGCTCCTGGAGGACTGTAGCCTGTGGAGAGGACCCAGGCTGAAGCAATTCTTGATGAAGTGCAGTCTGTGGGAGCGACCTGTGTTGGAGAAGTTCATGAAGGACTGTGTCCTGTGGGAGTCATCTCGCACTGAAGCAAAAGAAAAGTGTGAGAAGGAAGGAGCAGCAATGATGAACTATTATTAACTGACTGCAAACCCTGTTCCCCAGTCTTCTCTGTGGTGCTTGTCAGAGACACGTTGGTGACTTGTAAGGGTATGTGGAACCACAACATGCTTTGCTGTGTCTCAAACAACGCTGGATGCAGTCCTGTGTGCAAGTATTAACAGTGCAGGTGAGATGGCAAGCTATCCAGCTATTCCACTTCCTCCCTGCCCCCCAGGTCTTGTCTAGCTTGGCTCCCTTAGTAAATTTCCAGCAGCTGCTCTGTGCATGTGCTGACCACCAGGGCTTGCCTCAGACCTTTAGAAGTCCCACACAACCCATTCCAGAATTCTCTGGGATGTCAGGTTGCAGGCGCAGACCTCAGAAAAATGGACTGTGCAGGATGTTGCTGCCCCGAGGGTGGGGCCCTGAGGAACAGAACTTATAAAAGGGGTGACAGTGTGCCACACACTTGGTGACCTCTGGACCAGGAGCCAAGGCTGCAGGCTTGCAGAGCAGGATGATACTTCGCTAGAACAAAAGGGTGGTGACCTATGTGCCCTGTCTCCTCATCTGTCTTTCCATCTCTCTTTTTTTCCTTTTCTCCTACCATTTAGTGTCAGGAGACCCTAGCCATTTCCCTAGTTCATTCGCCGGTTAGAGCAGCTGTTCTTGTGAGTTAACGTGTCAGTAATTGGGTGCCATCAGCGCCTTAGTAGCGAGCTCTCAATAAACCTTGTTCTGCGAGTGCCGCCGGCCGTTTAGCCATGGCTTTTTTCACCTCTTGCTGCAGTTTTTGTGCACTTCCGCGGTACAAAAAGATACACCTTCCTCAAAACATAGGATAAGAAACTGATCAGAGTGGGAGGACGCAGAACAGTTGGAAGGAAGGAATGAGGCTGAGTCTGAGAAGAAGGGGTTGAAGGCATGATGTTCTTCATTTTGTCTGTGTTTCTCACCATGCTACTATACTTTAAATTTACAATAAGTTAAACTTATTTACCCAAGTCAAGCCTCTTTGGCAGTAACTAGTAAGCAATCTCCTTGTCTTTATCTCAGCTCACGAGCGTTTCCATCTTATTTTTCTCCAAATGAGAAAGGGAGAGGAGGGGAGAGAGAGAATGGCTCGGTGGGCATCTGATGGTAGCTAGCCAAGGATAACCCACCACACTAGATCTTTAAAGGCTGTTATCTATGAGTAAAAGCAGAGCTTATATGGTATATTAAATTAGAGAGTTAACTTTTCATTACCTCCAATTACATGGCATGAATTTGGCTTTTATGACTTGGTAATTTTTGTTAGGTTGGAATTTTAAATACTTTTATTTGGTTCTAAGATGCATTTTTGGTGTTTCTGGCAGCCTCGTTAATGACATTTCAATTCACTGTTGGTTTTAACTTCTCAGGCAGATTAAATGAAAGATTTGTTAGTGATAGACATTTCAGTGGTTAACAAATTCTTCTGTCTAGAGCAATGAACAGTAGCTTAAGGAGAGGAGTACAATAGCTGTTGATTGTCATTAACTACTTGCTAGTACAAGATTACTAGGTCAAAGAACAAACTATATTTTTCTTATTTGCAATCTACTGTTATCACTGAAAAGTTCAATTCTATCTATGGTTGTAACTGTTTCTGTTAAGCTGATATGGCTGACAAAATAAGTTTTCTGCTGACTAAATCTCTGAACAGATCAACACTGTCATTGCCTCAGAAAGATACAAGAATTACTCTACCAGATGAAGACAGCCTGGCTCAGGATCTTGAGTTCCTAAGCTTCTGAGAAACCTGATATGGGTTTTAAAGCAGTACTCTCAGATAACAGGTCTAACTGTAGTGAGAAAAATGAGGAAAGCTGCAGTACAAATGCTTTCCAAGTTTCAAGCTCTTCAGACTGCTAGCAGCTGTATTTTCTCTTCTTGTGTTTTCCTCCGGGAAAACAAGTTTATATGAATGAATATAAAAAGATGCATTGCTTATTGGAAAATTTCAAGACATTATGAACTCAAATAAAATACAGTAATACTTCTCAGTTTGACCAGCTGCAGACTATGTTCTTACACACACACACATATTTTTATATATGTATATAATTGAGTCACTATTGTAAAAGCTATAGGCCTCTGTTTAATACTGCTAGCATTACCATTAATAAATAGAGCTGAGATTTATTTGTTTTCTAGTGTAGAAGGGTATTCCCCAAACAAAAATCTCAGACCAAAGATATCCATATTATCGTAAAGAATAGATACAGATAACCTATTAATCAAAATTGCATTTGTTTTTGTTGGGATTATGTTCTGGTTTGGTTTTTTTTGGGGGGTGGGAGAAAATTCAAATCTTTATATACTGTTTGAAGGTCCTCTTAGAGTTTCTCACTTTCTATTTTGAGTAAAAATTTATTTTTCTCTGTCAACTATTTTTATTTAAAAATATCTTTAGCATAAACTTTCAAATGTCATTCTAAATGCTAATACAGGCATTTCCTGACTTTTCTGCATTTCTCTTTCTTTCAGTTCCCTTATTACTGTTTTCATTTTTAAAAAAATGTATATCACTTTATGAATTATCAGAAATAACTTCTGATAATTTATTTTTTTCTAGATGATTGGATTGATAGAACCTTAACAGTAAATAACAGTATTAAAACTATTTTTCTCTTTTCCCCCTTCCCCCCTCCCCCCTTATTTTTATAATTTTTAATTCAAAACTGGGTATAAAAAAATATTTTAACAGGTAGAAAAAGTTATTTTCTTCAAGATAGAAATAATTTCAAAGATAATTGTGGTATCATGAAGAGGTGTTTTTTTTCTAGCTGTTACAGAATTTTCACTTGTTCTCCAAGCAGTGAAATGTGCCTTTTTACATTAAATCCATCGAGACTGAAGTTCTGTAGCATCTTTGTTTTCTAACGAGAAAATTGGCTGAGGATCAATATAAACAAGGTGGAAGACAATCTGGCAGATGGTGACTATCACTGAGATAAATAAGTAGAAGCTGAAATAGCATTTTTCTGTTGGAATTGTATTTGCTTTTTGTCAATATGATTTGTGGTTTTTGCCTACCAGGGGGTCTGTAGCTAGGTCTGAACTTGAGAGAAAGAAGGACAGTTTTCTTCGAAGAAGATACAAATACTTCATGAATCTGGTATTCTTCAAATCAGGTATCTCAACCAATATATATGTATACACAGAAGTGAAAGGAAGTTTACCACACAGTTAAGATTCATGCTTATGAGCAGTTAATTTAAAGAATGCAGAGATGCTTCTCACGAGCCTGCAAACTTTATCTTTTATTATATTCCAGAAGAGAAAGGACAACAAAGAATCATACTTATTTCCTAACATGTTTTCATAACGTGTTCTGTAAGTGGAAGTTATTGTACCCTACTTGACCTTAATAGGGGAAAATTTGTGAGAAATTAATAAAAAAATGTCTCATTAATCTCAGCTGAAAGGAATCAGAACTTTTCCTGGAAGGGTTTTTCTTAAGAAAGTTAATGTTCAAAGCCAAAATACATTTTCAGTTGATTTATATATCTGTGGTACATGCAAGTTTCATTGTGTTAAGCTGTGGAGGGAGAACACTTTAAAAAATAATAACAGAGAAAGCAGTATAAAATGTTTAGACAGACAATCTTAAAATAGGAAAAAATACAAGGTATTTTCTCCCTCCAAATAGGAAAATAATATCTAGGATTTAAAACATATCAAAGAGAGACTTACATTTTAAGTTGTTCACATGGCACTTTTTTTCCATGTTCTAATACAGTTGATTCTTTTTTCTTTGTTAAAAGTTGGAAAAAGTTTGAGAGAAAGAGGAATGGCAAAAAAAATGTGATCTATTGACAAACTGTAGCTTCTACCCTATTGAAAGGGTAATGACTTCCGTGCTTGTATGTTGTTTCATCACTTCTGTCTCACTAGATAAATTGTCTTGTGACCCTCTCATATGCCTATAGATTACAGAATAAATGTATCACTCTGCTGCAGTTTAACTTTTTTTTTATTTAAATGACAAGATAATTGTTAGAAGGCTTGCTTGTGAGGTCACTCTTGTTGGCTGTGGAGTTTTGTCTTTTACAGTATTTCACAACTGTTAATGTCATATTCACAGTGATTATTTTCCTGAAATCAGACTGAAAATAAAAGCTATATTAGGCTGTGTGAAGGTATATTTGCCTTTTCCTAAAGTTTTAACAAAAACCTGCATGATTCAAAACAGTCCAGGTCACTTTTTACGCACATTATTTATATTCAACAGTCAAAATCAGATTAAAAATACTAATAGTGGCAGCTATTCTTCATCAATAATATTTAATTACATGATTAGTAACAGTAGTAGCAGTAGTTTTGAAATAATTCTTGTTATATTTTAATGTTTTAAAAAAATGTCAAGAAATAGACCTCTTTTATCCATTGCATATAACCTTTGAACAAAGTAAACATTAACCATTGGTGATGAGTTGCATTTTCTTTTTGCATGAGTTATGATTCACCTAACTTTGGTTTTGATTTGGCTTTGTAGGTGTAGGAGAATAACAGTGCCTTTGAAGTGACAGAGTTGTTTTTTTCCCTCTAGATTTATCTGACCGAGATTACAATGGGTTACACAGGTTGAAAAAATTATAGATTTATCATATAAAATATGCCAGATATGATTAAATAATATTAAAAGTCTTAGATAAACTGACACAATGCATATAAATTTGGCATTTGGTGACTTAAATACATAATTTGGTGACTTTGTAAAATGTTAACTCTTAGTAGGCCAGTGTCACGATCCGGTATTTGGATACGTGGCAATTTTTTATAAAGGTGATCCCAAATGATGAAATTAAGACACAAACGAGGTCAGATGTCACGCACGCAACAAACACTTATTAGAGCAACACAACAAAGGTCCCTAGAGCGGATAGGACAGGCAGGAAAACAGAGACAGAAAAGAAAGGAGAAAGCAGAGGACAGCAAGCGAAAGCATAGTTACCACCCATGGTCCAACGATGTCGTCAGTGGGGAAGTGGTTCCTAGTGGGGAAGTGCTTCCAATGCACCTATAGAGTCCCAGATTTTTATACAGTCCTTGCCCACTGCACCCGCACTTTTTTCCCTGAGTAGGGAAAAACTGTCTTCTCTATGCTCCTCTGAGATAGGAGGGGGATGCCGGGGTTATGTCCTGCAGATAGTCTTTGTTTGGATAATTGTTGAGATCTCTGCATTACAAAGAGGAGGTTGAGACAGCTGGCACCACAGGGTTAGTTTATTGCAGTGGAGTTTTGGTCCTAGGAAGTAGCTTGAGACCGGCACTCTTTATCTTGTCCTGCTAAGTTGATGGTTTTCATGAGATACCATATCAAGGTCTGGTTATCACTGGATACTCTGCTCCCAGCACCAGCTGTAGAACTCCTTTGTCTCCGGTCTCAGCATGTCCCACACTAAACTCCCCAGTTCTCAGGTACACATTGCAGGAGGGGAAGCAAAACGGTTGGGTGGGTTGCTGAGACATCTCTTTAGTCCATCAACAAATGCTTAACTCTCAGATGCCACAAGACAGACAACAGATATCCTGAGTGCCAGTGTCCATCACTTACCTCTTGGATTGTTCGAGACAAGCACTATACATTCTGAATGCCACAACCAGCTAGTGGACTAAAACTGGAACACTTGAGCTGATACACTTTCCAAATAAAGTATGTATTAATTTGTTATTTTGATGGAGGTACTGTTTAGACTGAATCAGACAGAAAGTAAGAAATATTTTTGTTGTGTGAGCAGATACCCTGGTTTAAACACATGGATCACAGGAGACAATTTGTGAGGTAGATGTGACTAAATTGCGATACTGATTTTTTTCTGACAGTAAATAATTGCTACAGTCAGGCTGAGACACAATGAATGGATAGGTTGGGAAAGTAAGAAACAGAGGCAAAGGGATTAAGCAGGGAATTGTAATAAAATGAGATTAGATATTTTAATTATAAAAAGTAATGATGCACTCAATGGAAATAATCCCTTGGTACTGATATTATAACGTACTTGATTCTTGTATCCCTCAGTGGCCAAGGTTTTTCATTCTAAAGCATATTTTGCAGGTATTGTCCATTTCCCTCAGAAAAGTCAGAACTCTACAGTGTTCAAAACAAAGGTCTAGATTCAATCATCCTTTTGCTTTTGAAATATCATATACTTTGTTAATCTAGACTAATACTGAAGCAATTCAAATAAAGAGACAAGAAGAGACACCTCAAAGAGGGCACCTCTTCTGACTCTATGAAATGTGTGTAAAGATAGTCTGATGAATCAAACACTAGAGATGTTGCTGTTGCAGCCATGAAAAGCTAGAGTAAGCTAGACATGTCAGTTTTAGGGAGAAAAGACCTAGCTGCTTCAGTTGTTCCTTACAGGGTAAGTTCTCCAGCCTTTTATCATCTTCATGGTCCTCTTTTGGATCCACTCCAGTCTGTCTGTATCTTTTTTGGCTTATGGGAACCTGAACTGGACACAGTACTGCAGGTGAGGCCTGACAAGCACGGAGTGGGATGATCACATCTGTATTTATTGTAGTAAAATCCCAAGATTCAAATTTGGTTTTATTACTGCAGTGGCATACTGCTGTCGTGTTCACCTTGTTGCCCACCAGGACTTAAAAGTTTCTTTCTGCAAGACTCTTCCCAGCCACACAGATCCTAGCCTGTTCTGGGCTCTTTGGTTATTTCATTCCAGGTGCTGGACTTGTCTTTATTAAGCTTTATACAGTTCTTCTAGCCCACTTATCCATCCTGTCCAGGTCTCTCTGTAAGGTGGGTCACCTATGTGACATGTCCACCTCATCAACCAGTTTTCTGTCATCAAATGCAGTGAGGGTGTTTTCAATCTCATAATCCAGAATATTTATGAAGGTGTTGAACAGTATAGGGCCCAGTATTGAACACTGAGGAACATCACTTGTGACAGGCTGCCAATCTAGGTGAAAACCATTGATCACTACCCTCTGAGTGCAACCTGTTGGTCAATTCCCTACCCATCTTGCAGTCCACCCATGCAAATTTTATTTTAACAGTCTTAATCCAAATCTCAGAATCACAGAACATTTGATGTTGGAAGGGACCTCATCTTGTCCAACCCTGGCCAACATCTTGTCCAAACCTGTCCAACATCTTGTCCAACACTGATCAAGCAGGGCTATATAGAACTGCTTGCCCAGGAACATGTCTAGATGGGTTCTGAACATCTTGAAGGATGGATACTCCACAGCCTCTCTGGGCAGCCTGTTCCACTGCTCAGTCACCCTTGAAAAGTTAGTTGAAAAGTGTTCCTTGATGAAACACTTTAGACCCTCGTGTGTTTTAGATTGTTCCCATTGCCCCTTGTCCTGTCAGTGGACACTACTGAAAAGAGCCTGGTTCCATCTTTACAGCAGAACTTCAGGAATATATATACCCAGAATATGGGTATATATTGTTTATGATTTCCTTAGAATCCTTCTTCATTAATAATTTTCACATATAAAGTAACAAATTATCCTCAGTTCCAATATTACTCAGTAATACTGCTATTCTGATGAGCTACCCCATGTACAGTATCTACAGACTACTTAGAAATGCCAAAATCTCTACCTACATACACACATAAAATGATTTATTTCTTCTTACACAATTTTTTTTTTTTATTTTTTTTTTTAAATGAATCTGTTTAGGGCAGGTCACACAGAAATCAAATCAGATGGGTCTAGAAGGTCTCCAGAGAAAGACCCCACAACCTCTCTGGGCAGGCTGTTCCAGTGCTCAGTCACCCTCACAGTGAAGAAATTTTTCATGCTGAGGTAGAACTTCCTGTGTTCTAGTTTTCATCCATTGCCCCTTCTCCTATCACAGGGCATGACTGAAAAGAGATTGGCCTTTCCTTCTTGACACCCACCCTTCAGTTATTTCTACACTTTAATAAGATCCCCTCTCAGTCTTCTCTAAACAGCCCCTGTTCTCTCAGGCTTTCCTCATAAGACAGGTGTTCCAGTCTTGCATCCCAAAATAATCCTTGTGACCCACTGTTGGACTGTCTCAAATCCCTGTCCGTCTTGAACTGGGGAGCCCAGAACTGTATGCAATACTCCAGATGCAGTCTGACTAGGGCAGAGTATAGGGAAAGGAGAACTTCCCTCTGCCTGGTGGACACACTTTTTAATCCACCCCAGGATACCATCTGCCTTCTTGGCCACAAGGGCACAGTGCTGTCCCATGGATAACTTGTTGTCCACCAGGACTCCAAGGTCCTCCTCCATGGAGCTGCTTTCTAGCAGATCAATTCCTGATTTGTACTGGTGCATGTTGTTATTCATCCCCAGGTGCAGGACTGTACACTTACTTTCGTTGAACCTCATGAGGTTCATCTTTGCCCAGCTTTGCAGTCTGTCCAAATCTTGCTGAAAGACTGCACAGCCTTCAGGTGTATTAGCCAAACCTCCCAGTTTTGTATTGTTAGCAAACCTGCTGAAAATACACTCTGTCCCCTCATCCAAGTCATTGATGAATATGTTGAACAGGACTGGATCCAACACTGACCCCTGTGGAACACCACTAGTTACAGGTCTCCAGCTGGACTCTTCACCATTGATCACTACCCTCTGGGCTCTGTTGTTTAGCCAGTTCTCAGTCCATCTCACTGTCCACTCTTCTACCCCACATTTCCTGACCTTGCTCACGAGGATGTTATGGGAGACTTTGTCAAAAGCCTTGCTAAGGTCAAGGTAGACTACATCCACTGTTCTCCTTGCATTAACCCATTCATTTGGAGAACTCTCCCTACTCAGAGAGCTGTATTAATTATCTTGCTACAAAATAATATATTTCTCTTAAGAAGTACTCTGTGGTTTCAGCATACTTGTTTTTTTATCCATTTTACAATTCTTTTTATTAAACTCCATTCCCTGCTGTTGGACTGTGTCATCTGAGTGAATCATATCAACCACTTCACTGAATTCTAGATAAAGTGGATCCACTACATTTCTCATGTCTAGAAAGTTAGAAGTCTGTTATTTCATCAAAGATGAATACCATAGCTTTATTAGTGATCTGGAAGAAGGAATATATATTATGTTTATGAAAATAATAGTTAAAATATAAAACTAATCATATGAGTGAGATAAAAGAAAATTATAAACCTCTGAAATAGTGATTTGTAAATTCTATGTTTAAAAGAGGGGAGAAATAAAGGAACAAGCAATGCTAAGTCAAGCCTGAGATTAAGGTCCCAGTGGGACTACAAGGTGAAACATGATGATAAATTGATAATGAGTAAGAAGTTAATACTGAATTTTCTGTATACAGGCATACATGAACTTTAGAAAGATATTGACAAACTGAAGCAAGTTAAAATAGGAAGATAAGTAAAATGGAGGAACTAGAAGGATGAACTGAGAAATAAAAAGTCAAAGTAATTAAAATAATAAAATATTAATAACATCAAAGTATCAGAAAAATTGCATTCAAAAGAGTAGGATGATGAAAAGAAGCCAAATCAATCTTTCTGAGGTCACAAAATACTTTCCAAGAGTAAAATGTGAGACATTTTCTCACGATATAGTATTTCAGAAGCCACATACACAAGAGTTCTTCAATGAGATTCCACAAAAATGAAGAAAATATGAACAGTTTGTATTAATGGTGAGAAAGAAAATCCAGTGTCTGAAATTAATTCTGACTCTTTTCCATTGTTTTGACATCTTATTCAGTAACACATAAGGCATAGTCTATGCAAATTTTAACTATATGCATTTGTAGTGAAAGAGGAAATCATACCGAAAAGCCTGAATTTGTTCGTCTGTGTTCTTATATCTTTTACAAGGGAATTTTGACTTTGTATTTGGGATTCAATTAACAGATTTCCCTCTGCCTGAGTCTGTATGTGTTTGTCATAATCTGATCAAACCTAGTTTGCTCAGATTGCAAAGGATAAAGGCACTTACATTCTATATACTTGTTTACCCACTGAGTAAAAATTGTCCATTTCCCTCAGAAAAGTCAGAACTCTACAGTGTTCAAAACAAAGGTCTAGATTCAATCATCCTTTTGCTTTTGAAATATCATATACTTTGTTAATCTAGACTAATACTGAAGCAATTCAAATAAAGAGACAAGAAGAGACACCTCAAAGAGGGCACCTCTTCTGACTCTATGAAATGTGTGTAAAGATAGTCTGATGAATCAAACACTAGAGATGTTGCTGTTGCAGCCATGAAAAGCTAGAGTAAGCTAGACATGTCAGTTTTAGGGAGAAAAGACCTAGCTGCTTCAGTTGTTCCTTACAGGGTAAGTTCTCCAGCCTTTTATCATCTTCATGGTCCTCTTTTGGATCCACTCCAGTCTGTCTGTATCTTTTTTGGCTTATGGGAACCTGAACTGGACACAGTACTGCAGGTGAGGCCTGACAAGCACGGAGTGGGATGATCACATCTGTATTTATTGTAGTAAAATCCCAAGATTCAAATTTGGTTTTATTACTGCAGTGGCATACTGCTGTGTCGTGTTCACCTTGTTGCCCACCAGGACTTAAAAGTTTCTTTCTGCAAGACTCTTCCCAGCCACACAGATCCTAGCCTGTTCTGGGCTCTTTGGTTATTTCATTCCAGGTGCTGGACTTGTCTTTATTAAGCTTTATACAGTTCTTCTAGCCCACTTATCCATCCTGTCCAGGTCTCTCTGTAAGGTGGGTCACCTATGTGACATGTCCACCTCATCAACCAGTTTTCTGTCATCAAATGCAGTGAGGGTGTTTTCAATCTCATAATCCAGAATATTTATGAAGGTGTTGAACAGTATAGGGCCCAGTATTGAACACTGAGGAACATCACTTGTGACAGGCTGCCAATCTAGGTGAAAACCATTGATCACTACCCTCTGAGTGCAACCTGTTGGTCAATTCCCTACCCATCTTGCAGTCCACCCATGCAAATTTTATTTTAACAGTCTTAATCCAAACCTCAGAATCACAGAACATTTGATGTTGGAAGGGACCTCATCTTGTCCAACCCTGGCCAACATCTTGTCCAAACCTGTCCAACATCTTGTCCAACACTGATCAAGCAGGGCTATATAGAACTGCTTGCCCAGGAACATGTCTAGATGGGTTCTGAACATCTTGAAGGATGGATACTCCACAGCCTCTCTGGGCAGCCTGTTCCACTGCTCAGTCACCCTTGAAAAGTTAGTTGAAAAGTGTTTCTTGATGAAACACTTTAGACCCTCGTGTGTTTTAGATTGTTCCCATTGCCCCTTGTCCTGTCAGTGGACACTACTGAAAAGAGCCTGGTTCCATCTTTACAGCAGAACTTCAGGAATATATATACCCAGAATATGGGTATATATTGTTTATGATTTCCTTAGAATCCTTCTTCATTAATAATTTTCACATATAAAGTAACAAATTATCCTCAGTTCCAATATTACTCAGTAATACTGCTATTCTGATGAGCTACCCCATGTACAGTATCTACAGACTACTTAGAAATGCCAAAATCTCTACCTACATACACACATAAAATGATTTATTTCTTCTTACACAATTTTTTTTTTTTATTTTTTTTTTTAAATGAATCTGTTTAGGGCAGGTCACACAGAAATCAAATCAGATGGGTCTAGAAGGTCTCCAGAGAAAGACCCCACAACCTCTCTGGGCAGGCTGTTCCAGTGCTCAGTCACCCTCACAGTGAAGAAATTTTTCATGCTGAGGTAGAACTTCCTGTGTTCTAGTTTTCATCCATTGCCCCTTCTCCTATCACAGGGCATGACTGAAAAGAGATTGGCCTTTCCTTCTTGACACCCACCCTTCAGTTATTTCTACACTTTAATAAGATCCCCTCTCAGTCTTCTCTAAACAGCCCCTGTTCTCTCAGGCTTTCCTCATAAGACAGGTGTTCCAGTCTTGCATCCCAAAATAATCCTTGTGACCCACTGTTGGACTGTCTCAAATCCCTGTCCGTCTTGAACTGGGGAGCCCAGAACTGTATGCAATACTCCAGATGCAGTCTGACTAGGGCAGAGTATAGGGAAAGGAGAACTTCCCTCTGCCTGGTGGACACACTTTTTAATCCACCCCAGGATACCATCTGCCTTCTTGGCCACAAGGGCACAGTGCTGTCCCATGGATAACTTGTTGTCCACCAGGACTCCAAGGTCCTCCTCCATGGAGCTGCTTTCTAGCAGATCAATTCCTGATTTGTACTGGTGCATGTTGTTATTCATCCCCAGGTGCAGGACTGTACACTTACTTTCGTTGAACCTCATGAGGTTCATCTTTGCCCAGCTTTGCAGTCTGTCCAAATCTTGCTGAAAGACTGCACAGCCTTCAGGTGTATTAGCCAAACCTCCCAGTTTTGTATTGTTAGCAAACCTGCTGAAAATACACTCTGTCCCCTCATCCAAGTCATTGATGAATATGTTGAACAGGACTGGATCCAACACTGACCCCTGTGGAACACCACTAGTTACAGGTCTCCAGCTGGACTCTTCACCATTGATCACTACCCTCTGGGCTCTGTTGTTTAGCCAGTTCTCAGTCCATCTCACTGTCCACTCTTCTACCCCACATTTCCTGACCTTGCTCACGAGGATGTTATGGGAGACTTTGTCAAAAGCCTTGCTAAGGTCAAGGTAGACTACATCCACTGTTCTCCTTGCATTAACCCATTCATTTGGAGAACTCTCCCTACTCAGAGAGCTGTATTAATTATCTTGCTACAAAATAATATATTTCTCTTAAGAAGTACTCTGTGGTTTCAGCATACTTGTTTTTTTATCCATTTTACAATTCTTTTTATTAAACTCCATTCCCTGCTGTTGGACTGTGTCATCTGAGTGAATCATATCAACCACTTCACTGAATTCTAGATAAAGTGGATCCACTACATTTCTCATGTCTAGAAAGTTAGAAGTCTGTTATTTCATCAAAGATGAATACCATAGCTTTATTAGTGATCTGGAAGAAGGAATATATATTATGTTTATGAAAATAATAGTTAAAATATAAAACTAATCATATGAGTGAGATAAAAGAAAATTATAAACCTCTGAAATAGTGATTTGTAAATTCTATGTTTAAAAGAGGGGAGAAATAAAGGAACAAGCAATGCTAAGTCAAGCCTGAGATTAAGGTCCCAGTGGGACTACAAGGTGAAACATGATGATAAATTGATAATGAGTAAGAAGTTAATACTGAATTTTCTGTATACAGGCATACATGAACTTTAGAAAGATATTGACAAACTGAAGCAAGTTAAAATAGGAAGATAAGTAAAATGGAGGAACTAGAAGGATGAACTGAGAAATAAAAAGTCAAAGTAATTAAAATAATAAAATATTAATAACATCAAAGTATCAGAAAAATTGCATTCAAAAGAGTAGGATGATGAAAAGAAGCCAAATCAATCTTTCTGAGGTCACAAAATACTTTCCAAGAGTAAAATGTGAGACATTTTCTCACGATATAGTATTTCAGAAGCCACATACACAAGAGTTCTTCAATGAGATTCCACAAAAATGAAGAAAATATGAACAGTTTGTATTAATGGTGAGAAAGAAAATCCAGTGTCTGAAATTAATTCTGACTCTTTTCCATTGTTTTGACATCTTATTCAGTAACACATAAGGCATAGTCTATGCAAATTTTAACTATATGCATTTGTAGTGAAAGAGGAAATCATACCGAAAAGCCTGAATTTGTTCGTCTGTGTTCTTATATCTTTTACAAGGGAATTTTGACTTTGTATTTGGGATTCAATTAACAGATTTCCCTCTGCCTGAGTCTGTATGTGTTTGTCATAATCTGATCAAACCTAGTTTGCTCAGATTGCAAAGGATAAAGGCACTTACATTCTATATACTTGTTTACCCACTGAGTAAAACATTTTCTCGATAGCTCGAAGCCTCAGGTTTTAATCCTCTTCCACCTGAATGTGTCTGGGAAGTCAACACCTGCAATCTGGAAGATTTTTCTGAAAGCTAGGCTAAGAAAGGTCCGGGAAAGACATTTGTCAACCAGTTGTTTCTAATCCAGATATCAAACTGACCTAATACTAGCCCAGATTAATTACCAGGCTCTACATAACTCCACATATCTCCTTTTTATGCAGGTGCCTGGACTCTTCCAAGAGAAAGAATTTGAAACAAATCTCTTTACTCATTCAAGAATGTAAATAAAAATGTTTTAACACTGATATAACTCTACATATGAACGTATGCTCCATCACTGTGTGTAAAATGCATTCTTTCATGCAATTTTTTAAAGTATTCCAAGGTGGAGTGCCTCAGCCGTACTGTCTCTGCTAAATGTGCTCTTGCACATTGAACGTAATAGACAATAATAAAAAAATATGGATCTGCATCATTCTATACATAGGTAAGACATTCAGAATAACACAAGATTCACATTACGTGTCTCTGAAATAAAATACCTGTACATATTTTCATTAAATACTATTTCCAGTGTGTCCTTAGGGCTCTTGGCATCTGAAGTAATTTATGAGCAGTCTCAATGCAGTGAGCTAAACAGCATGATCTTGTCAGTCAACAAAAAGACAGTTATGCCTTTTGGCTACTGTTAAGATTGATGTTTGATTTGTACTTAATTTTAATTACTAATAAGTTAATACAAGCCTACTAGAACATGTATAATTAGCATTTTTCTGATTGATTTGCCACCAAGAAATGACCTTGATTATGTTGTTAATAATCAGTTTATTCTTACTTAGCTTTTTTTAATTAAAGCACAAAGAGCCAGTGTGGTGGTTTATCCTTGACTAGCTGCCAGATGCCCACCAAGCCACTCTTTCACTCTTATTCTCAAAAGGACGTGGGAACAAAATAAGATTCAAAAACTTGTGGGTTGAAGTAAAGACAGGGAGATTGTTTGCCAGTTACCATGATAATTAAAACAGACTTGACTTGGGAAAATTAGCATAATTTATTGCCCATTAGAAATAGAGTAGGATGATGAGAAACAAGACAAAGGTAAAAACCCCCTCCCTTTACCCCTCCCTTCTACCCCTCTCAGCTTAACTCCCAACCCTCTTACCTCCTTCCCACCATGTGGTGCAGGGAGGTGGGGAATGGGAATTGCAGTAAATTCAGAACACTTCATTTCTGCTACTTCTTCCTCACACTTTTCCATTTCAGCCTGGCTTTGTTCTGTTGGGATATAGCCCTTCATGAAGCTTCTCCAGCATGGATCCTTCCAACTGGCTGTAGTTCTTCAAGAACTACTCCAACATGGATCACTTTCATTGGGTAAGTCATTCAGGAATGGATTGCTCCAGTGTGGTCCCCTCAGGCTGCAGTTCCCAAGAGGAAGCCTGTTCCTGTATGGGTTCCTCTCCATGGACCGGAGTTCCTCCCAGAAAACTTGCTGCTGTTTGGGCTGTCCACAAGCTGCATGTTCCTTCAGAGCATACCCACCTTCTCCAGCGTGGGGTCCTCCGCAGGCACTAGTGTGACTATCTGTGACACTGTGATCCTTCATAGACTGCCAGGAGGGAGGCAGTGGGGCTGGCAGGTTGCTGAACCATTGTCTTGTCCACAGGCTGCAGGGGCATCTCTGCACTAGTGCCTGGAGCACCTCTTCCCCTCCTTCACTGACTTTGGTGTTTGCAGGACTATTTCTCTCAAATTTTCTCACTCCTCTCTCATAGCTGATACTGTGAAACGTTTTTTTACCCTTTCTTAAACATGCTTTCATGGAGGCATCACCAGCTTGGCTGACAGGCTCTCATTAGTCCAGAGATGGATCCATTTTGGAGCTGGCTGTATCCGGCTGTGTCTGTCACGGAGGAAGCCCCCTCGCCTCTTCTAACAGAGGTTGCCCTTCAGGTCAAGCCACCAAAAACCTTGCCAAGTAAACTCAATACAGCTATACAGTCTCACAAAAGCATAAAAGCATCTATAACTGTATTATAATAAAGACTTTTTTTTTTTTTTTTCTTCTGGCGATAGTAATCTTGGATTTTTTTCAAAATCTGATTAATCAGTCAAAATGAGAGATCTGACCTCAAGGCTAATTGCTAAGTTCCTCTTTCAGTGAATGGTAATCAAACTACAACAGGCATTGTTGCAAGGATATTACATTTTAAAAGAGTTGATGAATACGAAACAAATATGATTTCATTTGGTTTTTATATAAATAAAGATAGAAGCATTTTTAACAAAGGCATTTTATGTATTCTAGTGTGGAAGTGTGGCTGTAATGAGATGTATATATTCAATGGACTCATGACAATGACAAAAATGGTACACTTCACACAAAAGAAAAAAACAGAAAATATTTTAATAAAAAGCTAGAGCCTTGACGTGGCTATAGATAATCTGTAAAGGATTAAAAAATGATGCAAAAATGCTTTCTGTAGCTGTATTTTTGAGTAATGAGAAGTGCTTTGAAAACAAAATCAAATATTCCCTGGTTCCAAATGGTCATTGTTAGTCTTCATATATTCCTAGAGAAATAATAATCTTTACTTGAATATCAAATTGCAGATTATGAACACGGAAAAAAAAATGGAAAAAAATGTTAAGAAAGAAACATACTTATTTTTACAACTCATTTATCAACCAATATTTTGTGCAATATATTAGCAAGTTTGCAGAGTACAACCTTCCTGTGCATAAGTATAGCCTCCATAACAGGGTTTTTTGCTGTGTAAGTCTCACATGCAGAATGCACTTAAACTAGAGTAAAGTTCACAGGGAGCTTCAAGCACTTAACCCTTCACTAAGTGCTTAATCAGTGCAGAAACACTGCAGTGCCAAGCTGGTGCTGCTTTTTCCTTCATCTCCCTTCAATATCAAATGCTGGTCTGCCAGTATTCGCAGAGGAGTTCTTGCCCATCTGCATTAAGTATATGTCTGCTTAGCCTTTTCATCATTGCTCTTTACCTTTTTTCCCTTTCCTCTTCTGATATGATAGGATGGGACCTCAATTTGTCCTGGACCTTACTGTAAAACTGCTCTCTTTGCCTGCCTTTTAAAAAAATAATTAATCAATAGACCTTAAATGCTTTAGTCTCTGAGTGTCTACTGCAGGATCTCTCCTTGCTGCCCCTCTTGCTTCAAAGTTTTCCAAATATTACCATTCACTGTGGTTTTGTGGGGGAGAGCTGGCTTCCTGCTGCCATCAGAGTGGAGTAATGACATAAAGTAAACTGTAGACAGATCAAACAATTCTATTTATCACAGAGGATGACTGACCCCTCTGCCTTTTTTCTTCCATACCCTTGATGTTCTGTCCCATTCTCTTCAAGGTTCATTCACATGGTCACATCACTAATACTGCTTTCTGTATCCCTCTTGAAAATATGAACTAGAATATGCATGACCCACTTCATTTCTGCCACAGAATTCTTATGGTTTTAATCCTGGCTTTCATTTAAACACTTCCTCTCCTTCAACTCATCCTTACTGCCCTCATCAAGTATCCATCCCTTCCTATGCAAGAACTAGATAATTTCCTCTGAGAAAAAAAAATGAGTAATATTATGAGACTGCACCTTCTTTTCCTTCCTTTCTTTCCTTCTGCTTTTTGCTTTCTTTATTTTCTGGTCACTTAAGCAGTTTCTCAAATTCTCTTTTTCTTTAACATGCATAAGAACCCTATAGGGACTGTTTTCTAACATCAAGTAATAAAATATATTTGTAAGGCCACAGCACTGAGGATTTTAACTCCATTATGTATGTATTAATTCTTTCCACAGTTGATTTGATTTAGGGGTTAGTGTCTCAATAAATCTTTGCTGAACACAGAATAATTTTTCATTTTTTTTAATAGCAAGTGGGAAAGCAGATTTTTTAATTCAAAGGGTTTACTCCTACGTGTTCAGAACCATAACAAAACCAAGAATGGGACAATAATCCACCTCATCAGATGTTTTATGCTGATATTAGTGATTTCAGCCGTGCTCAACAAACTTTTTAGTTAGCAACAAAATATTTATGCTCTTTATAAATGATAAAAAAACTCCCTATGATTTTCACAACTGTTGTCTCTTCAGGATCTAAATCAGGTAGGATTATCTTATCTGAAAACAGATGAGCCATTTGAAAATGGTCTAGGCTGTCATGCAGCATCTGCTGGCATATCTACAAGCATCTTCATGGGAGAACTGTGCCCTTCTGAAGCTGCAGCTGCAGCCCTGGAAAGATATTCAACAGAGCCTGAAAGAACACTAGATGCATATGTTTAGAGAGCTGAAAGCTGCTTACTTTTATTTCAACTTACTTCTTCAGTTAAGATCTGTGATGACTTATTTTTTTCTTAAAGCCATAACACATTGATTTAAGTACATGTTTATGCTTAAAATGGGATGACAGCAATATATTTATGCTAAGAACAGAATTAGTTCACAATAAGTTGGAGTTAACTATACAAAAACTGTGCTTACACTTAAAGTACCATTTCCAAGCCAGAACAATCTGATTGAATATCTTGAATTTGCAACATAGAAAGGAGAAAAAATATGATCCTGATTAAATGTCAGTTCAAGGTGCTCCAAGTCCTTCATCAGCATTGCTCCTTATCTCACAGAATCTCCCTCTGCCTCAATGTCTTTCTCAATAGTGATTTTCTTCTGGCTGTTGGAATCCAATTCTAATCTAGCCAGTGATCCTTATATGTTTCTGATGACAGTTTTCATTAGCATAATGGACTTCCATTTCAGGATGCTGGATGTATGCTTTTGCCCACAAAACATATGCTGAAGTATTCTGCTACTGACATATTTAATTTTGATAATTCTTAAGTTTCTTTCCAGTTTTATGCTGCCAATTAAATTTTTATGACATGTAGTTTGATCATAGATAATAATATGAATTTAACTATATTTGTCATTTACTGTGTGCTGAAATTAGCATTATCTTAACTTAATTTATTGTCTAAGAGTCATTCCTGGCCAACCTTCTTTTGAAACATCGATTAGGATCTTAAATTGCTATGCAAGATAATAATTTTCTTCTCCTTATGTGAGTCTTCTTTCTCATCATTCCACTGCTCCAATTTCCAACTTTAAAGACCTCAGGACACTCTTCATCCCCAGTATATATATGAACTCTTCTGTAAATCCTTCTAAATTGTTAGGTTTCAGGAGCTGCTGAGGTTTAATTAGTATATTCATATTTTGAGTGAGAACTAATGTTGGTTGATTTGTAAATTTTACAGCTGTGAAGTACAAATATGATCTCATGAATGCTGCTTAAATGAAAACCTATAAAATGTGACACTATTCACATGATGTTTTTAAACTTGAAATAAAAATTTGGAAAAGAACAATCGGTGCTTGAGAGCTTCTGTCTACTTCTCTGTGTCCACACTCCAGTATATCCCTACCTCATAACTGTTACTACAACCCATTTCATTATGCAATACAAAATCCTTTTGCCCAGGATTATATGTATTTTATGTCCTTTTATTATAAGATTGGGTAAAATTGATTTTTTTTTTTTTACAGGATCTCAATTTTTACATTTCTTATCCGTTTTGATGTTTTATTGTTCCAGTTTGCCTACTAGCCAGTGTTAAAATTGGCTTATCAAATAATTTATTTCTTCCATTAAACAGGTACTCATCCAAATATCTTTATGACAAACTTAGAAAAGAAATTGTTTCTCATTTTTTTATTCAGATCTCCAAAATGTAAGCCATTGCTCTTTCTATAAATGTTTAAACTATATATTTAATTTTTCTAGAGCTTGTTCTCGAGTCTGAGATACTGTTTTACATCAGGGGGTCCTGGTTCATTAAGTTTCCTGCAAAAAAGGCACTTAGATTCCATAAAGCATTGTTTAAATGCCATTTATTTAATATGTTAACAGTATAATTAGTATTATGTGTTATGTCTTATAATCATAGTTCTTAGATATAGTTAACATTATAAAGAAAGAGAGATAGTCTTACATCCCTTCAGATGCAGGGAAGTCCAGGCTGTGAGGTGTTGAATAGGCCTCTGATCAAAGTGCTGTATGCCGTGCAGATCACATCCATGCAAAAGTTACTCTATTACAGTCTTTTGGGTTCTTGCAAGATTTTTTTAGAATAAAAAATAATTGTTAGGTGAAGCAGAAAATATGTTCATGTGAGAATTTGTTGCTACACTTTTAGGCAAAGTCAAGTCAATGCAGGTGGCATAGTTGCCAGTACTGAGTGGAAGCTGCTTACAGTGTACACTGTTACTGTGAGTGGGCTGAGCTGCTCCTGCAGCCAAGGGATGAAAGAGCACAACGCAGGGCAGATGGCACAGCTGAATGTGCATTGCAGCACAGGCATGTGCCTATGTACTTACTCAAATGCCAGTCATTATCAGTAACATATGTTCAGTTCATGCTTTGTATCTTTTGATGCAGTAATTGAATGTTTACTAGTCTGCATATTTTCATCATACACTACTGACTACTGTAGGTGTGTCTTGAAGAACTGCAGTTATCCCACTTATTGCCTTAATAGCAAACTACTAATGACTTTTACTCCTAAGAACATCACTTCAGCTGCATACTTGCAATAGCTAAACTTTCTGCATCTTCAGTCTCTCAGCCTGGGAGTTGTATAGATACTATTGTGAATTGCAGAATGGCAAAGCTTGATATTCTCTGTATAATGAATGTTCTTGTTGATCTAAAGTGTATGTTCAGTAGTGCCAGGAATTTTTTTTTATTTTTTTTTATTTTTTGTTGGTTTGTTGTTCTGGGGTTTTTTCCCTATTAAATAGCTTCTTTGCTTCTATTGCATGTTCTGAGAGTCTAGATTTTTCTGTAAGTGAATTCACAGTGTATTTACCTTTTTACTTATTTTGGTAATATTGAACAGACTCTGAGGACCTGTCATAAGAGTTGCAGCTTTCAGTTTCTGTAGTCTGTGTGAGGTTATCAGGGAGCAAGAGGGAAAGGTGGACATATGTGAGTGAAGCCTCTCATGGCCTCTAGAATGTCAGTGAGCACACCCACACATGTATGAGAGAGGAGTATTGCTAAAGGAAACAAAATGGTGTTTAACAAGTTTACTAGATGATAATAAGAAAATACATGGCTATGTTATTGTTTATGGCTAAGTATTGAAACTTGGAAAAAAAGAATTACAGATATTTTCTGGTTCTGAAATTTTCAGCCATTCTTCCAGAAATCTATATTTAATGGAAAATCAGCACTATTTGCTTATTATTGGTTATGTGTTATTCTATAACATAATATAATCACCCAGCCATGCAGAAGGAATTAAACTCTGTGACAGGGATTGCTAATGTCTCAACGTAATCACTAAACAGTCCAAACAAACTGGTTATCATGGTTATAGCAGAAAAATAGCAGACCTACTAAAAAGAAATTGGGATTGACTGGCAAATAATTTACCAGCCAAGAAAAGCTGTGTTTATCAACTTATTTTCACTTACAGATAAGTCTTTTAATCCTTGGTCAGTGAAATACATATATGGAGACTTAGCACCAGGGCTATTCTCTACTTGAATCCCATGTAACTTATCAGCAAAAGCTTGTGGTACATCAGACATATTCCATTAAAGTAGTGGCCTGTGATTTCATGCTAAAATTATTATAAGAAGCTAGGGATGGTTGGACAAGGTTCAGCGAGTTGCTGACTGCACCTGAAGCCACACATGCAACCTTGCAGTATTGAAAATTTACCCTGAAGGCTGCCTGAGGGTTGCTTTGAGCAAAACACTATATGCATACCCACTAGATTTTAAAACAAATGAAAGCTGAATTACTGTGTTCTGAGAGTCGTTTGTCATCCTGTAATCACTGATCGATACAGAACTTATGATGACAAATAATAGCCTCCAGGGTCCAAAACACAAATGAGTTTGAAATCTGTAACTTGAGAGATTGTTCATCTCTTCATCACAGTAGGAAGTCTCCCTGAAAAAATGGCACACTTTCAAGTATTTCTGATAGGACTAAAAAATATAGTAGACAACTTTTGAAGATGTAATAAACTGAAACCAAAGGTAGAAAGTGCATATATGAGAATTTGCAGCACTGAAATCTGTTATAACAGAGATTTCTATTCTGATAATATGCACAGAGAATAGTTTAGGTGCTAAACACTCTGCACTAACCCAGTTACTGCTCAGTTTCTCTTTTTTTTTTTTTTTTTTTTTTTTTTTTTTTTTTTTCCTATCAGGAATATATGCTTCCATCTTTAAATGAATATAGAAAAAATTGAGATTGGTTTTTGAAATATTTATACTTTAACTTTGTTAGGTGCTAAACCCTCTCCCCTAACCCAGTTACTGCTCATTTTCTCTTTTTTTTTTTTTTTTTTCTTTTTTCTTTTCTTTTTCCTATCAGGAATATATGCTTCCATCTTTAAATGAATATAGAAAAAATTGAGATTGGTTTTTGAAATATTTATACTTTAACTTTGTAGCCAAAGTCCTTTCTAATTAAATCTTCCTGCTCTTAAAATTTGTCAAGGAACTTGAAGCAGAAACATTTCCCTTCCACAAAGAGCAGATTATAGTAATTTCTGTTAGAGGCAACATTGTACAAAGAGAATAGGTATTAGTATAGGATCACTGATTTTCTTTCTACCTCAATGTTTACTAACACCAGTCTCCTTCCAAGGGAAACAGGGCTAGTTTTTGGTACAATTAAATGTTATTTTTTGTAATTCTTGCTATTTTAACATAAGTTCTTTAGGAATTCCCTTCTGTTTCCCATCCCTCTATCTCTTTTCAATTCCTAACCTTTCCTTCTGAACAACTTTACATTATTTGCTTTGCTTCTTGTTTGTACAGAGAACTCAAATACTCCTCCTCAGCCTTTCTTCTTTGGTTTGAAACTTCACTTTACAAGTTCCCTGATGCAGCTTTTATGGCAATTTCCATAACAATAGTATATGCAGTTTTACCATGACTCCATCTCTCTCTTTAACATAGAGACTTGGCAGTTGTTCAGATTACTGGAAAGGTAGACTCCACTAACTGTTGTCATCCAGTCATCACCACTATTTTTCCATTATATATCAGCTTTAAATGTTGGCAACTTAACACAAAGACAACAAAACAAAAATGTACCTGTACCAGGTTTCTCTTACCAAACCCAGAATCTATGACCTTATTTGTGTCCTTTATTTTAGCAGCCATGCACAGAAAGATACACTTCTAATACACTGATAACTAAAGAATACATAACAAAAATATACTAGCTATTTTATCTATAAATATTCTTCCTTGAAGCCCAAGGATCACGTGATTATAAGAACAAATAATTTCAGTATTTGGTAATGGTTTTTAGTAAAAAGTTAATAAATTATGCATTTGAAAAAAATATACTACCATTTATATCCCCTTTTTTAAATAAAAAGATAAGTATTTTCATTTGACAATTGGCTTACATGCAGCCCATTCTGAAATTTAGAGTTCTAACAGTTTAGAAAACAGGTTACATTTGTCAATACAGTTCAGCAACAGAATTTTAAGCATATCAGGCATGGAATTTGACAGTTAAAAGTACTCTAGCAATTAATTCTTAGTTTTTCAGATATTCTTTCTCTATCCAGAAATGTTGTCACAGTTGACTTAGAATTTTCTGTAGTTGTTATTAATTTTTAGAATTCTTTTAGATCATCTTGAGCTACTGCTTGGCAGAGATAGCAACTGGTAAATAAGCATTAATCAGACACATATAAGAGTGATCTAACTATCCATACAGTGTACTGATTATGTACATTGCCTCTGTAAGGAAGTTCTAATGCTTCTGAGAACAACGCTGAAAACTGATGATTCGACTAACCACGGTTTTTCCTTCAGTACTAAGAAGGCAATATCTTGCCATCATGATGCTTGAATGACACAGTATACTTTTTGAAGAAAGTGGCCTTTGGAAAGTTATTAACACGTTTTTAGCCTAAAAAAAAAGTTCAATAAATAAAAATTTAAAATAAAAACGTTAAATAGATGCATTAGACTGATCAGTAAGCATTAGGATGACAAAATTGAAAAACACTGTCGCGGTCTGTCTCTTTAGAAACACACACACACACACTGTGTTTCTTAAGTACATTGTGCCTCTAAGTGACATTAGTGAGTAAAATAAGTTGCTCAAAAAAAGTAAGGAAGAATTTCAAAAGACCGGAAATTAATATTTAATCTGTAGTTTGCAAACATTGGAAAGGAATATGAGAATGTGTCACTGCCAGTTTGCCTTGCCCTTGTTAATAATTTGGAGAAAGATCCAGTCAGAACTCTTATATATGTGAAGTTGTACATGTCCTGGTAATTAAAAAAAAACAACAGGATCCAAAACTAGAGAAAGGGATTAGTGAACATAAAAATGTGGGCTTCACTAGTTGACTGGAGAAACTAAACTTCTGTTTTAGTTCTTATCATACGATTCTCAGCTCTGATGCTGACATTCTGCTACTGATGTTACTTAGTTTCCTTGACCAGAAATTCTTCATCTTTGTATGTAGAGAATACTACTAATAAGCTAATACTTTGCTTAGAATAGTGAGTGACTGCTTGGGAAGTGCTTTAGGATAATCAAGTGCAGAAAATATTGCCTACAATAATGCAATTCTTATATTAAAAACTTTAGGATGAAAGTGATCTAGGATCCTGCCTATACTGCTAAATCTGGAGTTTCTTTATCTTCGATGAATTCAAAGTAATATGAGCCAAAAAAAAAGTAAATTTGGCTCTGCTAGAAAACAAAATAAAAAAACCCAAACAAACCAGTATTTAGCTCCTCTGAATCAATGAACAGTCTCTGATGCAAAAAATAAAATAATTAAACAAGATAAAAGAGACATTAACCTGAAAAAAAAAAAAAAAAAGAAGGCATCTAAAAGTGAAATGCAGAGAAAAAGTTTAAAGAATCTGTCCGGACGTCAATATGGTCAGATGCCTTTTTCTTTAAATGGGTGTTACAGGGTACTTAGAAAGCTGGAATGTTGTACTATATTTATCCTAGTGTACATCAATATGTAAACTCAATAACCACTTTGTTAGAATATTAATTATAGAGTCATAGAATGCCAGGTTGAAAGGGACCTCAAGGATCATCTGGTCCAACATTTCTAGGTAATACTATAGTTTATGATCCTGAGGTTCAGTTTATAAATTAATATACTAAGCTAGTTTCAAGAATCTTTCAGATTTGGAAGGTTTCTATCTCAGGAGAACTATCAAGACTCTACAGAGAAAAGAGAGAAAGCCTCTGTTTTATGTGCAGGGTAATTACTGTTTCCAGGGCAGTGAGTTTTGAGTGAAGTCATTTTTATTTCTGAATTTCTTTCATCAAACTTCTACAAACTCTTAACAGATGTGTTTCTAATTAGCTGGAGTTAAAGAACAGATTTATACTAATGGGTAATGTAAATTATAATCTCTAGAAGTTCCTTTTAGTGCAGGTATATTGTTCCAAGTCTGTAGAGATGCTTTGGTCTATAGCAACATTCTTACTGAAAATTAAGAAAATGGGCACTTTTAATATGTGCTAATACATCATTCGTACACTTGTAAAGTGTGTTGATATAAACTAAATTATGTTTCATACAATAATAGAAACGATTAATAACTTGTGGGGTGGTGCACAGAGAAGGAACAGGCATACTTTAACATTTTCAAGAGTACTACAATTAATATGAAAGAAGTGTGAACTTCCATTTTGTAGGAAGATATGAAAACTGCTGACTGGAAGTAAATGAGAACAAGAATGTTTTAAAGTTTTTAGGTACTGGATCATAACTTCTCTTCCCAGGGAAACTGCTTTCTTTATGCCTGCTTACAGCAGCTCCACTGTGAGGAGACAAGTTGTCAGGGATGTTAGAAATTAAGAATGGGATCATGTGTGAACTGAGGGAGAAATAAGAAAATAAATAACACTGAAAACGTATGTGATATTGGAAATAGTATACTATATATGTTTGTGGAAAGAGGTGGTTTTGAACTGTTTTTATCTTACCTTTCATCTTCAGGGGTCTGTTTCTGTGTGCTGGCTATCTTTGAAGTATGACACATTGTGTACCATTGAAGAAAAATAAATAATATAAATATTAAAGCAAAATATGGCTCAGCTGACTGAAGCAAATACTGAAGAGTTCCCTTAGGCTGTTACAAAAACTGGCACAAAAAGTAAATGCAGGAGAAATGGATGAATTTAAGAAGCATTTTCTTTGGAGATAATAGTTCATGTCCCTTTTCCTTGGGACTGTTATTCTTCATTCATGAATAATGAATGAACAGAAGAAGATATAATAAAGGTGACTGAAATTCTTACCAGCTTCTGGTGGTTTTTCATATCTTTAAAATTCCTTCATAATGGCAACTGTATCAAATCACTAAAATAAGTCTTACAAGATGACTTTTCCACAAAGTGGTATTTTGAACAAGTTGTTATGCAGCCAAATATTTATTATTTATCATTGGTATGTTGTTCTAGGAAGTGATGTGTTTCCAGGCATTAGAAACAAAGCTTTTGATGGTGCACCAGAAATGAATCTGTGTGCCTCTGAGGAGAGAAAAGAAAAACAAAACGTAAGAATACATTTCTTCCAAATATGAAAATTTTCACCTACTAGCCTATTCAAGATTGGAAGGTATTATAAATCACACATTTTCCCCCATCAGGGAAAAATCAGAAGTCAGTGACTGGGCTTTTTCTCATAACACACAACACTCAGGGATTTGTTCAGAAAATTATATGTACTTCATTGATGATTAGATTAAACAATATATGTCAAATTGGCTACTAGGACATTAGGAAATTAATAGAAAATATTTTTTCACCTGTAATATAATACTGCAAATCACAGAATCATGGAATTGTTAAGGTTGGAAGGGACCTAGAGATCATGTAGTTCCAACCCCTGTGCCATGAACAGGGAACCCTACCACTAAACCAAGCTGCAGAAAACCTCATCCAACCCAGCCTTAAAAGCCTCCAGGATGGGGCATCAACAACCTCCCTGGGCAGCCTACTGAATACCTCACCACCCTTATCGCGAAGAATTTCTTCCTCATATCTAATCTAAATCTCCCCTCTTTCAATTTAAAACCATTACCCCTTGTCCTATCACTACACTCTGGTGAAAAGCCCTCCCCAGCTTTCCTGTAGGCCCTCTTCAGGTACTGGGAGGCTGCTATAAGGTCTCCCCAGAGTTTTCTCTTCTCCAGGCTGAACAGTCCGAACTCTCTCAGCCTGTCTTCATAGTATAGCTCTTTGATCATCTTGGTGGTCCTTCTCTGGACCACCTCCAATGGATCTTTATCTTTCTTGTGCTGAGGGCTCCGGAGCTATACACAGTATTTCAGGTTCTGTCTCAAATGCAAAACATTTACTTCTTCTTTTTTTATAAACATCAATAATATAGCTTCTCATTTTTTCATATTCGGCTTTCTTGGAAGTCTCATTGTTCTGTTTACAGAATAGCCTCAAAAAATAAAAGCCATCAGGGCCAAATATCTAGGGCATAAAAAAAACATACCTAGAAACTCTTCAATAAACAAGCCTTAATTGGAAGCAAGTTTTGCTTTTTAAGAAAACCCAGAGCATGATAGCTCTAAAGAATAAAATAAGCTTATGAACCTCAACCTGCTCCCAAATATATTGCAGCCTATAAGAATTATACAGACCTTACAACTTTCTTGGGGTCCATACCTCACCACACTGAGTATTGAGACAATATCTGTAAGCCAGTTTTACTACTGTGGATTACTCAGGACCAGATTGATTGCCGAGGTAGTATTTATCCAGATAAAAGTTTCTTGAATGTTCGATAATTTGTACATGAATCTTGAATATAGAAAACCACAAGACTCCTCAGCAATACAAATACCAGGTAAAGAGACAGGGCTAAAGGTCCAAAGAAGTATTTAAGAGCAAAACAGTCTGTTAATAAATACCTTGTAACCTGAGTTAACAAGTTCTAGCAGTAAGTCAATGGCATCGTCTTGTTTGGTATATGGTGCAGAATCTTGAAAGTACCCTAGTCATGTAGAAGCATAAGTTTCTTAACTGTTACTGTGACTCAGTTTCCTTCCAACACCAACAACTCTGTGATAGTGACTTAAGTCAGGCAACTATTTCTGTACTGTTAAACTCAAGGTTCAGAGAACAAGACGTTTTTTACACAGATGCATTTCATGGGAGGTTGGAATAGTTTTGTGATTAATATATACAGCATCCTATTTGAATATGTATTCAGTACAGGATAAGAAGCTATGGAATTTTAAAGTGAATACATAGGAAAGAAAGAAAATTAACCAAGAACTTCATTGTTGGGTCACAGATATTGCAACAGAAGTCAGAGCTTACTTTATACAAATTTACACTAGACACAACGAAGAGAGTAGTATTAAATATATTTATAATCTGTATACCTCCAAGTGTCCAATAAAAATAGTACATTTTATACCTGTCACACACCATTTGGTTTCACACGCTGAAATAAAAGCACAGGTAAGTAAGTCTCCTTGTATTGCACAAAAAAATATTTTTTTGACCTGTCTTGCTTAGGAAATGAGAACTGATCAGGGTAGCTGAAAAAGTCCTTTAACTGGTGTATTTGGGATAACTATCAACATAAGCACATAAATGGTTTAAAACTTAACCCAGTGAACATGTGTTCGGCATTTGCTTATGTGTCTTCTTTGTCACATTGCCTCAAGTGAGAAAGTTTATAGGGATATAGCTTTGCTCTTAGAGTAAGATAAACACAATTTGCCTTCACTGTTTTCTGTAAGACTTAGATGTTTTGTAAGTCTGTTATGTAAAAATCCTAATACTCTTGTCAAAAAACTGAGTTTAACAGTCATTTTCTATACTGGTGTGGTAACGCTGCAAATCTCATACTCAAACAGCTGCTGCTCAGATCAGTGAAGTATGATTTGTAGAGGAACACTGAACTTCACACTTGAGGGAGAGGAAAAATCAAGTGGTGTTACCTTGTCACCTTAGTGTTAAGGAAAATAATCTCCAAAGTTAGCTTTGCATACCCTTGTAAAAATAATTTAAAAGTCATAGTAATACTAAGTTTCTTTTAAAGTGAACAAAAGCATGGGAGATCGTCCTGGTTTGAGCCAGGATGAAGCCAGTTTTCTTTTTACAGATTTTTTTTTTCTTCAGTGTACTCTTTTTAAAACAGCACACTTGCTGAATGTAGCAGCAAGTTTTCCACCTAGTGGACTGCTAACACCTGAATGTTTATAGTTACTGCTGAGAGACCAAGAACACTTTGCTCCACTTATTAAATTTGCTGATTTGGACACAAAAGGAGCAGAAGAGTCATATCTACAACTCTTCCGTAGGGAGGAGTGGACTAGATGGCAAAACCAAAGTATTCCATCCCATATATAATTCAGGGATCATGGAAGTCAAGCCCTTCTTCTCCTTTTCTTCTGTTCATGGCTGGCAGCCAGGGACCACTCTCTATCCATCTCCTCTGATCCCTAGGACAATGCATTCATGTCCCATAAGTTTCTGCCCTCAACTCTGTTTTGTTCTGTGACTATCTCTGGAAGCTGTCTGGGATTTTTTGGGACTGCTCACAGCTAAGGGGAGTGCCACAGGAGTTGCTGGGGCTGGGGAGGTGATAGGTATTTTTCACATTCCTGCATGTACTTGTATATATCTGTACATATTTTCTTTTATCATTACCATTTAATTAAAGCTGCCTGGCTTAGTTTTAAATTGGGAAAGTCTCTCTTACTTTCTCCTTTCTGTACCTTGGGTGAGAGGAGGAGTGGATTGAGAGTATCGTTGTCATTGGTTTGATTGCTGATCCTGAGTAAAACTGTGCCTTCATAAGTAACATACCTTGAATTTTTTCTCAGCACTGTTTCTCAAGACTGTAGATAACTGGGATAAAGCCAACTGTCTTCTATACAGGGAGATTTATAAACAGCTTAATTGAGTGCAACCAATTATTCATGCTTTGATTAAAATGATCTTCGGAATCTTCCCGTATTTTAAAACTGACAGAACTCTAAAAGTTTACTTTTTGTAACTGAGATAATTCAGCCTGGTTTGATCTTCCTGAGATATCTGAAGCCATGTTTCCAGTATTTGTTCATGTGTAACATGAGATTATGTAGATTTAATCACTTTGGAGAACATGAATAAAATTAGTGTTAATTCAGGACTGCTTCTTGAGAACAGAATTGATATTTTAAAAGAAGAGTAAGAGAGGGATCTCACTTCAAGGTCCTTATCAAACCATGGAACTGTGTCAAGATATGAACAGTTCAAAATAGATGGTAGAATAATTAAAAATCCAAAAATGCAAATACTACTATAATGTTCATCTTGTGACAATATTACTAAGAAATTTTTCAAAAAATAACATAGAAATTGAAATTTCTAGTAGGCCTGTTTCAGGAGGACAGACTGTTCATTTTTTACATTATATGTTTCAAAAGCTACCTGGCTTTCACAGTTGTTTTACTTTGATATATATGTATATACTATGAAAAATTAATTAACGTGGTGAGGATAGTTGTTTAGAATATTTAGCATCTCACCCACATAAGCCTCAACTCTCACCTAGATAAAACAGCTTAGAATCACAAGAGTAATGAACAGCCTCCATCTTCTGGCTTCAGATTTATGTTAGTGTCATGATAACCTGGAAAGCACTGTGTCCCACAAGTCCTTTGTGAGTCACCTCGAAAGATGCAATTTCTCTTACCATATTATTCTGGAAATTAATAAAGAATTTCTGGCAATAAATAAAAAATCAAACAAACTATAAAAAGCTCACTGATGTTGCATATTTGGGTCTAGGTTTTGTAATACTCTGTAGTTAGATTATATAGTAAACATTTAACTGAGTGGCAGAAGAAACATATTTTCTAAAATATAAATGAGCTTATAAACAAAGAGATATAAGCTATCTGTCTTTTTCAGATATGAAGAAAGAAAGAGCTGTTCCTTTTGGATTATCATATACAATGAGCTTGGGGTAATGTCTTATAAATATCAGCCATGTAATATAGCAGCTACATATTATCTTCTTTAAATAGAAGTTTGAGTGAGATTCTAAGATTAAAGAAAGTTCAACAAAAATAAATCTGAAAATAAAAATACCAGAAGTCTCTTTGTAGTGTCCGTATCCTCTAAGGTGGCAATCCTTGCATACCTCTATACAGTATAATCTGCTCTTCATATGTCCTTTCCCTACCTTTGGGTTTGATTGTCAGTGTACAAAGTACAGTAGGATCCTTTGTCTTCTTTAAGTCACCTTGTTTTAAAGAGAAATTAATTAGTAACCAAAGAGCTTGAATATCTT
Source organism: Chaetura pelagica (assembly GCF_000747805.2). Taxonomy (NCBI): domain Eukaryota; kingdom Metazoa; phylum Chordata; class Aves; order Apodiformes; family Apodidae; genus Chaetura; species Chaetura pelagica. The sequence continues at coordinate 2,212,003 of NW_009953507.1, read as the reverse complement.
TCTGCCTTGCAGCCCTCATACCCTGTATCTCTGCATAGAAATGTTTCCACTGGTGAATGTTGTTTTTAGGGTTACTGAATGTTTACAGTTCTGCACACACTGAGTCCTAGCATATGATTTTCATCCATATACTCCCTATGAAGACAAGGAATTCAAATTTTTCAAGAGTTTTGTTGTTTGTAATATTTTTTTTCCTTAAGATTGAAAACAACATTTACAAAAATCAGTTATTTTAATTGCTATAATTTTGCCTAATTAAAAAGTTGATGAACATTAATGGGCTGCTGGCATTGTGTATCGCCACCAACTCTCAGTGACGAAATACACCAAAGCTTGCCAGATTAAATCAATTATCTAATTGCCACAGTCAGTTAAAAGTGAAATTAAGCGGATTCTGGACATTAACAAGAGATTGTGATATGGCAAACTATCTCTTAATGATTCATGGGACTCTGAGTAAAATAAATTTCCTTTTTTTTCCTATTGGTAATCATATAAAAGAAATTTTATGTAGTGAATTTCGAATTAATATTGATCAAATGTCTGATAAATTATTAGAGCTAGTTCAGTTGATGAATATTTGAGAAATAATATAAATTAAAAAGAGACAGATATAAAATATATTTGCTGTAGAGATTGTAGCTGTTGAAATTTTATAATAAAAATTACTATTTCTCTGTTTTAAAAGATTATTTAGGTTGTTGAAAAAAAAATACTATTTTATTAAATAGAAATCCCAAACATGATGTTCCACAATGCAGTGAAGAAGATCTAAAAGTTCACCACTCCCAAAAGAGGCCATCTCACTTTCCAGTTCTGTATGTTTGCCCCTTTCTGTATGGTGGCTGTGGCACTCATACACACAGTTCAGCTCACTAAACAGAAAAAGCCTACCCAGCCAGAAATGTACTTCTTTTTTTGCCAGCTCTCTGGTCTGATCCCTACAGATAGAGTTTCAGAGATGCTCCAGATCATGCGATTTTGAGAAGTTCCTTTGGATAGTGCTAATTAATGCATTCATATTATCGAACTTTAACTTAACTAAAGTCTTCAGGGAGAGTTTCCATCACAGCACAACAGAAGAGAATTGGTCCAAATCAGCACTCTCTGTGTAAGATTTTCTACATGCTGCTTTGTTTACCCTCGTTACTAGTCTCATTAAAGTCTATAGTTAATGCTTAACAGGAATAAGACTTTTCCAAAGGTTATGTCAAGCACTATGAAAATATGAGAGTTATTCTAATTAAGTAGGAATCAAGGCCGTGTGGTAACAGAAGCAGAAAATTACTTCAAATGACTCTACTTAAAGAGGGAAAAAAAATAAAGAAAATTAAATAAAAGCTACCATTCAAAAAAGTATGTTCCCTTGGAAAAAAATGGGTTTTTTTACTATTATTTGAAACTTTTTTTTAAAAACAGAATTTTTTGTTGATGCTTCCATAGAATTCAGGAAAAAGAATTATGTAAGTCTTGAATGAAAAATCGGTCTTTGCCCAATATATTTAGTTTCCTTTTTTCTCAGACTCAGAACACTTGACACATTATCATGTTTGTATTTCACAACCTAAGAAAACATTTTTGTCTATTAATGACTGAAAAAAAAAGACCATTTTAAAATGTTCTTTTTCCATTAAGTACTTTTTCTAAAAAGATGTCCACCAACAACATATTTTTAAGTTATTAAAAAAAAAGCTATCTGAAACATAAAAATATAGATTCAATAAAGACATGTACTTTGTTTTCTAGTGGATATTTAGCATTGATTTACCTGTAATGCATTTGCTATTAAAAAAACATAAATTAGATTGTTTTTCTTGTACAAATAGGAATGGACATTGTTTAACATTGGCATTGTGTTTACTACTTAAAAAACCTAAAACTTACACAACGTTATTCCACTCAATAGCTTAGGTATTTTTCAACATTCGTGTGTATAAAACACTAAACTGAGAAATCCTGAACACTGGACACAGACAGAATTCATTAATCTCTCTAACTCTTCTAGTGATCTCCATCTATACAGAGCAAGATATAGCTGCTAAAATCTGAATTGCTCTGTTTATTTAAGAAACTTTGTTCTGCTGCTTGGCTCTACTTTTAACAGAATCAAGGGACAACTTTCTGAAAAGAATGCCTGGACTGAAGTAAAGAATATATGTACGACTCATGAGAGGTGATGGGCTTTGTTCTCTTGGTAGGATTTTTTTTTTTTTGGGGTGGGATAGTATAAGACTGGAAAACGGAATACAATATACCCTTAATCTTGAAGATTACATCCTTTATTTAGATTATGTAAATCTAAAGGTAACCAGGTAGGTCACTTTGCTGTGTATAACTTGGATATAATTTAACACAACACAAATTCACAGAGTAACAATTGAAATAAAAAAATAATACAGAAAAAATAAAATCAAGAGCAGCTGTGAACTACAGCTAACAGTACATTAACTAAAACCTCCAACTCCATCAGTGCTCCTTAAGAATCATAGCCCTGTCAGTATGACCTAGGTTCTTTCATTTGTACCTCTGTATAATGCTGCTAGCTCTGCTGACACTTGCCTCCATTGTTTCCTCTTTAGTCACTGTCACTGATGCAATCATAAATGATTCCTCAAGAATAGAAAGTT